>NC_045988.1:22811422-23145157 GCF_010909765.2 Amblyraja radiata
TTGCTGGGTCTCCCTCAGCCCCAGAGTGCGAGCTTAAGAAAACAAAACTAGCTGGTTGCTGGCGGAAGAATTTGGCCTGTGTTATTGCTGGCTTGCCGAGGGAAAGGCTGAGGGAATTCTTTATTGATGGAGGTCAGGGAGATCACAGCCCGGCTGTATTTTTGGAGCTGAACTTACAATCAAATTGGCCAAGAGCCACATTGCAGAGACATTCACTTCACACTGGCCCAATAAAACATCAGCTGGAGTTTCAACATCCGCTATGCAGGTTTGCCACCCGCTCCTATTCATTACACACACCGGCACTCACGTTAACTCACGGTCCTCTGGCCTGATAGGGGCTAGACTCCACAAAAAGTTGAGCACACTAACTTACTCCAGCATTTTATGTCTTTTTTTTGTAAACCAGCATCTGCAGTTCCATCTGGCTACATATTAGCTCTTTCATCGATGTTACATTTTAAATTAGAAGGGCCCTCGACCTGAAATGTCATCTATCCATATTCTCCAGAGATAGACACAAAATGCTGGAGTATCTCAGCGGGTCAGGCAGCATCTCTGGAGAAAAGGAATGGGTGATGTTTCGGGTGGAGAGTCAGGAGAAAGGGAAAGGAGTGATATTGACAGATATAGAACAAATGAATGAAAGATATGCAGAAAGTAATGAAGAACAAGTCTGAAGAAGGATCTTGACCTAAAACATCATCTATTCCTTTTCTCCAGAAATGCTGCCTGACCACACTGAGTGACTCCAGCATTTCCCGGTTCTCGGGGATGAGCAAGGGCTGGGCTCGGATGAAGTTTCCACTCTGGGTAGGTTCCTGGCTCCAGCCGGGCCTGCTGCTGCAGTTTGTGCAGTCAGCAGCATCCGCTGTGCATGGTCCTCAAGGATTGCCTGAGACACATCCGGCCCCTGGGGATAGTTCCTCTGGTCCTCAGTGCAGTCGGCACAGGCAACCGGCCCAGGAAGTCTGAGGGACCACGTCAAATTAGGTAACTACGATTAGTTTAATGAATAGATACAACAAACTGGGTCTGAGAACTGATCTCCATTTCTGCAACTTCGAAGTTATCGTGTAATTGCGGCAGCACAGCCATTCAGTGGCACATCACTGATCCAGAGTTTTAGTTTTTTTAAATTTGTTTAGAGGTACAGCATGGACAGGCCCTTCGTGCCACCGAGCCCGCGCCGACCAGCGATCCCTGTGCGCTAGCACTACCCTACACACTAGGGACAATTTACAATCTTTACCAAAGTCAATCAAGCTACACATGTTTGAGTGTGGGAGGAAACCGGAGCATCCGGGTAAAGCCCACACGGTCACAGGGAGAACGTACAAACTCCGTACAGACAGCACCTGTAGTCATGATCGAACCTGGGTCTCTGCCGCTATAAAGGGCCTGTCCCACTTTCACGACCTCTGCCGAGTTTGCCCTTGACTCGTACTCGAAGCATGGTCGTCACAAGTTTGTAGGAGGTCGTTGGAGGTCGTAGGTAGGTCGTGATGCTAGTCGTAGGTACCCGTGGCATCAAGTAGGTCGGGGCGTTTTTCTAGCCTGATGAAAAAAAGGTTGTGAATTAGGTCGTGGAAGTGGGACAGGCCCTTAAGGCAGCAACTCTCCCATGCACCACAGTGCCTTCCTAGAAGTAGGAATTGTAATTAATGGGATTGATACAACTGCTGCCTTACAGCTTCAGAGACCTGGGTTCCATTCTGACCTCGGGTGCTGTCTGTGTGGAGTCTATGGACTATCTGTGAGGGGACTATGTGGGTTTCCTCCGGGTGCTCCGGTTTCCCCCTATGTTTCAAATAGTTTAGGCAGGTGGCAAAAATATCAAAGCATGTGAGAGAGTCTAAGTATCTGTGGTACAGGAAAATAAGAAGAGGGGCAAGTGGGATTTATAGGGTTGTTCTTCTGGGGTTGGGACAGACGCATGGCATGAATGGCCTCTATCTTGCTCTGATAAGCAAAGAAATGCACATAGTGCTGGAGTAACTCAGGGGGCAGGCGGCACTTCTGGAGGATAGGTGACATTTGGTCGGGACACTTCTTCAGACTCACAATGTTGCCTATTCACCTACTCCAGAGATGCTGCCTGACCCGCCGAGTTACTCCAGCACTTTGTGTCTTTCTTTGCAAGCCAGCATCTACAATTCCTTCTGTCTACGGTAATCAGCACGTTAGTTCTGGAATTTTAACAAACAAAGCCAGTCTCAGGAAGATGGACACAAAAAGCTGGAGTAACTCAGCGGGTCAGACAGCATCTCTGGAGAAAAAGAATAGGTGGCGTTTCAGGTTGAGACCCTTCTTCAGACTGAGGAAGGGTTAGAGCATTGTTACAACACATTGCGCTGCTGATGGTGTTCGGGGGAAGAGATCTCTGGTCCTGCCCCAGTTTGGCCTGTGTGAGACTCCAGAACCACAGTGTGGACAGCTCCGCAGCCGGGGTAGTGAGAGACAGCCAACCAACATCGCACTGTCGGCCAGTACTGGTCCTGGGAGCACACACCGAAAATACAAACCATGCCCAATTTCACCAAAACTGAAGTGTGAGAACCGTGGCTGCACCTGCGTGAGACAGGTGTGGGTCACGCCAGCTGTGGGTCCCGCCAGCTGTGGGTCACGCCAGCTGTGGGTCACGCCAGCTGTGGGTCACGCCAGCTGTGGGTCACGCCAGCTGTGGGTCACGCCAGCTGTGGGTCACGCCAGCTGTGGGTCACGCCAGCTGTGGGTCACGCCAGCTGTGGGTAACGCCAGCTGTGGGTAACGCCAGCTGTGGGTCCCGCCAGCTGTGGGTCCCGCCAGCTGTGGGTCCCGCCAGCTGTGGGTCACGCCAGCTGTGGGTCACGCCAGCTGTGGGTCACGCCAGCTGTGGGTCCCGCCAGCTGTGGGTCCCGCCAGCTGTGGGTCACGCCAGCTGTGGGTCACGCCAGCTGTGGGTCACGCCAGCTGTGGGTCACGCCAGCTGTGGGTCACGCCAGCTGTGGGTCACGCCAGCTGTGGATAACACGCGTTGTGGATCAGAACCAGCTGTGAATTACAGACACCATTGCAAACTGTGCAACTAGTTAGCTGACTTATAGTGGAGGAAAGGGGATGGGGAGCGAGAGAGGGGAGCGAGGGGAGGGAGAAAGGAGGGGGAGGAATGCGTTTGTAGAAGTCACCCAAAGTTAGAGGATTCAACATTCATACCGCTGGGTTGTAAGCTTCCCAAGTGAAATATGAGGTGCTGTTCCTCTAGTTTGTGTGTGGCCTCACTCTGACAATGGAGGAGGCCCAGGACAGAAAGGTCAAAGTGGGAATGGGAAGGGGAGTTAAAATGGTTAGAACCAGGAGATCCAGTCGAAGTCCTTTATGGGCGACTATTCGCATACCATCTCTTTCCTAAAAGAACGTCCTTTAATTCTGAGGCTATGACCTCCAGTCCTAGACTCCCCCACTAGTGGAAACATTCTCTCCACATCCACTCTATCCAAGCCTTTCACTATTCAGCATGATGAAGGAGATGGCTATTGGCTTCAGGAAGCATGGTGGAGTACGTGCCCCGATCAGAATCTATGTTGCTGAAGGGGAAGTGGTTGAAAGCTTCACGTTCCTTGGAGTCAATATATACCAATGTGCAACCCTATAGATGAGACAACCAAGAAAGCACTTTTTGCCGATGCCTCTGTCTCCTCAGGAGACTGACGAATCTCGACATATCTCCATTGACTCTTACAAACTTCTACAGATGCGCCATAGAAGAGATACTGTGGGGTTGCTTCACAGCTTGGTTTGGGAACATTTCCAAGTAATTGCAGAGAGTTGTAGATGTAGTCCAGTCCATCACACAGACCAGACTCCCCGCCATTGACTGCATTTACACTTCACGCCTCTTGGAAATGCAAACAACATAATCAAAGACTTGCCCCTCCCTGGTCATTCCTTTTTCTCCCTCTTCTCATTGGGCAGAAGAAACAAAAGCTTGAAAAAGCACACCACCAGACTCAAGGACAACCCCCCCCCCCCCCCCCCCCCCCCCACCTTCAATTGTCCAGCATCTACAGTTCCTTCTTAAACACGATAGATCAGCCATGATTGAATGGCAGAGTAGACTTGATGGGCCGAATGGCCTAATTCTGCCCCTATCACTAATGAACTTCTGATCTTAGACATCATACCAATGAATGTTTAAAACTGGAAACAAGCTGTTTTTTTATTGATTGTCCTGCTGTTACAGCGGGTTTTGCTCGGTCTAACATTCATCAGAAGCTGCCGCCTGGTCTTGTCGGTAACTGCCAACTATAAAGCTGTCCGCCCAGCAGCAGCACGTAAATCACTCGTTGTCAGGGGACTTCGGCAGCTCCCTGGAACCCACCCCTGCTGATGGTTCCCACACACACAGCTCCTCCGCCAAGCCTGATAAAGGCCCTCAGTCAGTCGCCTGTCCTCGGCGGTCTCAGCCACAGACAGCTGCAGCCCGTGATAACACCATTCTCCAACCGCTCCACCGAGCAGTCACCCCCCTCACCCAACGCTGCCGCCTCCTGCTTCATCTCAAAACCATTTCCCCGAGAATTCTCACCCCCCCCCCCCCCCCCGAGAATTTTTCCACATCCGTCCGTCCCATCCCGGAGAAGAAGACCCCCATGGGAGGGGGCTTGATCGATCTTGGCACCAGACCCCCAGGAGCTTTGAAGGTTGTGTCGGTCGGGAGCAGGGAGATGCTAGCGAGATGTTGGGACCAGCATGCTAGTCACAGTCATAGAGTCGTACAGCATGGATGGTCGTCAGGAACAGGAATAGAATTAGGCCATTCAGCCCATCAAGTCTACTCCGCCATTCATTCAAACATCCTCTCCACACCCACTCTATCCAAGCCTTTCACTATTCTGTATGTTTCAATGAGGTCCCCCCCCCCTCTCAATCTTCTAAACTCCAGCGAGTACAGGCCCAGTGCCGACAAACGCTCATCATAGGTTAACCTACTCATTCCTGGGATCATTCTTGTAAACCTCCTCTGGACCCTCTCTAGAGCCAGCACATCCTTCCTCAGAAATGTTGCCCAAAATTGCTCACAATATTCTAAATGCTGCCTTACCAGCGCCTACGGAGCCTCAACATCAACAGAAACAGGCCCTTTGGCCCAACTTGACCACACCGGCCAACATGCCCCATTTACACTAGTCCCACCTGCCTGCATTTGGCCCATATCCCTCTAAACCTGCTCTTTCCATGTACCTGTCAAAATGTTTCTTCAAACGTTGCGTTACTACCTGGACTCGTTCCATACATCCTGTGTGGTAAAAGTACTCTTCAGGCTCCTATTAAACTCACCTTAAACCTTAAACCCATGTCCTCTGGTTCTTGATTCCTCTACTCTGGGCAAGAGGTTCTGAGCGTTTTCCCAATCTATTCTGGTACCTGATTTCATTACTCTGGATAAAAGATTTGGTCTTCCACTCTCCCCTGGTCTTCACCTTCGACCTTCCCATGAAGCAGACACCGGCTACGGGCGGCCACTAGAAGCCAGGCTTCTCATAATCAGGGTGGCACAGAGGCACAGCTGGTGGAGATGCTGCCTCACAGCGCCGGGTTCGATCCTGACCTCAGGCGCTGTCTGTGTGGAGTTTGCATGCTCTCCCCGTGACCGCATGAGTTTCCTCCGGGTGCTCCGGTTTCCCCCCACATTCCAACGACATGCGGGTTTGTAAGTTAATTGCCCCCAGTGTGCAGGAGAAAGTGGGATGACATAGAACTGGTGGGATCGATGGTCGGTATAGACTCGGTGGGCCGAAGGGCCTGTTTCCATGCTGTTTCTGGAAACTAAGCTTGGAGACCTCATGACATGCTGAGAATCTACAAACAGCTCCAGCCGCCCCTGCCACACTGGGTTTCTTCAAACTACACTCACAAAGTTTGCTTTAATGTCCACCAAGATGATGGAGTGATGTTAAACTGAATGATACCCACTTCTTGCTTGTCAGTCACTCTATAGTGGGGCCCACTCAACATCCCAGCTGCTACATTCCATCCATCGCTCTCCTTCCAGCTCTGCTGTTGGCTCTGAATGAAAATGACCAGGTTATCAGCTCTTCAACCTGCTTTAGAGATACAGATGCAGCACAGAAACAGGCCCTTCGGCCCACCAGGCGGCACCGACCAGCGATCACCCCGTACACTAACTCTATCCTACACACTAGGGACGATTTGCAGAAGCCAGCGGCACAGTGGCGCAGCGGGTAGAGCTGCTGCCTCACAGCGCCAGAGACCCAGCTTCGTTCATTCCTGGCCTCGGGTGCTGTCTGTGTGGAGTTTGCACATTCTCCCTGTGACTGCGTGTGTTTCTTCCGGGTGCTCCGGTTTGCTCCCACATCCCAAAGACGTGTGGGTTTGTAGGTTAATTGGCCCCCTATAAATTGTCCCTAGTGTGTAGGGAGTGTGAATGTGGGATAACATCGCACCTGTGCGAACAGGTAATCGATAGTCAGTGTTGACTGGGTGTGCCGAAGGGCCTGCGTCCATGCTGTATTTCTACAAAATCAAGCCTGGCCTCTGATCGCGCCATGGAAACATGGTGGCTTCACTTCAGCGACCTGCACAATAGCAGCCACGTCAAAGGTCTCCGTGTGGAGAGAGAGCACCAGATGGGCCCAGCATCCGTTCATAAGGTCACACGAATAGAATTAGGCCATTAGGCCTTTCAAGTCCATTCCGCCATTCAATCATGGCTGACCTAGAAAGAGAGAGGGTGAGAAAGAGAGGGTGAGTGAGACAGAGAGAGAATGAGAGACAGAGAGAGAGAGGGAGAGAATGAGAGAGTGGGTGGGAGAGCAAGAGAGAGAGAGATGGGAAGAGAGTGAGCGAGAGAGTAAACAAATGACTAAGAGAGAGAGGGAGAGAGTGAGTGAGAGAGAGAAAGGGGAAGAGAGGGAGAGAGTGAGAAAGAGAGAGTGAGAGAGAGTGAGTACAAGAGACAGGAGAGAGATGAGCAGGTGAATATTTTCAGCACTACATTGTTGGTCTTGCACCTACACCAGCCACTCTTAAAGTAAAAGAGGCACAGGATGGCCAGAGTTAGTCGACGTGACAGTGGCTGTGTGGAGGCAACATGCTGCACACAGGACACTCGAACACTTTGCAACTGAACTGGTGGGAAAAGGAAATCGGCATTTTGAGAATAAGCTAAACTGACGGACTTTCTGGAGGAGTGTGTGTCACGTGAATAATTCCCATTCCCATGGCCAATAATACTCGTGAGCAGGGGAGACTACTGAGAATGTGCTTCCACTCTCAAGGATGTTTCCCCATTGTGAGTTTGCACTAAAGTCTTGTTTTTTTTTACACACAGTCTTGCCCTTTCCTTACCTTGGATAATTTATGTATGATTTATATTTTTATTCATCGTCTGAGTCTATGTACCTGTTATACTGCTGCAAGCAAGGTCTTTGTTGTACCTTGGGACGACAGATGGCACAATGGGCTAAGTGTTCGGCTGGCAACCGGAAGGTGGCCGGTTCGAATCCCGCTTGGAGTGCATACTGTCGTTGTGTCCTTGGGCAAGACACTTCACCCACCTTCGCCTGTGTGTGAATGTGTGTGAGTGATTGGTGGTGGTCGGAGGGGCCGTAGGCGCAGATTGGCAGCCACGCTTCCGTCAGTCTGCCCCAGGGCAGCTGTGGCTACAGAAGTAGCTTACCACCACCGAGTGTGACTGAGGAGTGAATGAATAATGCGATGCAAAGCGCCTTGAGTATTAGAAAGGCGCTATATAAATCCCATCCATTATTATTATTATTATTACCTGTGGCTCACTGTACTTGTTCACTACACTGACACAAAGTGCTGGAGTATCTCAGCCAGTCAACCAGCATCCACAGTTCCTTGTTTCGACATCTGACGATAAATACTGATTCAGTCTGAAGAAAGGTCTCGACCCGAAACGTCACCCGTTCCTTCTCTCCAGAGATGCTGCCGGTCCCGCTGAGTTACTCCAGCAACCTCTATACTCAATCCCCTGAATGATGATGGCCAATGTGCAGAAACCCTTCTTGACCACCTGGTGACGCCACTTTCAGGGAAGCCTAGTGCAAAAACACAATCAGAATACAAGTCCAAGACTTCCGGTTGGCGCCACGATGTGAGTGGAATCGCGCCATTACAGCTCCGAAAAAAACTGAATTTAAAACGGGGGTAAAAGGGTCAAACAAACGCACTTACCACAGGAGATCGATTGTGAACGGCTCCGGCAGCGTTTAAAAGGTGCGTGACGTCATCAGGCGCGCGATTTTAAGAAGAAATTATGACCCAGCGCTCCCCCACCCCCACCACTGGAAAAAAAGCTACGAGAAGGGAAACTGGCCTCAGCTCGGGAGCTGCTGCTGCTTCTGCTTCTCAAGAAGATGTCTCACAGAGGAAAGCTGAAATGGAGGAACTTAAGACTACCATTCTAGGTGAGATAAAGAAGCAGAGGAAGGAGTATATGGAGGAGATAAAGAAGCAGAGGAAGGAGTATATGGAGGAGATAAAAAGTTTAAAAGCGGATATGCTGGTGTCTCACGAGAAAAATAAAGAAGATAAAGAAGACTTAATAAAACAAGTTATAACGACGGTAAAAAGTATGATGGATGAGTGGAAGGAAAAGGCTAATGCCGAGTTACAAACTCAAATTGAGGATGTAAAGGAAATAGCTGCTGGGATGGAAAGAAAGCTGGATGACAAGATAGATCCTACTATAATTTCGCAAGACCAACAAGGCGAAGCAATTAAAGAGCTAACTAAAAATGCTGAAGTGAATACTAAGGAGACCGAAAAACTCCGTGCCGAGAACAAACGCCTCTTAGAATTATTACATAAAACAAACGAGAAATGTATCGATCTGGAGGGACGCCAACGCCGTAAAAATTTGCGTATAGTTGGTCTGAGCGAAGGTCGTGAGGGGAGTCAAGATCCTCGAAAATTTGTTGCAAAACTTTTAATGGATATTTTGAATTTGGATCATGAACTCCTGTTGAGCCGTGCACATAGGGCTCTAAGACGGGCCCCTGGGATAGGTTCATCGC
The DNA here is from genome assembly GCF_010909765.2 of Amblyraja radiata. Lineage (NCBI taxonomy): Eukaryota > Metazoa > Chordata > Chondrichthyes > Rajiformes > Rajidae > Amblyraja > Amblyraja radiata. The sequence continues at coordinate 22,820,467 of NC_045988.1, forward strand.
CCAGACAAATGATTGTAAAAGTGGCCTTTGACCATGTCTTCGAAGAAATGATGAAGATAATAATAAAAAAGAGAAACCTGAAATACGAGGGAGACAACATCAGTATTTTTAGAGACTTCCCAGCAGAAGTGGCCAAGAAAAGAGCTCTATTTAAAGAAACAAAAGGTATCCTGAGGAATGTACAGAATACTAAGAATCTGAGATATGGCTTGATGTACCCAGCAATACTGAGAGTAACTTATGATGACAAGGAATATCGTTTCGTTAAGCATACTGAAGCATTGAAATTCGCCCGAGGCATACAGCAGAAGCCAGAAGATGAAGAGAGAGAAGATGCGGAGGAAGAACCCGAGGGAGAAGGAGAGGACTGAACTTTTATCATCGACCTGTGGTTATGAAATACTTACTTAGAAGGAAGTGGAATAATGGGCATTTAGTAGTAGTTCTGTATTAATTATTAGAAAATATTTAATTATTCCATGATAATAGTATTACATATTATAGTATTAAATACAATTGATATTAGTAATTAGCAAATAGTAATATGAATAATAGAAATAATTACTAAGTACTAAGTATATAAAGTTAGTACCCCACCCCAATATATATAGCATTTGAGATAGGAGCTGGTATAATCAACATCTTTTTTTTATTAAAAAAACGGAAGTCTTTAGATTAATGGCCACGTTAGTGTGGCTTTCACCTTCACATACTACACATTATACAAGTGTAGTTTCTTTTTTTTCTGAGCACCCTATTAACACCCTTTACTTTTTTTTTATTATTGATATTTCTTATTGTTTTTGTTTTTTATTGATCTTATATTATATATTATTTGAATGTAGATGTGAAGGATATTGTGTATTTAGTTTAAGAAGACATAGATGTGGATTAAGGTGGAAAGAAATTCTCATTGGATTGATGTCCGGGTGCAACAGGGAGCTGGGTGAGTCAAGAAGGCTACTCCAAAAAAAGCCGCCCTAATAGTAAAATGCATGATATAAAGGTGAAGACTGGGGGTGATGGAGTAACCTTCTGCAGTTGGAATGTAAAAGGAATTAATGAACCAATTAAAAGGGGAAAGGTATTAGCTCAGTTGAACAGATTGAAGACAGATGTCATTTTCCTTCAAGAGACTCATCTTAAAAAAGATGCTCAACATAGATTAACAGCTAAATGGATTTCTAAGGTGTATCATTCTACATTTATTCATAAATCTAGAGGAGTTGCAATAATTATTCGCAAAGGTATACCTTTCATACAAAGTTCTATTATAGAGGATAAAGAAGGCAGATATGTAATAATTACAGGGGAATTATATTCAAAAAAGGTAATTTTAATGAATATATATGCCCCTAATTTTGATAATCCATTATTTTTTAAGAAAATATTTAATAATATTCCTATATCCACTCAACACAATTTAATAATTGGAGGTGATTTAAATTGTACTTTAGATAATTATCTAGATAGATCATCCGCAAAAAGGAAAGCTGCCTCGAAATCAAGTAAATTCATAAATGCTTTTATCAATACATCTAATATTAAAGACATCTGGAGGTTAGATAACCCATCCGGACGAGAATATTCTTTTTTCTCGCCCGTACATGGAACCTATTCGAGGATAGATTATTTTTTAATAGATTCTAAATTACTTCCTTTTACGTATGATGCAAAATATCATAATATTATCATCTCGGATCATGCGCCATTAACATTTAAGATAAAATTAAAAGATATATCTAATAAAACTACTACCTGGAGATTTAACCCTCAGATATTAAAGGACAATGACTGTTGTAAATATGTGATGGATCAGATTAAATTATTTTTTGAAACTAATGATAATCCTGAAACTTCTCCATCACTATTTTGGGACACATTTAAGGCATTCATGCGTGGCGCAATAATATCCGCACAAGCACATCTCAATAAAGAAAATCGAAAAATAGAACAAAATTTAGAAAATGAGATAAAACGTCTAGATAATGAAAATATAAAACAGCCTTCCAAAGAGTTAAGTAATAAAATTGCATCAGTAAAATATAGATTAAATAAAATATATTCTAATCAAGTGATTAAACTTTTTCAACAAACTAAGCAAGTGTATTTTGAATTTGGAGACAAGCCACAAAAATTACTAGCACGACAGCTTAGAAAATTAGAAGATGAGAAGATGATACACGGAATTAGATCTGAGTATGGAAATATATTAATTACTCCAAAAGATATTAATGATAGATTTTTACAATATTATAAAAATCTTTATTCGTCAAAACTAACAGGACAAACAGATAGTATGGAAATATTTTTACAAGAATGTCAAATCAATAGCTTAGATCAGGAAGGTAGAGAATTGTTAAATGCTGAAATAACAGTAAAAGATATTATAGAATCAATTAGTTCGCTTAAGAACGGAAAAGCAGCGGGCCCAGATGGCCTGAGTGCAGAATTTTATAAAAATTTCAAGATCTGATTTCCCCAAGATTACAAATAATGTATAGATATGCATATGACCAAGGAAAATTACCAGAATCTTTAAATGAATCCACAATTACACTCATCCCTAAAGTAGATAAGGATTTGGAAGATCCTGGATCATATAGAGCGATTGCCCTTTTAAATACAGACCAAAAAATATTAACTAAGGTCTTATCTAGGAGATTAAGTTTAGTGATCTCTAAATTAATACATTATGATCAAACAGGTTTTATCCCAAAACGTTACTCATCCCATAATCTCAGACGTTTGTTTAATATTATATATTCAAAAAGAATACGAGATACGGAACTAGCGGTTATATCACTAGATGCAGAAAAAGCGTTTGATCAGGTGGAATGGATGTATTTATTTAATATAATGGAAAAGTTTCAATTGGGGGATAGATTTTGTAAATGGGTAAGAATTTTATACTCGAATCCTATGGCAAGAATTTTGACTAACCAAATTTTGTCAGCCAAATTCAAACTCTCTAGGGGATGCAGACAGGGATGTCCGTTATCACCCTTATTGTTCGCATTGGTGATAGAACCATTGGCGGAAAAAATTAGATCTGAACCTGAAATATATGGCTATAATACTGATACAACAATTAATAAATTTCTTTATATGCAGATGATGTTTTGATTTATATTACAAAACCGGAAATTAGTATTCCCAACCTGCTAAACATTATAACTAAGTTTGGTGCATTTTCTGGGTATAGGATTAATTGGGATAAAAGCGAGATTATGCCAATAACAGGAATAAATCTTAATACATTACAACAATACCCATTAAAAGTAGTTACAGACAAACTTAAATATTTAGGGATTAACGTAACTAAAACTCATAACTCATTAATAAAATCCAACTATCCTCAACTATTAGATAAACTTAGAAAAAATATTTTATATTGGAAAACACTGCCTATATCCATGATTGGTAGAATAAGTGCCATAAAGATGGTATTTCTACCGCAGTTGTTATATTTGTTTCAGGCTATTCCTTTTTTTCTTCCGAAATCTTTTTTTTTTAAAAATTGATAATATTGTCAATAGCTTTATTTGGGATTATAAAAATCACAGAATAAATAAAAAACATCTATGCAAAGCTAAGATAAATGGAGGATTAGCACTTCCAAACTTTTTATATTATTTTTGGGCTGTTCAGATTAAGAATATGAATTTCTGGTGGGTAAATATGGATCATGAACCGACATGGTTAAATATAGAAAAGGAGGACTGTCTACCTTTTAATGTAGGTTCGATAATTTTTGCACCAACGGAAGTACAAAAAAAATATTATAAAGACAACCTAATAATATATAATAATAGACGTATTTGGAAACAAATAGTTAAGACTCTACACTTGGATAATCTCTCATTTAGATTACCAATTATGAATAATCCATCGTTTAAACCTGCTATATTAGATGGGGGGTTTAAACAATGGGATGATTTAGGAATTACAAGGATAGAACATCTGTATAGAAAAGGAAAATTTCTTTTATTCCAGGAGTTACAAGATATTTATGGATTGTCTCCACAACATTTGTTTAGGTATTTACAAATTAGAGATTATATTAAATCCAATACACAAGATTATAAAAATAAAGAAGCAGGATTGTTAGATGAACTGTTTAATTTATATCCAAATACAGAAAAATTAATAGCCTATATATATAACATCATTTTGGATAAGGAGAATCCAATAACGGAAGTATATCGTCAAGCATGGGAAAATGAAATGGGATTGGCTATAACAAAAGAAAACTGGGAAGAAAGTCTACAACGAATACACCGGTGTTCATTAAACGCCAGACATATACTGATACAATTTAAAGTATTATATAGGTTACATTATTCGAAAACTAAATTAAATAGTATTTTTCCGAATCTCTCCGCTATTTGTGATAAGTGCAAGAAAGCAGAGGCAAATTTAATACATAGTTTCGTTACATGTCCTAAATTGAATTATTACTGGACAGAAATCTTTAAAGTTATTTCTGAAGTCATCAAAGTTAAATTGGACCCTAACCCAAAGCTAATAATATTTGGAATTCCGGATTTACATCTATCACTTACAGTAAATCAAAGAAATTTCTTTGATTACTGTTTAATAATTGGAAAAAAAATCATATTGAAATTTTGGAAGGGAACATTATCCCCCACAACCAAAATGTGGGCAACAGAGATGATGGAGACGTTACATCTGGAAAGAATTAGATTTGTCCTATTGGACAAGTATAATTCTTTTGAACAGATATGGTCTCCATATATACAGTATTTAGAGAAGTAGCTGTTCTTGGCAACACAGCTCGACGTGCACCCTGCGGGATTTGGTGAGAATAATTCATTTTTATATTGGAATTACATATATGTCTTTATTGATACTATCACTTGTAGTAGTGTTATTAATAATACATATTGTGGTTACTAAAAATGTTTTTTTTTTTTTTTTTTTTTTTTTTTTTTTTCTTTTTTTTTCGTTTCTCTTTTCTTTCTTATATATAATCAAATTATTATTTAATCACTCTCTTAATGATTTATTCTTTCTCTATTCTTTCTCTATCATTATTTCTAAAAAAACAGTAGATAAGTATTACTAGTGTTTTACTTAATGCAAATTGAATTAATTTGATATAAAGTTGTTTGAAGCATTGTAATTGATTACCTTTAATAAAAAAATATATTAAAAAAAAAAGAATACAAGTCCAAGCGAGAGCAAGAGATGGTCTATGGTGTTCTGTTGCCAAGATAGGATTAGGGTTGTGCGGGTTGGTTCAAGAACCGGATGGTTCTGTAGGAAAGTAGCTGTTCCTGAACTTGGTACAATACGATACGATAGAACTTTATTTATCCCTGGAGGGAAATTGATCTGCCAACAGTTATAAAACACAAGAAAGATCTCCCGTGGTGTTCTGTACTGCACCTTGGTGGAACCAGTCTGTTGCTGAAGGTGCTCCTCAGGTTGGCCAGTGTGTCATGGAGGGGGTGAGCTGCATTGTCCGCAGTTTGAGGAGCATCTTCTCCTCCAAGACCACCTCCCATGGTGGTGTAGACTTTGGGCTTCTGCACCTCCTGCCTGATGGTAGCAGCTGATGATAGATAATTTCCACACTGATGGGATTATCACAGCAAAAGACAATCCTGAAGGTATCAGCGATGTATGATAGTGAATTAATTTCTGATGTCAACAGGTCATGGCACAGATAGGATATAGTCAGAGCTTATCCCAGGGTAGGGGAAGCTAAAACTAGACTGCAAGTTTTATGGTGTGAGGGGACAAATTTAGAGGTGGCGCAGCAGTAGAGTTGCAGGGCCAGAGACACCGGATCGATCCCGACTACGGGTGCTGTCTGTACGGAGTTTGTACGTTCTGCCTGTGACCGTGTGGATTTTCTCCGAGATCTTCGGCTTCCTCCCACACTCCAAAGACGTACAGGTTTGTAGGTTAATTAGCTTGGTGTATGTGTACATTGTCCCTAGGGTAGTGTTAATGTGTGGGGATCTCTGGTCGGCGTGGACTTGGTGGGCCGAAGGGCCTGTTTCCACGCTGTATCTCTACAACTAAAACTAAAGCTAAACTAAATAATTTTTTCACACAGACGATGTGAGCTACCAACATATAAAATACTTTTGGACAGGTACTTGAATGGTAGAGTGGGATATGGGCTTACTATAAGTAAATTAGTCTAGTGTGTATAGACTAGGAAGGTGTATAGTGTAGGAAGGAACTGCAGATGCTGGTTTACACCGAAGATAGACACAAAATGCTGTCGTAACTCAGTGGGACAGGCAGCAACTCTGGAGAGAAGGAATGGGTGACATTTCGGGTCAAGACCCTTCTTCAGACTGAGAGTCATGGGAGAGGGAGACAAGGAGATTTGGAAGGGTAAGGTGTAAAAATGTGACATCAAAGGGGATGAAGTTCAGGGAAAATGTAGAATGGATCGTTGTTAATGAGGAGAAAGTGACGACAAAGATGAAATATAATCAGGAGGACAGTCAGACTGGTCGGAGAACTAGGGTGGCGGAATAATGGAGGGAGAGGGAAAGCAAGGGTTACTTAGAGAAATCATACTAACCCACATACCCAGTTGTAGCCCCCATTCTCACCCCCTCCCTCACCCACCTTAGCCTATCCTCTTTTTGCGCCTCTCTTCCAGCTTTGTTCCCCAACCCCCCCATTACAATCAGTCCGAAGTGTCCCGACCCTAAACGTTACCTATTCATGTACTACAAAGATGTTGCCTGACCTTCCGAGTTACTCCAACACTTTGTGTCTTTGTTTCCAAGTGAAATCCAACATACAGGCTGTCTAATACTGGGTGCCTATGGGATATCTTGGACATACAATTAAAACTGAACAAGACTGGACAAAATTGACCAGCATTCATTCATTTCAATGTAAACTGGGTGACATTAGCCACTCATTTTAAAACCAAACACTTCAAGAGACGTTAGACTTCAGGGCCACATCTTATCTCCAACATTTCTGAATTCTTCACCCTTGTCAAGAAGTCCCCATTATAAAACAAACATGCCAATGTCTGCAATTAAACCTCTAGTTGCTGCTCTTTAGTTCACAATTCCTACCATATATGGACATATACCAGAAATTTCACAACCAAAAACAACCTCCTCGTGTGTAATTATGAAACATTGTTCCACCTAATCGGTCAGGAACTCAACATTTTTGCCAGTCCTCTTGAAGAACATTTTGAGGTCATGAACTCGTGAAGCCTTGATACCATTTAAAGCATTTCCAACCACATTGTAGTCCACTCATCACAGAGGAGCAGAACACTGCCTCCACAGAGACAAGGTTGCAAAGGGTTAACAGTTCCCAGCTCTGACCAGACAGGGAAGCCTTTTGAAAGGTGGAGTTGAAATAAGGAATGTCCGGCTAATATTCGCACACAGCTCTGGGTCTGGACTCGCTGGAGTTTAGGAGGATGAGGGGGACATCACTGAAACTTACCAAATAGTGACAGGCTAGATAGAGTGGATGTGGAGAGGATGTTTCCACTATTAGGAGAGTCTAGGACCGGAGGCCTCAGCCTCAGCATAAAATGACGTACCTATGGAAAGGAGATGAGGAGGAATTTCTTTAGTCAGCTGGACAAAGCTGGAAGATGATAGGTTAAGGTAGTGAATCTGTGGAATTCATTGCCACAGTCCATTGCTGTGTTGGCCAAGTCATTGCGTATTTTTAAGGTAGAGATTGACAGATTCTTGATAAGTACGGGTGCCAGAGGTTATGGGGAGAGGGCAGGAGAATGCGATTGAGAGGGAGAGATAGATCAGCCATGATTGAATGACGGAGTAGACCTAACGGGCTGAATGGCCTCATTCTGCTCCGAGACCTCATGAACATACTGTTACTCAATGTAATTCCTTCCACTCTGTTGATTGTCCTGCACTCAGCACTGGCTGTCTGTTAAACAAACATCATCCGTATAATGTGAGTTGTCTTGTCAGGTCCACATGAGTCTCCCCATCTGGGTCACGGACTGGGTTTGCATCATGTTTGGGCTCTCATTCAAGTTTTGGCCTAATGTTTAGATTTGTTTCGAGGCACAGCAGGGAAACAGGCCCTTCAGCCCACCGAGTCCGTGCTGAGCAGCGATCCCCGCACACTAACACTATCACACACACACACACACACACACACACACACACACACACACACACACACACACACACACACACACACACACACACACACACACACACACACACACACACACACACAGGACAATTTACAATTTTACCAAAGTCAATTAGCCTACAAACCTGTAAGTATTTGGACTGTGGGAGGAAACCGGAGCACCTGGAGAAAACCCACGCAGGTTACAGGGAGAACGGACAAAATCCGTACAGACAGCACCAGTAGTCGGGATCGAGCCAGGGTCTCTGGCGTTGTAAGGCAGCAACTCTACCGCTGCGCCACCGTTCCGCCTGGCCCCTCTCAAACAACAAACATAGAACAGTACAGCACAGGAACAGGCCCTTCGGCCCACAATGCCCACACTCAACAAGATGCCAAGTTACATTTGCCTGTAACTTGGGCTGCCTCTGCCTACATGTGATCCACATCAAAGATAGACACAAAGTGCTGAAGTAACTCAGCGGGTCACGCAGCATCTCTGGAGAAAAAGGATGGGTGGCATTTTGGGTCGGGACCCTTCTTCAGACCAGAAAAGCCACCTATCCTTTTTCTCCAGAGATTCTGCCTGACCCGCTGAGTTACTCCAGTACTTTGTGTCTATCTTCGGAATAAGCCAGCATCTGCAGTTCCTTTCTACACAAGTGGTCCATATCCCTCCATTCCCTGCATATCCATGTGCTTATCTAAAAGCCACTTAAATGAACTAAGCGCTGGTCTCAATGTTCACAGTTGCCCCCTCAGTCAGGCGGAGGCCTCCCTGATGCTTCCAAGATCATAAAATTATGAGATCATAAGACCTAGGAGTAGAATTCGGCCATCCAGCCCATTGAGTTTGCTCCGCCATTCGATCGTGGCTGATCTATTTTTTTCCTCTCAACCCTTTTCTCCTGCCTTCTCCCTATAACCTTCGATGGAATTAGATCTGCTGGCCTAATTCCATAGACCGAGAGGAGCTGATATTCCCACTCCCATTCCCCCATTCCTGGTCCATGGATAGGGCCTGCAACACAGTTGGAGTGGGGGGGGGGGGGGGGGGGGGGTGTTCCAGGTGATAACAATCCTGTCGGTGGGGGTGGGGGGGGGGGGGGAGGGGGTCCTGTGTGGTTGTTCGAGGGTGCCCCACCCTGGCTGGGCACAGACTGTCCTCCCTCTCCCCATCACCCCCTCCTCTCCCACCTCACAGTGCCACGGCCACTGAGCTTGGCTACAATGCTTCACCACCCCCATGAAGGACCTTCATCCCCAAGGTCCCAGCAAGGACCAGGGTCTCCTGTTCCATCCCTGGACATGGCTGCTCTTCATTGACCTTCTTCTGTCGAATCTGTTGGAGATTAGGCAGGCATGGGGCATGGTTTATTGCAGGGAGAGAATATCTTGGTACTTTCTTATAGCTTTGTTACATCTAGATATAAGAGTTAGGGGTAGGTGATCTGGTTCCTCTGTCCTCTACCAGGGCCTGTTCCACCATTTGCCAAGATCATGGCTAACCTTCCACCTCAGTTCCACTTCAGTTCAGTTTAGTTTACTTTAGTTTGTTGTCAGGGAGGAACTGCAGATGCTGGTTTCAAAGGGAACGGCCTCTGCGGAAAGCAGAAAGGGGTGGAGATGGGAAGATGTGGCCAGTGGTGGGATCCCGTTGGAGTTGGCGAAAGTGTTGGAGGATTATATGCTGTATGCGACGGCTGATGTGGTGGAAGGAGAGGACAAGGGGGACTCTGTCCTTGTTACAAATGGGGGGAGGGGGAGCAAGAGCAGAGCTGCGGGATATCGAGGAGACCCTAGTGAGAGCCTCATCTATAATGGAAGAGGGGAACCCCCGTTTCCTAAAGAATGAGGACATCTCCGATGCCCTGATATGGAACACCTCCTCCAGGGCACAGGTGCGGCATAGACAGAGGAATTGGGAGTATGGGATAGAGTCCTCACAGGAAGCAGGGTGGGAAGTAGTGTAGTCTAGATAGCTGTGGGAGTCAGTGGGTTTGTAGTAGATGTCGGTCAATAGTCTGTTTCCTGTGATGGAGATGGTTAGATCTAGGAACGGTAGTGAGATGTCGGAGATGGTCCAATTGAATTTGAGTGCAGGAAGGAAATTAGTGGTGAGTTGATAAACTAATCTGTTTACAGTGTCTGTAGATGTATCTTTTTTAAAAAAATTCAAAATCAACTTTATTCAAAATTACAAATATGTACAGTGGGAACTGTGCAAAAATCCATCCGACATTCAGGGAGGCTATATATACATTTTATACCTCATTGCATGGTGTTTTCACAATTGTGCACTCATGTGACCTCCTGCAGTGAAATCCCTTCCCTTGTTTGAGGGGCGCCTCCTCCACACCCGACCCCCCCCCCCCCCCTCCCCAATGTTCAGCAGCGGACAGGCCCTAGACTGCAGACCTCCCCCACAGACTCTTTTTTTTCCCCTTAACTAGGAGCTTTTATTCAATGAAACACAAATTAAATTGAATTGAATACAGAATAATAACAAAATCCAGACTGCCATTGGCAAGTTTGCAAACAACAATCAAACAGTTGTCAGGATAAAATGTTGTCAATTGTATCCACAATACACTCGACCCCCCGCGGCAACCAGCGTTCACGGAAGGCCTCCAGATTCCCCGTAGGATTCCAGGGACACGCGGGCGCAGGCGTAGGCACGAAGAGGGGCAGGCAGTCGACTCGGGCAGGACCCTCGACTGCCCGCTGCCTGGACCCGCGCCACCATAGAGCCTTGGCGTTGGCTGCACCGAGCTTCAGTGCGTCCCTCAGCACGCACTCCTGCTGTAACGTGTCCTCTCTCCGTCTCCGCATCATCCCACTTTTGACATGACGACTAGGGAGCAGGTGTAGATGTCGGACACAAGTTGATCTCAGTCCTGCATGTTAGTGCTGCTCAACACTCTCAGCAGGTTTATCCAACATGTATTAGAAACGTCCACTACATCTGTTTACAGCTTCTGTGCATGTTTCACCATGCTGATGCCAACTTTTACCCTTGGCTACTTCCCAGAATTTCCTTTCAATGTGCCAAGCCATTGTCTCTCGGTTCAACTTCAAATTAAACACAATTGCTGCCACTCTCCACACCAATCTCAAAGCAAACATCCCTGGCCATGGTCCACACCCAATGTGCAGTCCCACCATGCTGGAGACATCGAACAAACTCCCCAATTATGCTCAGCATCAACAGCTACGCTGGTGGCCTCTGGTACCTAAACAATTCCCTCTCACCTACCTCCCTGCTCTCTTATCTCATCGAAACGATCATAACAAACCACGAATAAAGAGACGATAGAATAGCAACAGAGCACATAACGAGAGCAGACAATTTATCTAGAGCTAGTGATAGCTCTTCTCTCTCTCTCTCTCTCTCTACTATCTCTCTCTCTCTCTCTCTCTCGTTCTTCGTCTCTCTCTCTCTCTCTCTCATCCTCTCTCTCTCTCTCTCTCTTCTCCTCTCTCTCTCTCTCTCTCTCTCTCTCTGTCTTTCTCTCACTCTGTCTTTGTCTCTCTCTCTATCTCTCACTCTTTCTGTCTCTCTCCCTCTCTCTCTCTCTCTCTCTGTCTCTCTCTCGCCCTGTCCCTTTGTTTCTCTCTCTGTCTCTCTCTCTCCCTCTCTCTGACTGTCTCTCCCTCTCCCCATCTCTCTCTCTGTTCTTCATGCTTGAAGCCCCTGGTTGATTGAAACTCAGTGTCCATAACCCAACAAGACAGGTCAAACTCCATTCCCTTCTGATTCCCAACGTCTCCAGCACATAAGGTTTTAACTTTTCCCAGACTTTGTGGATTACCCAAAGGGAGAGGAATGGAGCGGTGTAATTGGTTCACACAGAAATGACAGCCAGCACAATTCTCATAAAATTCTCATTCCATCGAGATCTGTGACCCATGACCTGTGACCCATGACCGGTGACACGTGACCCACAACCTGTGATGCATGGCCTATGACCTGTGGCCCGTGACCTGAAACCCGTGACATGACCCCCACATGATGAGCTGTGAGTCAGTCTACAGGTGTACAGTGGAGAGCATATTGACTGGTTGCATCATGACCTGGTTCCACAACTCAAATGTCCAGGAGCAAAGAAGACTGCAACAAAGTGTTGACCACTGCCCAGTCCATCACCTGCTCTGACCTCCCCACCATCGAGGGGATTTACAGGAGTTGCTGCCTCAAAAAGGCAGCCAGCATCATCAGAGACCTACACACCAGCCTGGCCACACCCTCATTGCACGCCTGCCATCGGGAAGAACAGGAGCCTGAAAACTGTAACGTCCAGGTTCGGGAACAGCTTCTTCCCTACAGCCATCAGGCTACTAAATGCTACAACCTCCAAATAAGCTCTGAACTACATAAAGGGGGGAACTGGTTTTGTCTTTTTCCACTGTTATTGTTTGTTTGTTTGTTTGTCACACCTTCCCTAGCCAACAATGGACCTACCAGCCACCCCTAACCCCCCTCTTCATGCCTCCAGCTCTTCATCCCACCCCACCCATCCCCTATTTTCAGTCTGCTGAAGGGTCCCAACCCCAAACATCACTGTTCAATGTTCTTTATAAATGCTGCCTGACTCGCTGAGTTACTCCAGCACTTTGTGTCTGTCTGAGAGGGTGTCATGGAGGGGGTTAACTGAGGGGTGAATGAGGGGTGACTGAGGGGTGACTGAGGGGTGACTGAGGGTGACTGAGGGGTGACTGAGGGGTGACTGAGGGGTGAATGAGCGGTGAATTAGGGGATGACATGGAGGGTCTGAGCCACCTTGTTGGAGTGTGTCTCACTCTGTCGGGTGCCGTCACCATAGACTCCGCTGCTGTGGAGAGCTAGTGAAAGCCCCCACGCTCCAGAGGGCCCGATGCCCAGCCTATCACCAGGGCAGGAGGGGCAGTGATGCTGGGAGCCCGACACACTCACACTCACACACACGCACACACACACGTATACATGCACACATATATATACACACACACACACACACACACACACCAGACATGCTAGGCACACACACACACACGCACACACACACACACAGACACACACTGACATTTGTGCACACACATGCGTGCACACGGACACACAGCGCACACGAATACACACACACACACACACACACACACACAGTGGGCTCGAACACACTCATACATGCGTATACAAGCATATACACACAGATGTGTACGCGCACACATGAACACGCACAGCTCTGCAGGCTGTCTTGGGCCAGGGTTTATTCTCAGGGTAATTGTTTCCAAGTGTGTCAGATTACCTCACATAAAATGCACTGCCCTTTCTCCCCCCAATCACTCGAAACATTTTGGCAGATACAGCAATCTGGTTTTCATTTATCTCAATCACGTTATTATTAGCCAATTTCCTGTTAACCCTTTTTTGTCTGCCAGCGCAGGTGATAGATGGAGAGGTGCCGTCCCCCTCCCCCCCCTCCCGCACTCCCCCCTCCCCCCATGGTGGGGGCTGAGTGAGGGGCATGAGGTGGCTATGACCCTCCCACTCCCCCCCTCCCCCTCCCTCCCTCTCCACCCCCCCTCTCCACCCCCCTCTCCCCTCTCCCTCCCCTTCCCCCACTCCCCCTCCCCTCTCCACCCTCCCTTCAATGGTTTAAGGGTTTTATTTGTCACATATGCAACTGCAAACTACACAGTGAAATTATTTTTGCATATATTACCCAGGCGAGCTCCGCCATTTTTGGCACCATTATTCAAAGTCCAAAATTGAAAATCGGCCGCGCACTCGATGTACTGGAGCAGTTCCCCCGAACCGATGGCCCTCTCCTCTCCTCGCCCAGCCATCTTTGTGTCCCAGGGGCGTCTGCTGCAGCCGACCTTGAAGGTGCTGGAGACATTACCCTGGTTCACCCTCCTGCCGGCTATCTTTAAGAGCCCTATCTAGTTCTCTCTTGAAAATATCCAGAGAACCGGCCTCCACCGCCCTCTGAGGCAGAGAATTCTTGACAAGGATTGTAACCGAGTTGTATAATACTCAGTATATTTAATATTTCAGAATATTTGTTTGACTTTGTATTACGGTGGTGGGTTTGTTGGCATTGTTTTGAATTGTACATATTATTCTCGTAAATAATAGTGAAAAATAAAGAAAGCTTGCATCCCACAGAGCCGGGCAGAGCATTCGGTCCAGTGTCCCCACCTCAACAACGGCAGCTGAGCTGAAGTGGGAAAGGCTTCTCTTTGTTTACGGACAGTGAGGTCTCCCCTTCTCTCAGTGAGATTCCAGTGTTTAATGCGAGCTCCCATTCCATGTCCAAATGCTTCAGAAACTCACCACCACGAGGGACCCTGCTCCACCTGGAAAGGAACGAAAGAAAGGACTCGAATTTTTACAGCATCTTTTAGTTTAAGTTTAGTTTAGTTTAGCATGGCAGAAACAGTGTTTAAGAAGGAACTGCTGGAAAATCGAAGGTAGACAAAAGTGCTGGAGAAACTCAGTGGGTGCAGCAGCATCTATGGAGCGAAGGAAATAGGCAACGTTTCGGGCCGAAACGTTGCCTATTTCCTTCGCTCCATAGATGCTGCTGCACCCGCTGAGTTTCTCTGGCACTTTTGTCTACCATGGCAGAAACAGGCTCTTCGGCCCACCGAGTCTGCACCTGGCGATCCTGTACACAACGATCTATCCTGCGCACTCGGGACAATTTACAATTTGCTGATGCCACTAAACCCACAAACCTGTATGTCTTGGGATGTCAGAGGAAATTGGAGCACACAGAAAAAACCCACGCGGTCACAGGGAGAATGTACAAACTCCGTACAGGAGTCAGGATCGTAGCCAGGATTGAACCCGGGTCTCTGGTGCTGTAAGGCAGCACCTACCGTTGCACCACTGTGCTGATCAATCCATTGCAACCACCAACAAACCAGTGACACTCCTTGAAGGAGCGTGGAAACAACTGCTCAAGAGTTTTCTCCGAGATCTCCAGTTTCATAGAAACATTGAAAATAAGTGCAGGAGGAGGCCATTCGTTGTGATTATGGCTGATCATCTAAAATCAGTACCCCATTCCAACTTTCTCCCCATATCCCTTGATTCCTTTAGCCCTAAGAGCTATATCTAACTCTCTCTTGAAAATATCCAGCGAATTGGCCCTCCAATGCCTTCTACAACAGAGAATTCCACAGATTCACAATTCTCTGGGTAAAAAAGTTTTTCTCATCTCAGTTTTAAATGGCCTCCCATTCAGTGGCAGACTGGGTCTAAAAATATTGGTTGCCAGGAGACAAAGGGGGCCCACCCACAACTACAATGCTATCATTTAACAGGGGCCCACTTGCCATTACTTGCTATCACTTCATCAGGGGCCCAGTTGCCATCGGGCAAGTTGACACTCTTGCCAGTCCGCCACTGCTCCCCTTTATTCTTAGTCTGTGGCCACTGGTTCTGGATTCCACCAGAACTGGGAACATTTTTCCTGCCCACACTCCAAAGACGTACAGGTTTGTAGGTTATTTTGGCTTTGGTAAAAATTATAAATTGTCCCTAGTGTGTAGGATAGTGTCATTGGACAGGGATCGCTGGTCAGCGCAGACTCGGTGGGCTGAAGGGCCTGTTTCCGCGCTGTTTCTATAAAACGAAAAACTAAAGAGCCCATCATCCTCGACATGCCCGCTAATTCAATCGTCACACACACAGTTGAGTCTGCACACAATTACAGTCAGAATAAGTGATCTATAGTTACCTAATTATCCCCTTCCTTCTCGAGAGGAGATAACACCACTGGCAACTGTCCAGTCCCACAGAATGACGCAGGGTTGATGGATGAAGTCTGGAGCCTTTGCTATCCACTGTCTGACTTCCATCAGCCGGGCAGGTCTCGGTCAGCAAAGCTCGACCAAACTCACCTCTGCTTCTCAGCTCTGTGTCTGGTACGAGCTGCAGGCGGAGGTAGGCTCAACAAACTGGAGTAAGTCAGCGGGACAGGCAGCATCTCTGGAGAGAAGGAATGTGGTCGAGACCCTTCTTCAGGAGGTAGTTGAGGCAGGGTACCACAACAACAGTTAAACGGCATTTGGACAGGTACGTGGATAGGAAAGGTTTTGAGGGACGTGGGCTAAATGCGGGCAGGTGTGATTTGCGTAGATGGGGCATCTTGGTCAGCATTGGCAAATTGGGCCGAAGGTCCTACTGTGTGACTCAACAACTTCATGAAACATTGATCCTGGTCAGGGTAAGTGGCTTGGTTGCAGATGTAGGGTGGTTTTGTGTTGGAGCAGGGCTGGGCACTGGGCTTGCTGCAGGTACCTCTGGTGCAATGGTTCAATGCACTCTATTGTCATGTGTACCTAAGTATTGTAAAATTCTTTGCTTACAGTTTAGTGATAATCCTGCTATATATTAGGCACAATCATACTAAATATAAGAGTGGAAGATAGTAGACCACACTGAGTCCGTATATAGGAATCGCCACGTTTTAGGCGCCATCTTGTACTCATCAAGTCTGAATGTTAAAAAAATGTAGAGCCTTAACTAGGCCATAAAGGCCCGTTGTCCTGGCGACAGCTCAGGGTGGGAGTTGCAGGGTTCGACATGGCCTGGCGATGTGTCGGTGTCCTCCACCGCTGCTCCTGCTGTTCCATGCCACTGCAGGCCGCGTCCAATCCGTAGATCTGCTCGATCTACGGGAGCCCCAGACTGCTGTAGGGCCTCCAGCGGCCCCTCCACTCCGCGCCTCCTCATAATCGGCCTGTGATCGTGCCGTCCCTCCTCTCACAAGGCCACCGCTCAGCCACTGTGCCCCAGGCCGCTCTGTGTGGTGGGGCTGGTCTGAGTGTGTCCATTGTTGCCCGCTCCACCTGATGCCTCTCGTGAGGAAGACTGCCATCCCTGGGGCCTGAAGCAGAGCTGCCCTTGTCACTCCCTAGGTTGAGGTCTGCCCAGGTAAGGATCTGATCTTACCTGGGGTATCCTCCTTACACTGGGTGGAGGGTCGACTTCACACACCGTTAGATTCACCGGATAATGTTCATTATTAATACACGTGGTGTATGTCTGTGTCAAACAATGCCTACACATAACCCAGCTCAGTCTGAACAAGTGTCTCGACTCGAAACGTCACCCATTCCTTCTCTCCAGAGATGCTACCTGTCCCGCTGAGTTACTCCAGCATTTTGTTTCTATTTTCAATGTAAACCAGCATCTGCACTTCCTTCCTACACACCCATAAACCTCCATCCCCTCCAAAAGTTTCTTAAACCATATCTGCCTCCACCACCCCTGGCACACGTTCTAGGTGCTCACCACCCTCTGCATAAAAACCTTGCCCTGCACATCTCCTTAAACTTTATCCTTCTCACCTGAAAGCTATGTCCTCTAGTATTTGAAAGCTATGCCCTCTAGTATTTGATTTTTTCCATCCTTGGGAAAGGGTTCTGACTGTCTACCCTATCTGTGCCTCTCAAGGGCGGCACGGTGGCACAGCGGTAACGTTGTGATGTTTCGGGTTGAGACCCTTCTTCAGGCTCAGTCTGACAGTCTGAAAAAGCTTCTCGACCCAAAACATCATCCATTCCTTCTCTCCAGAGATGCTGCCTGTCCCGCTGAGTTAAGGGCCTGTCCCACTTGGGCGTCATTTGCGCGTCACGCACATGGCGCGCAATGATTTTGTACATCCCAAAATCCTGGGGTGCCTCGCGCAACCGCGTGTCACCACGCACCATGCGCGCGTAATACGTAATACGTACCATTCTTCAGTCTTAAGAAGGGTTTCGGCCCGAAACGTTGCCTATTTCCTTCGCTCCATACATGCTGCTGCACCCGCTGAGTTTCTCCAGCACTTTTGTCTACCTTCGATTTTTCAGCATCTGCAGTTCCTTCTTAAACATCTTGTTGAGCCTCATGGTCTGTAACTCATTCTCACCTCGCCCACACCCACCAGTGGCCTTTTCCCTTTATCTTTCATTCATTTGCTCTATATCTCTTTACCCCACAGCCTGTATCTATCATTTGCCTTTGCCCTGACTCTTAGTCTGAGGAAGGGTCTCAACTCGAAACGTCACCTATTCGCTTTCTCCAGAGATGCTGTCTGACCTGCTGAGTTACTCCAGCTTTTTGTGTCTACCTTCAGTTTAAACCAGCATCTGCAGTTTCTTTCCTAGACAAGCGGGTTAGTGCGGATAGGCATCATGGCTGGCATGGATGAGACGGGTGGAAACGGTCTGTTCTGTGTCATAGAATCCTGTGTCCACTGGGTGAGGATGTGTCCAGTGGAGGGAGAGGTCCAGTGGAGGGAGAGGTCCAGTGGAGGGAGGGGTCCAGTGGGGGGAGGGGTCCAGTGGAGGGAGGGGTCCAGTGGGGGGAGGGGTCCAGTGGAGGGAGAGGTCCAGTGGAGGGAGGGGTCCAGTGGAGGGAGGGGGCCAGGGGGGGGAGGGGTCCAGTGGGGGGAGGGGTCCAGTGGAGGGAGGGGTCCAGTGGAGGGAGAGGTCCAGTGGAGGGAGGGGTCCAGTGGAGGGAGAGGTCCAGTGGGGGGAGGGGTCCAGTGGAGGGAGAGGTCCAGTGGAGGGAGAGGTCCAGTGGAGGGAGAGGTCCAGTGGAGGGAGGGGTCCAGTGGAGGGAGAGGTCCAGTGGAGGGAGAGGTCCAGTGGAGGGAGAGGTCCAGTGGAGGGAGAGGTCCAGTGGGGGGGAGGGGTCCAGGGGGGGGAGGGGTCCAGTGGGGGGAGGGGTCCAGTGGGGGGAGGGGTCCAGTGGGGGGAGGGGTCCAGTGGAGGGAGGGGTGGATGGTGATGGTCTCCGAGACGCCACAGTGGACAATCTCTATGTTTCGGAGGAAGGGCTGAATGCCTCCACTGATCCTGAGATACTGCCTGTCCCGCTGAGTTACTCCAGCATTTTGTGACTACCTACACACACATATATATGTATGCACACACACAAGCATGCATATGTACACCGGCACTTTGTGTCTATTTTCAGTGTAAATCAGCATCTGCAGTTCCTTCCTAAACATGCTGGAGTAACTCAGCAGGTCAGGCAGCATCTCTGGAGGAAAGGAATAGGTGACGTTTCGGGTCGAGACCCTTCATCAGACTGCGGGTGTTGAACGTAAACGTCACCTATTCCTTTCCTCCGGAGATGTTGCCTGACCCGTTGATTTACTCCAGCTTTTTGCATCTGCCCCTTGTGCACCTCCTCTGTCTATGGGTTTCCTGGTTTCAGACCAGGGGCTGCAATGCCCTGGGTCCTTCAGCAGGTGGCAGCGTGGTCACACGGGCTGGGAATGGCAACCCAGTCAGTGTTGACCCTGAGGCAAATCTTCTCCGACTCACAGACTAACCTGGTGACCTAGACTCACGTGAATCACAGACTAACCTGGTCACAGAATCACCTGGTCAAAGGCTCACTTGGTGACCTAGACTCACTTGGTTACAGACTTACCTGGTCACAGATTTACCTGGTGGCCTAGACTCACCTGGTCACAGACTCACCTGGTGACCTAGACTCACCTGGTCACACTCACCTGATCAGAGACTCACCTGGTCACAGATTCACCTGGTCACAGACTCACCTGGTGGCCTAGACTCACCTGGTCAAACACTCACCTGGTCCCAGACTCCAGGTGTTGCACTCTTGGTGATAATAACCTGGACGTAGATACCTGATCCACCACAAATGGTCCTAGTCTCGGTGTCCAAGTTCTGGATGCCTGGTTTGTAGACAACAACTCCTGAGCTCCTGGTCCTCATGCCCAAGTGCCATAGAATCAGAAGGTATGGAAACAGACCCTCGTTCTACCATGTCCAGACCAACATCAGATACCCATTCATGCTAATCCCGTTCATCAGTGCTGGCTCTTTCCTGTTAGTCCTTGTCGTAGACCCTCTGCTCTGAGCACCTTAACTCCACAACCTGGCCCCTGAATCTGGACCCCAGATCCCAGAATCATGACGTGACTCTTGGTCTTCGAACCCTGGCCCAAGGTTCCTGGTCCTGGATACTTGGACCTGCTTTCCACTGCCAACCCCTTGGTCCTTGAGCTCTGGAGCTCAATTCTGGGCATAGACTTATAGAGTCATAAAGTGATACAGTCATACAGTGTGGAAACAGGCCCTTCGGCCCAACTTGCCCGCACTGGCCAACGTGTCCCAGCTACAC
Source organism: Amblyraja radiata (assembly GCF_010909765.2). Classification (NCBI taxonomy): domain Eukaryota; kingdom Metazoa; phylum Chordata; class Chondrichthyes; order Rajiformes; family Rajidae; genus Amblyraja; species Amblyraja radiata. The sequence continues at coordinate 22,840,733 of NC_045988.1, forward strand.
TAGTCCCACCTGGCCGCTTTTGGTCCATTTACCCCCAAACCTGCACGTGTCTTACTGTTTCTTAAATGTTGGGATAGTCCCCTCCTCAACTACCTTCTGTTGAGGAACCAACTTGTTCTGATCTGACGTCTGGTCAACTCTCCTGGTTCTGGACACCCAGGACTGGATTCTTGTCATACAGCACAGACACAGGCACTTCAACCACCTCCTCCATCCTATCCCTCATTATGTATCTATGCACTGCAAATGGCTCGATTGTAATCATGTATTGTCATTCCGCTGACTGGATAGCATGCAACAAAAGCTTTACACTGTATCTCGGTACACGTGACAATAAACTAAACTGAACTATTTTAGTTATACAGTGTGGAAGCAGGCCCACCAAATCCGGGCCGACTAGCGTGCATCCCATACACTACTTCGATGTCATCCCACTGTTGCGTGCTACACCCCCGGGACAATTTTACAGAAGCCAATTAACCTTCAAACCTGCACCTCTTTGGAATGTGGTATAAAACCAGAAACCCACATGGTCACAGGAAGAATGTGCAAACTCCACACAGACAGCACTTGCAATCAGAATCGAACCTCTGGAAACTCTACTGCTGCGCCACTGTGCTGCCCTGTACTATATCGCTGGTATCCCATTTATTCGCACTCGGTCCATATGTCTGAGTTGTGAATCGATGGAATTCTCTGTCACAGAAAGCAGTGGAGGCCAATTCACTGGATGTTTTCAAGAGAGAAATAGATTTAGTTCTTGGGGCTAACAGAATCAAGGGAAATGGCAAAAATGCAGGAATGGGGTACTGATTCTGGATGATCAGCCATGTTCATATTGAATGGTGGTGGTGCTGCCTCGAAGTTTCTATATTTCTATCCTGAGCAACCAGAACTGTACACAGTACTCCATGTGCAGCCCACTAATGACTTGTACAATTCAACAAGACATCTCATCTTCAGTCTGATAGTCAGGGGAAAAGGAAACGAGAGATATGGATTGTGATATAGAGATATATAGAACAAATGAATGAAATATTTGCATAACTTTCATTAATTCAATTGTTCTAAACCTCTCTATATCACTGTCTATATCTCTCGTTTCCCTTCCCCCTGACTCTCAGTCTGAAGAAGGGTCTTGACTCAAAACGTCACCTATTCCTTTCCTCCAGAGGTGCTGTCTGACCCGCTGAGTTACTCCAGGTTTTGGTGTCTATCTTCGGTTTAAACCACCATCTACAGTTCCTTCCCACACATGACATCCCACATCCTGTACTCAGTGCCCAGCCCAGTGAAGGCAAGCATGCTAAATGTCTACTTCACCGCCATGTCGACCTCTGTTGCCATTTTCAGGGAGAAATGTACCATTTACTGGCTTCCGGGTGTCTGGCGCTGTAAGCACTGTAAGGCAGCAACTCTACCGCTACTCCACCGTGCCACCCCATGAGAGGCACAGATAGGGTAGACAGTCAGAAGCTTCTCCCCGGGGTGGAAATGTTAAAGGCTTTAATGTGAGAGGCAAAGTAACCAGCAAGGGGTGGGGGGGGTTGGATGAGCTGAACAGACAAGCAGCAGAGCTCCGGGTGCACCAGCAGGTGGCAGCGTGACCACACGGGATGGGAGCTGACATTGACGCCCCTTCCCCGACTCACACCTACCCCTCCCGGCACCAACATAACCCCCCCCCCCCCCCCCCACCACAGCAATACACACTCACCTTTATGCACGCACGCTCCATCTCCCCCCACCCTCCATCCACTCCCCGGCTCCCACCCCCACCCACACCCCTCTCTCTGACCCCCCCCCCCCCACCTCCCCACTGACCGAGGGTCCCTCCTCTGGGGCAGAGCAATGACAGGATCAGTGAGAAACTGAGGGCAGGGGCAGTGAGGGGGGGAGGGAGTGAGAGAGGAGGGGTATGAGCAGGTGGTGGGAGAGAGGGAGAGAAGGGGAGGGGATGGGGATTGGATTTTCCCACGGATCGATAATGTGGATAAATGTGAGGTTATCCACTTTGGTGGCAAAAACAGGAAAGCAGACTATTATCTGAATGGTGGCCGATTAGGAAAAGGGGGATGCAACGAGACCTGGGTGTCATGGTACACCGGTCATTGAAAGTAGGCATGCAGGTGCAGCAGGCAGTGAAGAAAGCAAATGGTATAGCAAAAGGATTTGAGTATAGGAGCAGGGAGGTTCTACTGCAGTTGTACAGGGTCTTGGTGAGACCACACCTGGAGTATTGCGTACAGTTTTGGTCTCCTAATCTGAGGAAAGACATTCTTGCCATAGAGGGAGTATAGAGAAGGTTCACCAGACTGATTCCTGGGATGTCAGGACTTTCATATGAAGAAAGACTGGATAGACTCGGCTTGTACTCGCTAGAATTTAGAAGATTGAGGGGGGACCTTATAGAAACTTACAAAATTCTTAAGGGGTTGGACAGGCTAGATGCAGGAAGATTGTTCCCGATGTTGGGGAAGTCCAGGACAAGGGGTCACAGCTTAAGGATAAGGGGGAAATCCTTTAAGACCGAGATGAGAAAAACTTTTTTCACACAGAGAGTGGTGAATCTCTGGAACTCTCTGCCACAGAGGGTAGTTGAGGCCAGTTCATTGGCTATATTTAAGAGGGAGTTAGATGTGGCCCTTGTGGCTAAAGGGATCAGGTGGTATGGAGAGAAGGCAGGTACGAGATACTGAGTTGGATGATCAGCCATGATCATATTGAATGGCGGTGCAGGCTCGAAGGGCCGAATGGCCTACTCCTGCACCTATTTTCTATGTATCTATGTATCTATGTACACCCTTCACAATCAGGGCAATTTACAGAGGGCAATTAACCTACAAATCTCCATGTTTAGAGATGCAGCCCAGAAGCAGTCCCTTCGGCCCACCGACCAGCGATCACCCATAGACTAGTACTATCCTACACATTAGGGACAATTTACAGAAGCAGAAGTGGATGGAAACAGAAGTGGATGGAAACTGGAGCACCCTGAGGAAACCAAGGCAGACACAGGTAGAGCGTGCAAACTCCGCACAGACAGCACCCGAGGTCAGCATTGAACCCGGGTCTCTGGTGCAGGGGGCAGCAGCTCCACCAAAATGTGCCACTGTGCTGCCTTGTCCTCCAGAGATGCTGCCTGACTCGCTGAGATACTTCAGCATCTACTTGTAAAATAGCATTTGTAGTTCCTTGTGTCTCTGAATGAAAGAATTAGCAGGTTGAATGTTTAAGAAAAAAATAGCAGATGCTGGAAAAATCGAAGGTAGCCGAAAATGCTGGAGAAACTCAGCGGGTGAGGCAGTATCTATGGAGCGAAGGAATAGGTGACGTTTCGGGTCAAGACCCTTCTTCAGACTGATCACCAGTCGGAAGAAGGGTCCCAAGCCAACATGGGTGAGAATGTGGGATAACATAGAACTAGGGTGAATGGGTAGAGCCATGGAGTGATACAGCGTGGAAACAAGCCCTTCGGCCCAACTTGCCCACACTGGCCAACAATCGCTAGAATTTAGAAGATTGAGAGGATATCTTTTAGAAACTTACAAAATTCTTAAGGGGTTGGACAGGCTAGATGCAGGAAGATTGTTCCCGATGTTGGGGAAGTCCAGAACAAGGGGTCACAGTTTAAGGATAAGGGGGAAATCTTTTAGGACCGAGATGAGGAAAACATTTTTCACACAGAGAGTGGTGAATCTGTGAAATTCTCTGCCACAGAAGGTAGTTGAGGCCAGTTCATTGGCCATATTTAAGAGGGAGTTAGATGTGGCCCTTGTGGCTAAAGGGATCAGGGGTTATGGAGAGAAGGCAGGTACAGGATACTGAGTTGGATGATCAGCCATGATCATATTGAATGGCGGTGCAGGCTCGAAGGGCCGAATGGCCTACTCCTGCACCTATTTTCTATGTTTCTATGTTTCTAGATCTCAACCATCTGATGGAGAGCTTCATGGTTCAATGAGATGACCTCCAGGTGAGCTGTTCTAGTACAGAGTCAATGCAGGCAAATCTACAACATGGGAGGTTGCCCTGAAATGTCATCTCCCCATAATGTCCACAGGTCAATCTCTTGTTGCCCTGAAATGTCATCTCCCCATAATGTCCACAGGTCAAACCACTTGGTTTCCTAAACTTTCTCATGAAGTGTAGGGATGGAAGTCCAAGACATTGTCCTCTCAGTTACTGATGCACAGCAAGAGGTCCGACCAAACCTGGCATCCCCAAAAGAAAATGCAGGAAAAATGTCCCTAATGTTGGGTGAGTCCAGAACCAGGGGCCACAGTCTTAGAATAATGGGGAGGTCATTTAAGACTGAGGTGAGAAAAAACTTTTTCACCCAGAGAGTTGTGAATTTATGGAATTCCCTGCCACAGAAGGCAGTGGAGGCCAAATCACTGGATGGATTTAAGAGAGATTTAGATAGAGCTCTAGGGGCTAGTGGAGTCAAGGGATATGGGGAGAAGGCAGGCACGGGTTATTGATTGGGGACGATCAGCCATGATCAAAATGAATGGTGGTGCTGGCTCGAAGGGCCGAATGGCCTCCTCCTGCACTTATTTTCTATGTTTCTATGTTTCTAAAGCGGGTCTTTCATTGTCACAGCCGAAGTAGAGATGGTTGAAAGCTTCATGTTCTTAGGAATAAATATCATCAACAACTTCTCCTGGACCACCCATAGTGAAGCAATGGGCAGGAAAGCACACTAACGCCTCTACATCCTTAGAAGTCTTTGGAAGTTTGGCATGTCCCCTGCAACTCTCACCAACTTCTACAGCTGTGCAGTAGAAAGTATATTATCAGGATTCATCACAGTTTGGTTTGGGAACAGCTCCGTCCAATACTGCAAGAAATTGCTCCGAATTGTGGACGCAGTCCAGACCATCGCACAAACCAACCTCCCTTCCATTGACTCCATTTACACCTCAAGCTGTCTCGGCAAGGCCAGCTGCATAATCAAGGACCAGTCTCACCCCGATCACTCCCACTTTTCCTCTCTCCCATCAGGCAAGATGTACAGAAGTGTGAAAACACACACCTCCAGATTCAGGGACATTTTCTTCCCAGATGTTATAAGGAACTGAACCTTCCCATTAATAACTAGAGAACGGTTCTGACCCACAATCTCTGGTCGATCATCTCTGCCAGGCACCAGTTGACTGTTGGGCAGAACAAGTCTACCTTCCATGTTCATCATAGTACTCCTACAACAGGCACTATATTCCGAGTTGACCCATGGCACGATGGGAGGCATGGTGGCACAGTGGTGGAGTTGCTGCCTTACAGCGCCGGAGGCCCGGGTTTGAACCTGACTATGGGTGATGTCTGTACGGAGTTTGCACGTTCTCCCCGTGACACGAGTGTTCTGGATTCCTCCCACTCTCCAAAAATAGGTTAATTGGTGTCGGTAAAAATGTCCCTAGTGAGTATGATAGTGTTAGTGTACGGGCTGATCGCTGGTCGGTGCGGACTCGGTGGGCCGAAGGGCCTGATTCGGCACTGTATCTCTAAAGTTTAAAGATATTGCCAGGTGCACAGAAGGGAATATTCCTTGAGGAAGCGCGACACTGCCCACCGAGTCCACAAACCCTCGGGCGTACAGTGGCTCAGAGTGGGGAAGGAGCAGGGGAGATGATGTCTGGGCAGTGACTGAGTATCTCGAGCAGCCAGCAGGCCTGTGTAAGAGGCGGGTGCTTGGACACTCAGGTGTGTCTGATCCACAACACTGTGCAGAGTCCTATCATTAATTGTGTGAGCCCAGCCCTGGATTAGCTCATTAAAATGCAACACTTTGCACGATAACATGTAATTTTGATTGAACAATATAACATGGGGGCAGGACTGTCGACCCAGCGAGTCCACATTCACCATCCAGCTCTTGTTTTATGTTATCCCACTCTCTCACCCACTCTCTACTAATCAGGTGCAATTATTTACAGCAGTCAATTAACCTAATGTCTTTGGGATATGGGAGCGGTGCACGGTGGCGCAGCGGTAGAGTTGCTGCCTTACACTGTCAGAGACCCAGGTTCGATCCTGACTACAGGTGCTGTCTGTACAGAGTTTGTACGTTCTCCCTGTGACCATGTGGGTTTTTTTCCGGGTGCTCCAGTTTCCTCCCACACTCCAAAGACGTTTGTAGGCTAATTGGCTTTGGTAAAAATTGTAAAAGTTGCCCCTAGTGTGTAGGATAGTGTTATTCCCCTGTCCCACTTAGGAAACCTGAACGGAAACCTCTGGAGACTTTGCGCCCCACCCAAGGTTTCCGTGCGGTTCCTGGAGGTTGCAGGTGGTTGCCGGAGGTTGCAGGTAGTGGAAGCAGGTAGGGAGACTGACAAAGACCTCCGGGAACCGCACGGAAACCTTGGGTGGGGCACAAAGTCTCCAGAGGTTTCCGTTCAGGTTTCCTAAGTGGGACAGGGGCATTAGGCAGCAACTCTACCGGGGTGATCGCAGGACGGTGCGGATTCGGTGGGCCGAAGTGCCTGTTTCCACTCTGTATCTCTAAACTAAACTAAATTAAAGTCGTGGTTAATGAACGCTGTGATGAATCCCCCACAGACAAGTACTGGCATCCATTCAGTGCTCAACCCAGTTCCCGCTGATGGCAAGATTATACACAAGTTGCACTCTTGTTTACATTTCCTCCTATTACTTCAGACCATTTTGCTAAATTCTTTATTAAACTTTCCATGCTCTGACCTCATTCCCGGGAATTATACTGAAGGAATGTGCATCGGATCAGGGCTGGGAAATTCTTGCTTTCCTCAGGGGTCAGTGGAAAGTTGGATTAAGTTCCCTCGAGTGCTGGGAAAAGTGGGAGCCAGGTCCTGTCCCCAACAGTGGCTATGGCTCATAAGTAAGGTCATGAGGTCATAAGTGATAGGAGCAGAATTAGGCCATTCGGCCCATCAAGGCTACTCATGGCTGATTTATCTTTCCCTCCTAACCCCATTTTCCTGCCTTCTCCCCATAAATCCCAGACTGGATAAGCACGCAACAAAAATATTTCCACTGTACCCTGCTACACAGGACAATAAACTAAACTAAAACCCCTGTCCCACGGTACGAGTTCATTCCAAGAGTTCTCCCGAGTTTGCCCTGATTCGAACTCGGAGATTTACGGTAATGGCCACTCGTCGGTACTCGGGGCTCTCGTGGACATTTTTAATCATGTTGAAAAATCTTCACGAGTCTTCCCGTGCTTACCTGCCGTTAGCGAGTCTTCCCGAGTACCTGCCGTTAGCGCTAAGAGACGTCCCCGAGCTCCGACGTACCCGCTACGTTCATTCTCCGTGCTTACCACGAGTTTGATTTTTTTTGAAACTCGGGAGAGCTCTTGGAATGAACTCGTACAGTGGGACAGGCACTTTATTTGGAGCGTATGTTGGGAGCCCTAGACAGCGGAAAGGGATGAAGTGAAAGGGAAGTGATATGAGCAGAATTAGGCCATTTCGGCCCAGCAAGTTCGGCGCATGGCTGTTCTATCTCTCCCTCCTAACCCCATTCTCCTGCCTTCTCCCCATAACCCCTGACACCTGTACCATTCAAGAATCTATCTTCGCCTTAAAAATATCCATTGACAGCCTACACAGCCTTCTGTGGCAAAGAATTCCACAGATTCACCATCGTATGACTCAAGAAATTCCTCCTCATCTCCTTCTTAAAGGAACCTTCTTTAATTCTGAGGCTGTGACCTCTAGTCCGAGACTCTCCCACTGGTGGAAACATCCTCTCCACATCCACTATATCCAAGCCTTTCACTATTCTGTACATTTCAATTAGGTCCCCCCTCATTCTTCTAAACTCCAACGAGCACAGGCCTAGTGCCATCAAACGCTCATCATATGTTAACCCACTCAATGATCCTGGGATCATTCTTGTAAACCTCCTCTGGACACTGTCCAGAGCCAGCACATCCTGGGCTATGGTGCCCAAAATTGCTCACAATATTCCAATTCTGGCCTGATCCACACCAATTTTGTGTCTATCTTTCGTTTAAACCAGCATCTGCAGTTCCTTCCTGCACAATGGCTGAAGAGGGCCATGCAAGGAGGGGGGGCGAGGGTTCACGGGACAAACGGAGTGAGGGGAACGGGTCCAACTGAAGCTGAGTCTGTAAAATGGCCCCAACATGGCATCTCTTGCATCTGGACAATGGGCCGTTTCGACTTTCGACTTTTACTTTAGGGAAACAGTGTATTCACAGGCCCTTCAGCCCACCGAGTCCATGCTGACCGGAGATCAACTCATACACTAGCACTATCCTACACACACCGGGTACAATTTACAATTTCACCTAACCTAATTAACCTACAAACCTGTACGTCTTTCGGGTGTGGGAGGAAACCGGAGCATCCGGAGACAACCAACGCAGGTCATGGGGAGAATGTACGAGCTCTGTACGGACAGCAACTGTAGTTAGGATCGAACCCGGTTCTCTGGCCCTGTAAAGGCAGCAACTCTACCGCTGTACCACCATGCCATCCTTTTCTGTAGATTGTGTACTAACCGGGGGATTGTACATATGTATGGCGATCGCCTTGCTGGTCTGTCTGCCAAGTATTTCACTGTGCCTTGGTGCATGTGGTAATAATGAAAACACCACCATGAAGGCGAGGGGGAAATTCGATCCACGTTGTTTCATTTCGGGCAGAAACTTTGCGCAGTTACTGCCAGGAACCTGTGAGTGATGCTGGGCCCTGTTGCCAATCTTTCACTGGCAAACAGGAACAGTTTGAAGAAACTGTGTGTAAGAAGGAACTGCAGATGCTGGTTCAAATCGAAGGTAGACACAAAAAGCTGGAGTAACTCAGTGGGACAGGCAGACTGGTGACTCTGAAGGAAGGCCTCGAACCGAAACATCACCCATTCCTTCAAAAGTCAAAGTCAAAGTCAATTTTATTCGTCACATACACCCGAAGGTGCAGTGAAATGCATTTGCCAGCAGCGTTACATTTAAAAAAGAACACACAATACACAATAATATTTAACACAAACATCCACCACAGTATTCTTCACTGTGGTGGAAGGCACAAAGTTCAGTCAGTCCTCCTCCTTGTTCACCCGTGGTCGGGGCCATGAACCCTCTGTAGTCGCCGCTCCTTCTCTCTAGAGATGCTGCCTGTCCCGCTGAGTTCCTCCAGCATTTTCTGTCTATCTAAAGAACCAATGTCCTCTGTTCAACATTCCCAGTAACGTTGTAAATGCCTCCAGACTTTAATAATGTCGCTTGACATAATGGCAGCAGCTCACGTGTGTGTACGGGTTGGTTGGACATCTTTGTGACAATCTGCTGGTTGACCTTTGGGGCAAGTGGACAATAAATAGGACAGGCCTCGTGGTTTACAGCATTGTTGTGGTGGTGCATGTGGAGACCAGCGGCACTTTGTGCCAACGCTGAACAATCAGGCAACCCAGGCAGACATCAGCGAAGAAAAATATACATTTCCTGCACGTCAAGGATCTGGCAATCACGGGAGCAGACAGGGTCACAACAAGTCCATCAACGTGAGAATCTCAGCACGCCACAGCCACTCGATATTTAATGTAAACACAGAGTGGGTGGAGACGGAGACTTTAATTTCATCTAACAACATGAAAGCAAGTCCCCCATCTCTCCCTCTTCAAATAAAACACAAACGGGACTTTAATAAAAAGTTACCTGATGCAGCCAACTGCAGATTACTAACGAGGCAGGAAACTAAACACTGCTCCCTGCTGTCACCTCAACCACTCTGTTAAAACACAAACTCATCCCAACTTTGTTTAGCATTTAATGCATCTTGTGAATACTTGCGGAGGCATTAATTGCACCGACCTCCTCCCATCATCCTCTCCAACCGCACAATGGAAGATAAGTGGACTGCACAGTCCGCAGTGATAACAGAAGCATGTCGGTTTTATCTTGCTTCTGCTGAAGAGGCACCGCCCTGCAATGTGCAATTTTCTGTGATTGTGCTTGTTTATAACCCAACGATCAAAGGCTTCATGCTTTGAAGTCAGGATCGAGATGATTGATTTTGCTGTTGAAGTACCGAGCCAGTTGTTCCAATTCCAGGACCTCCCCAATTCCCCATCTCACAGCACTGCTCATATCCACGTTCAACCCTCATCTGTAGGAGGGAACTGCTGATGCTGGTTTAGCCCGGAGATGGACACAAAAAGCTGGGGTAACTCAACGGGTCAGGCAATCAATCAATCAATCAATCAATCAACCTTTATTGTCATCTTGCAAAGCAACAGTTGTACAGTGCAAAATGAGAAGACGTTTCCCAGGGAATACCGGAGCATCGCACATGAAACTTAAACATTTCACACATACGGTAAAACAGCAACATTAAAATACAGTAAAAACAATAATTAAAATGTCCAGGGCAGCTGATTTGAGTGGCCAGTGCCAGAGTTATTAAAATGTCAGTGCCAAGCCGCAGAATCAGGTGACTGAGAGTACAGAGTGACTGTTTAGCAGCCTCACAGCCTGTGGCAGGAAGCTGTTTAGCAGTCTGAAAGTCCGGGCTTTGATGCTACGGTATCTCTTGGCTGATGGCAGGAGATCCACGTGTGTGTGGAGGGGTTGCAGTTTGTCCATAGCTTAGCAGCTTCTCTGGAGAAAAGGAATAGGTGACTTTTCGTGTCGAGACCCTTCTTCAGACTGAGGAAGGGTCTCGACCTGAAGCATTACCTATTCCTTCTCTCGCCACGCATCTAGCATAGGCGATGTTTCGGGTCGAGATCTTTCTTCAGACTGATTACAACAGCGGGGAGAATGCTGGGGGCGGGAGGCCAAAACCTGGCAAGTGATGGGTGGATGGGGGTGGGGGGGGGGGGGGGGGACCATTGTGGATGACCAAAACATCAGAGGAGTTAGAATGGTCCTGACCAAAAAGTCACCTATCCACTCCCTCCGCAGAAGATGCCTGACCAGCTGAGTTTCTCCAGCACTTTGTCCTTTATGAAAGTGGTTCAGTAGCCTCTGGCAGGGTCAGTATTATTTTCCGAGTCCGTGATGAATTTGGGAGTTGCAGCAATTAGTCATTTTCCCAAGCGGTGAATAAACAATCTTTTGTTTCCAGTTGTGATATTTAGACCAACTGAGAAGCTGCAGACCACCAACCTAACGAGATAACTTTAACATGGGTGATAAATGAGAACTCTCCTTGGCTTATGATGCTGGCTACACCCACGTTTCATAGTCAGAGCCATAGAGTGATACAGCGTGGAAACAGGCCCTTCGACCCAACTTGCCCACGCCGGCCAACATGTCCCATCTGCACTAGTCCCACCTGCCTGCACTTGGCCCATACCCCTCCAAACCTGTAGAGCAGAGGGATCTAGGAGTGCAGGTGCATGGTTCCTTGAAGGTGTAGTCCCATGTAGATAGGGTGGTCAAAAAGGTTTTTGGCACATTGGCCTTCATCAGAGTATTGAGCACAGAAGTTGGGAGGTCATGTTGCAGTTGTATAAGATCTGGGAGAGGCCACATTTAGACTATTGTGTTCAGCTCCACACTGTATCAATCTATGACTATTAATTTAATAAGCAAAAGTCAGAGATTGGGATGGGTCTGTTGGTCATCGACTCTAACGGCCGCATACCCTTCTTCTGCAGATCCGAGTCCCAACTCAATATCTGCAGCATTGAATCTGGAATGAATCCTCTCTGTGGTATCAGGAGGGATGCACGACCATTTCTCCAATGAAGATCTGAACCCAGTGAGCAGAATATAAATGTGAATTGGCCATCACACACAAACTCCGTGACAAACTCTCAGAGGCTGTGACATGCAGAAAGTGGCAAGATGTCTCAGAATGCTTAGTTTAGTTTAGCTTACTTTAGAGATACAGCATGGAAACAGACCCTTCGGCCCACTGAGCCTGTGCCAACCAGCGATCACCCATAATAATAATAATAATAATAAATTTTATTTAATGGGCGTCTTTCAGACATCTCAAGGACACCTTACATAGTAATTGGAATAACATATAATCGGAATATAACAAGTAATAAAGACATCACAGAGACACAAATTAAAAACAGAATTCAATCCAAAAACAGAAAATCAAAAACACAATGTGAAGAGAGAGCAGCGGCAGCCAAAGCGCGCCAGCGTCCACTCTCTCTTCACGGCAGCCATCTTGGACACAGACCTACAGGACTACAATTAGACAAAAAAATCATCCCCCCCACAATGGATACCACTGTGGGGGAAGGCACAATGTCCAGTCCCCACCCCATGTTCACCCCAAAGTCAAGCCTATTGAGGCCACCGCAATTGCCTCTACGGAGGTCCAATGTTCCTGGCCGTTCGTCTTGCCATTAAAAAGACCATATCCTCTACAAACAAAAAAACAGGACTCACTAAAAACTATAAAAAAAAACGAATGTAAAACGGACGACTGCTGGCTCCAAGATGGCTCCTCCTCCCCATACACCAGCACTAAACTCTGTACTTGTTAGACTTTACTTTAGACTTTAGAGAAACTGCATGGAAGCAGGCCCTTCTGCCCACCAAGACTGCGCTGACCAGCGATCACCACGTACACTAGTCCTATCCTACACACTGGGGACAATTTACAGAAGCCAATTATCCTACAAATCTGCACGTCTTTGGAATGTGGGAGGAAACTGGAGCAGCTGGAGAAGACCCACGTGATCACATGGAGAACGTTCAAACTCAATACTCGTTGACCTTCCATTTATCTAGGAGATGTGCAGGTCAGTGATGCAATACTGGGGACTGTGGGGGCTGCTAGAAATGTTGACAGGATAACATGAAGAATGTTTTATTGCTCTTGGTTTCTGAACTCTTATGCAATATAACAGCCAAATGTTGGATGCGTCTCTTGGCTTTTAAAATATCCAATTTCGCCAAAAATCTATAAAAGCTAAAATGAAAACCCACCCCAAACTGAATCGAATGCAGAATCCTATATTTGGCTGACAAAGTCTAACGTGCTTTCTGGAGTAGTTTCAGGAACACTCCTGCTTCAGATAAAGAGGCATCAGAGTGGATCCATGTGCAAGTGGTGATTAGAAGCAAAGACGGAAGGATCCAGAGTTTAGGAATTTTGAGGAAATATGGGAACAATGAGTTGGCTCCACAATGACTTGGGATAGTTTGTGAAGTGTGAAGGATGTACTTGGTACACAGAGAGAGACTGAGAACATGATGGAAATGCTTGGGTTTATTATTTCACATGGATTACGTTAGACTTTACATTGGAGACTTTACTTTAGAGATACAGTGTGGAAACAGGCCCTTCGGCCCACTGAGTCTGTGCCGACCAGCGATCACCCGTACACTAGGACTATCATTACACACTGGGGCCAATTCATGGAAACCAATTCATCTACAAACCTGTACATCTTTGTAGTGAGGGAGGAATCAGAGCACCTGGAGGAAACGCCTGCAGGTCACAGGGAGAGCGTGCAAACTGTGTACAGACAGCACCCACAGTCTAGATCGACCATGGCACTCTGGTGCTGTAAGGCAGCAACACTACCGCTGTTCCACTGTGCCTTCCTATTTTATTTAACTTTTTGGTGAAAATGGTAAGAATTGTCATTGTTTCCCCCACACAGTTTATATCAGATAAAGCAGAATGCTTACAGTGCTAGACAGGGTTGGGTGGTGGGGTGAGGAGGGCAGGGGAATCTGTGAGAATATGGTGGCACAGTGGTGCAGCAGTAGGGTTGCTGCCTCACAGCGCTAGAGACCCGGCTTCGATCCTGACTACGTGTCCTGTCTGTAATTAGTTTGTACATTCTCCCCGTGAGCTGCGTGGGTGTTCTCCAGGTGTTTCGGTTTCCTCCCACACTCCAAAGACGTAGAGACTTGTAGGCTAATTGGCTTCGGTAAAATTGTAAATTGTCCCTAATGTAGGATAGTGATAGTGTCACATTCTCGGTAGGGGGTGGGTTTTGGCAGCGCTGGTTATAGCTGAAACCTCCAGGATGCTGTGGTGTACAGGGAGTGAGCCGGCCACTGGTCGGAGAACCCAGTAGATTGCAGCCTACAGGGAGAGAGCCGGCCCGTGCTCATCCCCCGCGGCTTAACGCAAGACCCGGCGGACTGTGGCCCATGGTGGGCAGGCCACCTGCCCTTCCCCCAAAGACCAGAGGACAGGGCCGGTGACCCTGACGGATGCAGCGGGCAAGGAGCAAGGCCAGCAGGAGAGGATGGGATGTGTAGGAAGGAACTGCAGATGTTGGTTTAAAATGGAGATTAGACAAAAAGCTGGAGTAACTCAGCGGGACAGCCAGCATCTCTGGAGGAAAAGGAATGGGTGACGTTTCAGGTCGAGACCCTTCTTCAGACGGAGCGTCAGGGGAAAGAGAAACGAGAGGTAGAGACAGTGATGTCGAGGGATATGGAACAAAGATATGCAAAAATGTAATGATGATATAGGATGGGAACCTTGGACCGGCCCACCGTGCCCCTCATGTTCAGCTGCAGAAGGTGCTCCCTCCACCCCCCCCAGCACAAGGGTTGTAGGGTGAGGAGTGGGACATCACATTCAAGGAAGGAGATGGCTAGAGGCCCACAGCAGCCTGGGGCTCACCTGGAATGGGCACCGCTCATAAGAACTGGAGCGTGGACTGGACATTCATGCGGCCTCAGTGGACTATTTCTGTACATTTGCTAATCGAGGATATGCTTGGGTTTGGGAATACTGTACTGAACTGTACATGAGAAAATAATTCCACTCTGTGTTTGCACATGTGACTGTAAACGCACCATTGAACCATTGAATCATCGAACATAGAAGCAGGCCATTCTGACCATCAAGTCTGTGCTGACCAGCAAGCTCTCATTGAAACTAAACTCCTTTTTCTTCCCCCATTCCCATCAGCTGCCCAGATTCTGACACTCACCTGCGCACTATTGGAATTTACCGAGAGTGATGAACCTGCCGGCCCACACCACATGGGGATTTGGGCAGAGGCAGGAAAGGTGCAAGCCCCACAAACAGAAGCAGAGGTTAGGATGGATCCTGGAGTCGTGAGTCAGTGGCTCTACCAATTGTGTCACCATGCTGCCCTGTACCCTGCAAAGCACAGGCAATTTCAACCCTGGTGTCTGGTCTGGGCGGCACGGTGGTGCAGCGGGTAGTGCCGCTTCCTCACTACGCTAGAGACCCGGGCTCAATCCTGACTACAGATGCTGTCTGTACGGAGTTTGTACGTTCTCCCTGTGACCGCGTGTGTTTTATCCGAGATCTTCAGTTTCCTCCCACACTCCAAAGACGTACAGGTTTTGTAGGTTAATTGGCTTGGTATGAATGTAAAATTGTCCCTCATGTGTGTAGGATGCTGTTGATGATGGGCCGAAGGACCTGTTTGCGCGCTGTATCTCTAAACTAAACTAAACAACTAACGAGCCGTCCTGAACTACTATCTTCCTCAGCGGATGTTTACTGGCTTTATCTTGCAATAAACGTTATTCCCTTTATCATGTATCTGTACACTGTGGATGGCTCGATTGTAATCAGGTATTATCTTTGCACTGACTAGGGTCTGAAGAAGGGTTTCGGCCCGAAACGTCGCCTATTTCCTTCGCTCCATAGATGCTGCTGCACCCGCTGAGTTTCTCCAGCATTTTTGTGTACCTATTATCTTTGCACTGACTAGTTAGCATGCAACAAAAGCTTTTCACTGTACCTCAGTGCACGTGACAATAAATTAAACTATGCTAAACTAAACTAAATTATTTTGGCATGAAACTGCTTGATTGTCAGGAGTCAAGGGAAAAACAGAATAGTGGGAAGCTGAAGGGCCTGTCCCACTTACCGGCACCCGTGATAGGTCACCGAAATGTTCAACTTGTTGAAAATTCAGTGGCGACCAGAAAGATGCGACGTCTCTTTGGAGACCTCTCACGACCATACAGGCGGTACAGTCGTGAGAGGTCTCCTATGGTCGTGAGAGGTCACCCGCGACATGTCGCCAGGGGTCGCCTGTATGGCCGTGAGAGGTCTCCTATGATCGTGAGAGGCCTCCAAAGAGTCGTAGCGTCTTTCTGGTTGCCGCAGAATTTTCAACATGTTGAAAACTTTCGGCGACCTATCACGGGTGCCGGAAGTCGCCTGTAAAGGTCGCGTAAGTGGGACAGGCCCTGAATGAATCTTGATCATCCCTTGAAGACTGATGGAGTGAAGGAGTTTGAACAAAAATAAGGAAATCCCACCAAAAGCTGGAGACAGTTTGAGATTGTGATTGTGATAAATTTCTATCAGTTGCTCCTGACTGACTTTGAAGTCTGCCCGTGACGAGCCGGCTCCCGCTGATAAAGACTCAACTTCTCAACACTTCTGGAGTTTGCTTCAACTTTCTCCTGTAGTTTGTGGGCTTTCTCAATTCTGTGCCAATTCATCGAGATCTGCGGAGGGAAAACAAAAACCTGCCGAAGAGCTATTCCTTTTTTAAAAAAAAGTGAAAGTAACCACAGTGTCAGCAGAAGTGGGAGAAATTAGCTCCTTCGGCTGGAGTACATTCCTTTGCACAAAGCGCCACTATACGGCCCAAATTAAAGCCAGGGAACACACCACACTTAAAAACATCACGAGACTGGAAAGCCACTGCATGTTTTCTTTGGAAAGAGCGGCAGCATATTTTAACCATGTGTGTCTAAGGCAAACCCTCTCCGATGTTTTATTTTAGTAAGAGTGCACTACAGAATGAGGCTGTGCATCCACATCACACCCAATACTGTGTGCGGCACAGGCGGGTTACAGTTCTACACCAAGCCCGCTCACACTTAGTAGCTTTCACACCCAAACAAAATGATACCAGGAATCTGAATGTATTTAGCTTGGTTTAGTTAAGTTTAGTTTAGTTTAGGGATGCAGCTTAGAAACATGCCCTGCAGCATATTGAGTATGCGCCAATCAGTAATTCTTGCACACTCACACCATCCTACACACACTAGGGACAATTTACAATTTACCAAGCTGATTAACCTAGGTTAAATCCAGCATTAAAACACTGCAATCAGTAAAAGTAACCGTATTGTTTTAAAATGTTAATAGAATGGAAATGCACTTTGTGATACTATTTATGTATTTGTCTGTTTGTTTGTTTATTTATTTGTCCTTTTTTTGGACATAAAAAAGTTCAGTGTATTTATATTTACTAACCTACAAGCCTGTATGTCTTTGGGGAGTGGGAGGAAACGGGGCACCTGGAGAAAATCCAACATGGTCACAGGGAGAACGTGCAAACTCCGTACAGACAGCACCCGTGGTCAGGATCGAACTGGGGTCTCTGGCGTTGTAAGGCAGGAACTCTAGTGCTGCGCCACTGTGCGCAATATTTGCTAAAACTTGTCCTGCCACTCCTCACACTTTGCCAGCTTGTTCTTCCTTTCCATCCTGGAGAGCGTCATGGTGGCGCAGCAGTAGAGTTGTTGCCTTACAGCGCTTGCAGCACCGAAGACCCGGGTTCGATCCTGACCACGGGTGCTGTCTGTATGGAGTTTGTACATTCTCCTTCGAGACCATGTGGGTTTTCTCCAAGATCTTCAGTTTCCTCCCACACTCCGTACAGGTATGTAGGTAAATTGGATTGGTAAATGTAAACAATTTGTCCCTAGTGTGTGTAGGATAGTGTTAATGTGCGGGGATCGTTGGTTGGCGCGGACCCAGTGGGCAGAAGGATCTGTTTCCGCGCTGTATCTCTAAACTAAACTGAAGCCCTTGCCCTGGACACGTCTGAAAGTGGGGTGCTGCCCACTGTCTCTGTTCCCATGGACCCTACAAAGCCCAGCTGTGTCACCCCACTATTCTCACAAACTCTCATCCTCCACACGGAGGCAAGGAGAGAGAAATCTGGGGCCCTCCTTTAATTTTTTTAATAAACTTTATATGTTATTAAAAATATGTACAAACCAAAAAATATGCAAAAACGTTTAACACAGGTCCACCACCGGCGTTCCTGCAACTGATAGTCTGGCACCTCCTTTAATCCAGATAAAATTCCAAGATCCGATTGAAATCCTTCCCGGCGGTTCCCTGAAACAGAGATGCCGAGACCATCTCATCAGGACTTCCGTGTCGATCGGTGGGTTGAATTTGCCCCTCTGCGGCCGGGGCTCTGGAACTCCGGCCCGGCCAGAGCCGGCAGATCTGTTCCCATCGCCGACGTCCAAGGCCAACTTTGTGGGCCGGTAGCTCGGACCGTCGGCGGCATAGGTGGACACTCCCAGACCTGTTGGACTGATCTCGGAGGCGTTGAACTCTGTTGGTCTGGCAAAACGGATAATCCAGCAAGGATCTGGAACCAAAGGTGCTGTAAAATCGTCGGTGAATGGAGAACACATTCTTGTTGCCTACGCATTCAATATTACCAGCGTTTTGGGTCGAGTTAGCACCTTTCTTTATATATAGCACCATTGCCACTCATGTGACCCTCTAGGGTGATAGCCCTACCCTTGATTGAGGGGTGTCCCCACTGTACTCTGCCCCTCAATGTCTATCAGCGGAACGATTAGTATTTCAGTTAACAAAGGCATGGTGAGCACATTGGCAGATGACAATAAAGTAGGCGGAATTGTAGATAGTGAAGATGGTTGTCAATAAATGCAGCAGGATCTTGCTTGGTTGGCCAGGTAGGCTGAGGAATGGTTAATGGAGTTTGATGCTGGGAAATGCAAGGTGCAGCATTTTGGGATGTCTAACAGGGACAAGGACCTACACAGTGAATTATAAGGCTCTGGAGAGCCAGAGGGATCTAGGAGTGCAGGTACATAGTCTGTGAAAGTGGCATCACAGCCAGGTAGAGTGGTCCTAAAGGGTTTTGGAACATTGGCCTTCATTGGTCACAGTATTGAGTATAGAACATACAGTTATATAAGACATTGGTGAGGCCACATTTAGAGTGTTGTGTTCAGTTTTAGATCACCATGTTATAGGAAGGAGGTTCCCTAGCTAGAAAGGGTGCAGAGAAGATTTACGAGGACATCGCCAGGACTCGTGGGTCCTCAAGCCTGAGCTAGAGGGAGAGGTTGAGCAGGCTAGGACTTTATTCCTTGCAGTGCAGGAC
The DNA here is from genome assembly GCF_010909765.2 of Amblyraja radiata. NCBI lineage: Eukaryota > Metazoa > Chordata > Chondrichthyes > Rajiformes > Rajidae > Amblyraja > Amblyraja radiata. Next base: position 22,859,774 of record NC_045988.1, read on the forward strand.
GATGAGGGGGTGATCTTATAGAGGTGTACAAAATCATGCGAGAATCTTTTGCACAGAGTAGGGGAATCAAAAACCAGAAGACATAGGGTTAATGCGAGGGGGGGGGGGGGAGGAGGGGAAGTTAATAGGAACCTGAGAGGTAACGTTTTTACACAATGGTTGCTGGGTATATGGAATGAGCTGCCAGAGGAGGAAGTTGAGGCATGTGCTATCATAACATTTATTGAGACATTTGGGCAGGTACATGGATAGGACAGGGTTAGAGAGTTATGGACCAAGCGCGGGACTAGTGTGGATGGGGCACGTTGGCATGAGCAAATTGGTTGGCATGGGCAAGTTGGTTGGCATGGGCAAGTTGGGCTGATGGGCCTGTTTCCATGACTCTATGACACTAGACTGCGTTTCTCCCCCAAGGAGCCTTGGCGTTGGCTGCTGCGAGCTATAGTGTATCCCTCAGCACGTACTCCTGCAATGAGCTCCTGCCTTCCATAACATTGTCACAGGGCACACAAAAGTGCAGCTACAGAGCTGCTGCCACACCCTACCAATCAATGTGGCCCCAGGTTTCCAGGCCCAACTCCAGACCTTCCCAAAGCAAGAGCAGGTGTCTCGAGTAGCAACTTCCATTCGGGAAGAAATGCTGGAACTTTGCAAGGACCTTGTTAAATCTGACCAGTAAACGACATGGAATTATTGACCAAATGACCTTGTTTATCGGTTGATCCAAACTCGTCTCTCTATATTCCAATGCGATTAGTGACTGAAATGGAATTACAAATAAATATTCAAGGAATTTTGTTGTGTACTTTAGCAGATCTTGTTTTTGCTTCATAGCCAGTCTGGAGAGTTCACAGTCTACATGCCCGGGTGGAATGTGACGGTTGGCAGGCTGACCACACATGGGCACAGTGCCATGGGCATTGCCCGTCCTGCTACCTCTCACTCTGGCTCTACAAAGTGAAGCAGTCTGTGCAGCCGGAGACGTAACTAGTTGCTGCTAACATTGTGTCATCAGCTTCACCCTGCAAGTCATGATCAGTTTGCATGTTCCCACTCAGGTCCATGGGCCAGCATTTAAAAGTCGAAAGGACACAAAGTGCTGGAGCAACTCAGCGGGTCAGGCAGCATCTCTGGGGAACACGGATAGGTGACATTCCGGGTCGGGACCCTTCATCAATCGGCTAATCACATCCCTGGCAAAGGGCAGTACAATACCGTCCCAGTGATTCATGTTATTGCTGCCAAACGGTGAGATAAACTCAAATTCACTTATCCCTTCTCGTCTCAAATTTCCTTATGATATTGATGGAGGCCATTCTGGCCCTTCCAGTCTATGCTGGTTCACAGCGTAGTCCTATCATCCCGTTCCTCTACCGATTTCTTGCATCCTATTTACCCGCTAAGAGACATCATTTATTGGTTCCAAGCACAAACCTGTCTCCATCTCAGCCGTCACTGCCAACAGCTCATTTACATTCCATTGACTGCACATAATCCCTGCACAATTTATCCCACATCCCCACTTCCCTCCATGTGAAAGCTTCCTCCAGCATCCGTCCCATAAGATGATGTCACTGTAGGAGAGGGGCGGTACTGAGGGATCGCCGCGCTGTGTTTTTTTAACCATAAATAGATTTATTCAAGTATTTACAATACTATTCACAATATTAAATAATTCAAAACAAAGCACACCACCATAATACAAGTATTCTTAAGCAACGATGTTATAATCCTTGTCAAGGATACATTCCACCCCCCGCGGTGCCCAGCATTCACAGAAATCCCCCAGGGTGCCCATGGACAGCGCCTAGTTCCTCTCTAGTGCCTCCCGGGCGTGGACGTGACCCCGATAAAGGGGCTGGCAACGGTTCGGGCAGAGCCATCTTCCGCATGGCACCGTGACTCGCGAATGGCCAGCTTAGCTAGGACTAAAGGGGCTGTCCCACTGAGGCGACCTAATTGGCGAGTTTAGAAGAGTTTGCCCTCGACTCATATTCGCAGCATAGTTGATACGAGGTCCTAGGAGGTCTCCTTCATGCTCAAGTGTAGTCCCCGCATACTTGAGGCCTCAGTTAGGTCACGGCGTATTTTTCAACATGCTGAAAAATGCCCGCGAGTAAAATAAGGTCGCCATGGAAAAAAATATAGATTTTTTTTACTCGAAGGTTTAGTCGAAGTAGGTTGTGGTAGGTCAGCATGTTAATCGTAGGTAATCGAGGGTTACTCTCCTAAACTCTCCTAAACTCGCCAATTAGGTCGCCACAGTGGGACAGCCCCTATAGAGCAACCCAATCAGGACATCTTCAGCCCTACCCTCTCCCCTACCCACCGGGTGTCCAAAGATGAGGATGGTGGGTGTGAAGTGCAGCCAGAAGGCAAGGAGCAGCCTCTTTAGGTATTGGAAGAGGGGCTGCGACCTCACACACTCCATATATATGTGGAACACAGACTCACTCAGTGCAGTCTGCAGTCAATGGAGAAGAAGTGTGTTTGAGGTCAATGTCTCAGACGTGACGCAAACTCCACAATGGTGCAACCTCCATCAGTGGTCCCTGTCCTGCCATCTGCTTCTGAGACCTGGACCACCCCCCGCAAGCACCACCAGGCACTGGAAGAGACCACCATCATTGCCTTTGGTAAATTTCCATATTCAACAAACCTGATTAGCAGGGATGTCAAGGGTTATGGGGGAGAAGGCAGGAAGATGGGGTTAGGAGGGAGAGATAGATCAGCCACGATTGAATGGCGGAGTAGACTTGATGGGCCGAATAGTCTAATTCCGCTCCTATTACTTAAGACCTTATGATTTCAGTATCCTCTCCCAGGGAAATCTCTCCGTCCATCACCCTGCCCCCAGTGACTCCCATTCAGCTACAGAGGACAGATCATGTCCCTCCATATGGAAATATCTGAACTCTTTCTTCTAACTCGGCAGTGGGAAAAGATGAGCAGGTTTAGTTTAGTTTAGAGATACAGCCAATTAAACTACAAACCAACACGAATTTGGAGTGTGGGAGGAAATCGAAGATCTTGGAGAAAACCCGCGCAGTTGATGGAGAGAACATGCAAACTCTGAACAGACAGTACCTGTAGTCAGGATCAAACCCGGGTCTCTGGCGCTGTAAGGCAGCAACTCTACCGCTGCATCACCATGCCGTGCACAGAGACAAGGCACAAAATACTGGCGTAACTCAGCAGGTCAGGTAGCAACTGTGGAGGGAATGGCCAGATGATGTTCCAGGTCAGGACCCTTCTCCAAACGGAGGCATAAGGGCGTTCAAAACCCCCTTGTAGAAGTCGCGGGGTGATGCATGTATGGTCGTGAGTGGTCACCCAAAGAGTCGTACCTTTTTCTGGTTGCCGCTGGATTTTCAACGTATTGAAATTTTTCGGCAACCTGCTGCGACTATGACGGGTGCCGGCAGTCGCTGAAAAAATCGCGTAAGTGGGACAGGCCCATTACACGGTTTTTTCAAAACATTAATTTAGTTTACTTTGTTACTTTATTATGAGATACGGTAAAACGCTTTTTTGTTGGGTGCTATCCAGTCAGCGGAACGTCAAGAACGTGATTACTTGTTCAAACGTCTTTGAAAAGATCACTATCCCCACATCTGGGATTTCAAATCTATGTGTCACTAACATTCAGCAATGCTTGATGCAGTGAGATGAAGACATTTAGTCAAGGGAGACTACAGAATCCATTACATTCATAAATAAAACATCATGTTCTAACATATGTAGGAGGGAACTGCAAATTCTGGTTTACACCAGTCGCAAAATGTCGGAGTAACACAGCAGGACTGGCAGCATCTCTGGATAGAAGGAATGATGATGTTTCAGATCGAGACCCTTCGTCAGTCTGAAGAAGGGTCTTGACCTGAAACATCACACATTCCTTTTATCCAGAGATGCTGCCTATTCCACTGAGTTACTCCAACATTTTGTGTATATCTATAATGTATATAGATGGACACAATTATGGTAATGATAACATTATTAACAAACCTGATTAGCAGGGATGTCAAGGGTTATGGGGAGAAGGCAGGAAGATGGGGTTAGGAGGGATATACATTATAGATGGACACACTTATGGTAATGATAACATTATCCATAAATCTGGCAAGGTGAGCTTGTCTGGACATTTGATTGTAGTTCAGTCCAGCAGCCAACCATTCAGGTCACGGGGAGAATGTACAAACTCCGTGCAGACAGTACCCGTTGTCGGGATGGAATCTGGGTGCACTGTAAGGCAGCAACTCTACCGCTGCGCCACTGTGCCGCCCTAGTGTGCAAGTGTGCAGACTTTGCGTGAAGTGTAAACGGCGATAGATAAGCAGGCGTAAAAAGTATGCTGCGAAACTCAGGTGAACAAGGAAACAAGCACAATTATGAATGCATCTTTGCCGGGCAGGGGAGCAGGGCAAAGGTGAGGGAAAGTCAAGGGAGTAACGTGACCGACTTTAAACATGAGCACGGTGTGTGGAATGAGAAGGCGCTACCTGTTCACAATCAGCAGAAAGGCCAGGATAATGGGAAGAGGTTGGGTGAAGTGTAATAAAACTGAGGCCAGGTGTCTGATCGGTGAGCAGGGTGGGTAATGGAACGAGGGAAGCAGGGGGAGCGGGAATGTGATCTGCTGCCATTGGAAGGATAATTAAACAGAATACGATGTGCGGCTGAAACAAAGGAACAATCTGACAGGGTGTTTGAAGGCAGGCTTTTCTACAATGTACCGCAGAAGGTGAGAGGCTTGGACCTGTAACAAAATACACGCAGGATTCAGGGATTTACATCAATGAATGGAGAAAGCACATCTTGAAGAGCACAAATTAGTATTTATTACAGCAAAATACAAGTAAAGTACAGAAAAATAGTAAGATTAAACGAGAACTTACCAGTTTGAAGTTTGATCTTTATTTTATGAGGAGTAACGTTGAGGGATTACGTGAAGAACCCGCCTGTACGCATGCGTGTCAATCTTCAAAGCAGCGGTGTGAAATCACAGACAACAGTAAATGAACTGAACATAGTAGATTAGAGAAATAGGATACCAGTCGAACTTTATGATCGAGGGTGGGCGTGGAGGGCACGTAATCCCTCAACGTTACTCCTCATGAAATAAAGATCAAACTTCAAACTGGTAAGTTCTCGTTTAATCTTGCTATTTTACTTCGGAGTCACGTGAGTGACTACGTGAAGATTTTAAAGCTCTGTGATTTCATGCCGTGGAAACTAGTCCAGGCGTCATACACTGCATCAGTAGGCCAATGATGAGTAAATATTAAGAATGCATTCAGACATGACATAGATATAGACATGTTGATGCTATTAATGAATAATAGTGGCAATAGTAACCTCCCTCAACCTGGAGGAAGTATGAACCATACCTAACATAGAGTTGGCAAATACCCCTGATCTGGCAATAGGTTTATTCTGAATATTTGGACAGATCAATAGTTTGACCATCCTGCAACCGCTAGGATGTGGTCCATCCCTGCTGCTGAGGTATAGCGGTCCTGGTGGAATGAGACTCAATGTCAATGTACACTCCTGTATATACCAGACCCATATAACCATCTGGAGAAGGTTCGTAGTGATTCCTTCTAACAAGATTTTATGTAACTAACAATATTGCTGTCAGTCTATGAGGCTCTTAGGAACCTTGACATACTGGTGTAGATGCGTGATCACACACAACCCAAGGTCCATGGGATATGCAACATCTAGTTTGGTCTTGTGTCCCTGTCTACTCTGCTTGACTAATCATAAACAAAACATGTTATTATAGCCCACAGATATGATCATCCTATCCAGTGTAGCAATGACTGGACCCGTAGCGCTGTACTCAGTGCCATGGCATAATCACTAGTACGTGAGTATGACCATGGACAGGGATGTTGCTGGTGCCCATCGGTGAAGTGACGTAGTACAATGTTAACAACCCATATCTCTGCGTCCCTAGACCTGGGAGGTTTTAAGTTGACGATACCTTCATATTCTAGATGTCAGAGGGTGAGACCGGACAGAGTGGTTTATGTTCTCAGCACCCAAATGATGAGGAGGTACTTAAGGCGCAGTAATGGAATATTAACTTAATGTTATAATCCCATAAAACTGAATTTTAATGTGTCAGTCATCCGTGCCGAGTTAAACGTAAGGAAGCATAAACAATGCTTCCCATCTCCTATGCAGATTGCTGCTATTTGGTGCTATCCCTGCAATCTGTAGTGAGCACTCCTAATGCTTATGGTTTGACAACCCGAGCTGCAGGAACGATCTCTCAGAGTCTGTAAGTCTATGAATTGATTATATCATGCAGAGGATGGTTTCAACATCACAACTGATCCAGCATCTTTTTTATCCGGAAATAACTATGTAAGGTTTTATGCTCATTCTTCACCTCAGCGGGAGCCATAGGTATATAACCCAGGCAGGCACTATGAAAACCGGAAGCGGGAATCTTGCTAAATTTTGCAAGATCCGTCTATTGAGGCCAAATGGAGGAAGACATAAAAGAACATTCCTCCCTAGTGTAGCGAGAATGCACCCTTTGCCACTATATGCCTCGTTCACTGTTGATTGAGCCTGGATGCAAGCATCTCAATAGTTAGTGTTCCATCGATCCACATTGTCATTAAATACTTTGTGATCACACATTAATTCTGTGTTGTCATTGATTTTGCATAATAATACACCAGTTCTAAATGCGGTTTGGTAAAACTATCACCGGATACTTTGATTTGATTGTACCTTTGTGATTAACATATACCACCACCAAGTGTATCACCTTGGACTTGTACATGCAGATAATTTGCATATCCACACACTCTTTAATGCACAGAATGCACCTGGTGTCCATTGGCAGTTGATACCATGACTGAACACTTGATAACTCATGCTAATCCCATCTGCCTCCGTAACTAGAGATGGTATTAGTAAATTACCCATCTTTGGGCAATAGCATCAGTTTGGAAATGACTGAAGATTTACGGATAAGAGGTTTTAGTGGAGCAAAGCTGTCCATCATTATGACTTTGATAGTTTCAGCTAAAAATAGCAGAGATCTAATTTTTTGTCTTAGAGCTGATCCCAGACAAATAAATGGATGATTGTATCCCAATAATCAATAGTTTCAGTTGGTATCAACTTAATTTAAATTTAACTGGACGGGTGAGAACCAATTTCTCAAATATAGCTATATGGCTGATAAGGCTAATTTAGTAAAATACAGTATGTTCAATATCATCCAGATTGGTCATGCCACTTATTTGTTAGCTCTGTGCAGTTGAAGCACTGATAGTAGTGATTTGGTAAATAATCTGGAAATTGATTAGCCCATTTTGCAACGCAGCTGAGTATATCGTTGCCTCATCCAGTTAAATTTCAAATATCTTCAACCCTGTGAGCGGAAATGATCACATGGAAGTTATTCAGAAAAGTCTATACTGCACATGCGGGTTGAGGCTGTTGACAATGATCACTTACCGCCGTCCGCTCCTCGCATCCCGCAGTCTACGGAGAGTTCTCCAGGTGCCTCCGGACCAATATGAAGCCGCTGACTCCACCGCCAGTGGCTCGAAGGCGCGCCACCCGCCACCCGCTCCTCGCATCCCGCGGTCTCTGGAGCGGTTCAGCAGGTGCCCCCGGCACCAATATGAAGCCACTGGCTCCAATGCCAGCGGCTCGAAGGCGCATCCACCGCCGCCCGCTCCCCGTATTCCACGGTCTCCGGAGCGGTTGTCCAGGTGCCCCCGGCACCAATATGAAGCCGCTGGTTTTACTGCCTGCGGCTCAAAGGCGAATCCACCACCACCGTCCGTTCCCCGTATTCCACGGTCTCCCGAGCGGGTTCTCCACCAATATGAAGCCGCTGGTTCTACCGCCAGCGGCTCAAAGGTGAATTCACCGTCGCTCGCTACCCGCATTCCGCGGTCTTCCGAGCGCCTAGGTCCGTGGGCGGAATTCCCCGTGACCGAGGTTCCCTGAAGTTCGTGACTGGGGTCTCCCCTCCGTCCCGACTTCGCGCCGGACTTTTAGCAGGACCTCTAAGTAGAGGTTCCTGCAAGAAGATTTAAGCCTGAAAAGTTTAAAAAAAAAATTACCTCAGGTCTGTTGCTGGCAGGAGAATCACGTCCAACCTGCCAGTCATAACGCAATGCGACAGACGATATGACACGCATGCGTACTGGCGGGATCTTCACGTAGTCACTCACGTGACTCCGAAGTAAAACAATCAATACAGTAACCATACAAAATAACAGATCTCATGCCCCCCTGCTAAGGTCAAATTGTCTAAGCAGAATTGGGCCATTCGGCCCATCGTCTACGTCATTCAATCATGGCTGATCTATCTCTCCCTCCTAAACCCATTCTCCTGCCTTCTCCCCACAACCCCTGACACATGTACTAATCAAGGATGTATTCAAATCACTGAATGGCACCAACACACACGACTGTCCAAGATCTCTCTCCCCCTCTCTCTCCTCTCTCTCTCAAGTGAGGTGAAAGGGTCTTTTTCCATGCTATGACTATGACTATAAGCAACCTCTAATGTTAGCTGAGAGTGTAGTCAGGGCTTTACTTTAACGCCTCAACAGCAAGGTAGCCATCCAGCAGGACTGCTCGCCCTCAGAACTACATTGGCCTCGTTTCCCTTTCCCCTGACTCTCAGTCTGAAGGAGGTTCTCGACCCAGAACGTCACCCATTCCTTTTCTCCAGAGATGCTGCCTGACCCGCTGAGCTACTCCAGCTTTTTGTGTCTATCTTCGGTTTAAATCAGCATCTGCAGTTCCTTCCTGCACATTGACCACAGCCTTTATTAACCATTGCGTGACAGGTTGGCCTTCTTTCTACTTGTTCATCTGTAGAGTCAACTGGTGTCAGATATAATAAGTAGGTGGATTGGTATATCACCATATACCAGGGAAGGACAACCAGGTCCCTTTCCCTTGATACTGAACAGTGCACACAACATCAAGGGAAAAAATCATCAGCAGTATCTAGTACAGAACCAGACAATCAGAAGACAAAATGTGTAGGAAGGAACTGCAGATGCTGCTTGGGGTTTGGGGTGGAACCTTTCCTCAGACTGAAAGTAAGGATGTGGAAACTGGAAGTAGGAAAAGGGCAGAATAAACCAGGGCAAGTTACAGGTAACCAGGGAAAGGTGGGAGACCATAAAGGCCCTAAAGGCGGTATGAATGTTGATTTCCCTAATTTAAAGTAACTCCTACATTCCCCCTCTACCACCTCCCCTACCCCAAATTTCCTGCCAGTACCACTGTTCACATCCTTGTATCCCTTCGTTATCGCCTCTTCCTCAACCACCAATCAGCCATTTTTGTTTTAAACTAGACCAAGTGGGACCCGTTGGGTACCGTCCCCTCAACGCGAGGTTGCGGGGGAGGGGGGGGGGGTCTGCGGCATCACACACACTAACAACCTCCCCCCCCCACACACAAACACACTAACCACCCCCCATACACACACACTAATAACCCCCATTGATATTATATTAATATTATTAATTCGCTCCTTTTACCCCATCGCCGCCCTGCACACTCACGCATAGCCCCCAACTCGCAGGCTACAGTAGCACAATGGTAAAGTTGTTGCCTCACAGCTCCAGAGATCCAGGTTCGATCCTGACTACGGGTGCTGTCTGTACGGGGTTTGTTCTCCCTGTGACCACGTGGGTTTCTTCAAGTGCTCCGGTTTCCTCTCACATTCCAAAGGCGTACAAATTTGTAGGTTAATTGGCTTTGGTAAAATTGTAAATTGGCCCTAGTGCGTAGGATAGTGCTAGTGTATGGGGTGATCTCTGGTTGGCGTGGACACGGTGGACCTGTTTCCGCGCTGTATCTCTAAACTAAACTGCTAAACTACGAGCAATCAGCAAGTCAGGCAACATTTATGGTGAGAGAGAGAATTAACTTTTCAAGTCAAAGGCCTGTTTGCATAACTGGGAAAGGAAGAAAACAAAGAAATATGCAGCTATCTGTAGGAATCTTGAGTAGTGATGGAATAACTCAGCGGGTGAGGCAGCATCTGCGGGGGTAATGGATAGACAACCTTTCAGATGTGGCCATCTCCCTTGCCCTACACTCACCCCTGGAACACCAGGAAAAGAGAGACACCTACGTCAGACTTCTATTCATGGACTACAACTCTGCTTTCAATACCGTTATCCCAAAAAGCTCATCTCCAAACTCGTGGAACTTGAAGTCAACACTTCCCTCTGCAACTGGATCCTTGACTTCATGACCAACAGACCACAATCAGGAAGGATAAGTGACAAATCATCCTAGTCATAGAGTGTGGAAACTGGCCCTGCGGCCAAACTTGCCCGTACTGACTGTCATGCCCCATCTGCACTACTCCCACCTGCCTGTGTTTGGCCCATAACCCTCTAAACCTGTCCTAATTATGTACTTGTCTAAATGTTTCTTAAACATTGTGACTCAATGGGCCGAAGGGTCTGCTTTGAACTGTATCTCTCTGTGAGATCTATGTATCTCTATGTATCTTTGTTCCCAGATAGAGGACAACTCATCCTCCATGATCATCCTCAACATTGGCGTTCCACAAGGGTGCGTTCTCCGTCACCTTCTTTACTCTTTATACACTCACATCTGTGCAACCAAGTACAAACACAACCCAATTTACAAATTCGCGGCCAACACCACCCTAGTGGGCTGGATATCAAATAACGAGGAGACAGAGTACAGGAAGGAGATTGAGAACCTCGTAACCTGGTGTCGAGACAACAACCTTTCTCTCAATGTCAGCTAGACAAAGGAGAATGTGATAGGCTTCAGGAAGCGAAGCGGTACACTTGCATTGATGGAGCTGAAGTAGAGACAGTTGAGAGCTTCAATTCCCTGGGAGTTAATATCACCAACAATTTTCCTGAACCACCCATATTGAAGCAACGGCCAAGAGAGCACACCAACAACTCTACTTCCTTCGATGACTTAGGAAGTTTGGCATGTCGCTAACAACTCTCACCAACTGCTACAGGATCACTTTAGAACGCATTTTCTCAGGATGCATCGCAGCTTGGTTTGGGAACAGCCCCATCCAAGACCGCAAGAAATTACCAAGAACTTGTGGACGCAGCCAAGACCATCACACCGACAAACCTCCCTTCTATTGACTCAATTTATACCACACTCTGCCTCGGCAAGGCCAGCAGCATAATCAAGGACAAATCTCACGCTGGTCACTCCCTCTTCGCCCCTGTCCCATCAGACAAGAGTTACAGAAGTGTGAAAACGCACACCTCCAGATTCAGGGACAGTTTCTCTCAACAGACAAGAGCAATCCTGAGCTACTTCTACCTTTTTGGAGACCCTTGGACTATCTGTAATAGGGCCTTCACTGGACGTTATCGTGCAATGAACATTATTCCCTTTATCCTGTGGACGGCTCGATTGTAATCATGTACAGTCTTTCCTCTAACTGGATAAGCAGGCAACAAAAATCTTTCCACTGTACCCCAGTACACATGACAATAAACTAAACTAAACTAAACTAAGCTGTATAGTACGCAGGGCAGGAAGAAGTGCAAGTAATTGACTGCTTTATTTGGAGCGTTTGTTCGGAGCCCTGGACAGTGGAAAGGGATAAGGTGAAAGGTAATATAATTTGTCTTCGTATGGTCATGTGATAGGAGCAGAATTAGACCATTGTCTACGCCATTCAATCATGGCTGATCTATCTCTCCCTCCTAACCCCATTCTCATGGCTACTCCCCATAGCTTCTGACACCCGTACTAATCAAGAATCTATCGAAGAAATGATGAAGATAATAATAAAAAAGAGAAACCTGAAATACGAGGGAGACAACATCAGTATTTTTAGAGACTTCCCAGCAGAAGTGGCCAAGAAAAGAGCTCTATTTAAAGAAACAAAAGGTATCCTGAGGAATGTACAGAATACTAAGAATCTGAGATATGGCTTGATGTACCCAGCAATACTGAGAGTAACTTATGATGACAAGGAATATCGTTTCGTTAAGCATACTGAAGCATTGAAATTCGCCCGAGGCATACAGCAGAAGCCAGAAGATGAAGAGAGAGAAGATGCGGAGGAAGAACCCGAGGGAGAAGGAGAGGACTGAACTTTTATCATCGACCTGTGGTTATGAAATACTCACTTAGAAGGAAGTGGAATAATGGGCATTTAGTAGTAGTTCTGTATTAATTATTAGAAAATATTTAATTATTCCATGATAATAGTATTACATATTATAGTATTAAATACAATTGATATTAGTAATTAGCAAATAGTAATATGAATAATAGAAATAATTACTAAGTACTAAGTATATAAAGTTAGTACCCCACCCCAATATATATAGCATTTGAGATAGGAGCTGGTATAATCAACATCTTTTTTTTATTAAAAAAACGGAAGTCTTTAGATTAATGGCCACGTTAGTGTGGCTTTCACCTTCACATACTACACACTATACAAGTGTAGTTTCTTTTTTTTCTGAGCACCCTATTAACACCCTTTACTTTTTTTTTATTATTGATATTTCTTATTGTTTTTGTTTTTTATTGATCTTATATTATATATTATTTGAATGTAGATGTGAAGGATATTGTGTATTTAGTTTAAGAAGACATAGATGTGGATTAAGGTGGAAAGAAATTCTCATTGGATTGATGTCCGGGTGCAACGGGGAGCTGGGTGAGTCAAGAAGGCTACTCCAAAAAAATCCGCCCTAATAGTAAAATGCATGATATAAAGGTGAAGACTGGGGGTGATGGAGTAACCTTCTGCAGTTGGAATGTAAAAGGAATTAATGAACCAATTAAAAGGGGAAAGGTATTAGCTCAGTTGAACAGATTGAAGACAGATGTCATTTTCCTTCAAGAGACTCATCTTAAAAAAGATGCTCAACATAGATTAACAGCTAAATGGATTTCTAAGGTGTATCATTCTACATTTATTCATAAATCTAGAGGAGTTGCAATAATTATTCGCAAAGGTATACCTTTCATACAAAGTTCTATTATAGAGGATAAAGAAGGCAGATATGTAATAATTACAGGGGAATTATATTCAAAAAAGGTAATTTTAATGAATATATATGCCCCTAATTTTGATAATCCATTATTTTTTAAGAAAATATTTAATAATATTCCTATATCCACTCAACACAATTTAATAATTGGAGGTGATTTAAATTGTACTTTAGATAATTATCTAGATAGATCATCCGCAAAAAGGAAAGCTGCCTCGAAATCAAGTAAATTCATAAATGCTTTTATCAATACATCTAATATTAAAGACATCTGGAGGTTAGATAACCCATCCGGACGAGAATATTCTTTTTTCTCGCCCGTACATGGAACCTATTCGAGGATAGATTATTTTTTAATAGATTCTAAATTACTTCCTTTTACGTATGATGCAAAATATCATAATATTATCATCTCGGATCATGCGCCATTAACATTTAAGATAAAATTAAAAGATATATCTAATAAAACTACTACCTGGAGATTTAACCCTCAGATATTAAAGGACAATGACTGTTGTAAATATGCGATGGATCAGATTAAATTATTTTTTGAAACTAATGATAATCCTGAAACTTCTCCATCACTATTTTGGGACACATTTAAGGCATTCATGCGTGGCGCAATAATATCCGCACAAGCATATCTCAATAAAGAAAATCGAAAAATAGAACAAAATTTAGAAAATGAGATAAAACGTCTAGATAATGAAAATATAAAACAGCCTTCCAAAGAGTTAAGTAATAAAATTGCATCAGTAAAATATAGATTAAATAAAATATATTCTAATCAAGTGATTAAACTTTTTCAACAAACTAAGCAAGTGTATTTTGAATTTGGAGATAAGCCACAAAAATTACTAGCACGACAGCTTAGAAAATTAGAAGATGAGAAGATGATACACGGAATTAGATCTGAGTATGGAAATATATTAATTACTCCAAAAGATATTAATGATAGATTTTTACAATATTATAAAAATCTTTATTCGTCAAAACTAACAGGACAAACAGATAGTATGGAAATATTTTTACAAGAATGTCAAATCAATAGCTTAGATCAGGAAGGTAGAGAATTGTTAAATGCTGAAATAACAGTAAAAGATATTATAGAATCAATTAGTTCGCTTAAGAACGGAAAAGCAGCGGGCCCAGATGGCCTGAGTGCAGAATTTTATAAAAAATTTCAAGATTTGATTTCCCCAAGATTACAAATAATGTATAGATATGCATATGACCAAGGAAAATTACCAGAATCTTTAAATGAATCCACAATTACACTCATCCCTAAAGTAGATAAGGATTTGGAAGATCCTGGATCATATAGAGCGATTGCCCTTTTAAATACAGACCAAAAAATATTAACTAAGGTCTTATCTAGGAGATTAAGTTTAGTGATCTCTAAATTAATACATTATGATCAAACAGGTTTTATCCCAAAACGTTACTCATCCCATAATCTCAGACGTTTGTTTAATATTATATATTCAAAAAGAATACGAGATACGGAACTAGCGGTTATATCACTAGATGCAGAAAAAGCGTTTGATCAGGTGGAATGGATGTATTTATTTAATATAATGGAAAAGTTTCAATTGGGGGATAGATTTTGTAAATGGGTAAGAATTTTATACTCGAATCCTATGGCAAGAATTTTGACTAACCAAATTTTATCAGCCAAATTTAAACTCTCTAGGGGATGCAGACAGGGATGTCCGTTATCACCCTTATTGTTCGCATTGGTGATAGAACCATTGGCGGAAAAAATTAGATCTGAACCTGAAATATATGGCTATAATACTGATACAACAATTAATAAAATTTCTTTATATGCAGATGATGTTTTGATTTATATTACAAAACCGGAAATTAGTATTCCCAACCTGCTAAACATTATAACTAAGTTTGGTGCATTTTCTGGGTATAGGATTAATTGGGATAAAAGCGAGATTATGCCAATAACAGGAATAAATCTTAATACATTACAACAATACCCATTAAAAGTAGTTACAGACAAACTTAAATATTTAGGGATTAACGTAACTAAAACTCATAACTCATTAATAAAATCCAACTATCCTCAACTATTAGATAAACTTAGAAAAAATATTTTATATTGGAAAACACTGCCCATATCCATGATTGGTAGAATAAGTGCCATAAAGATGGTATTTCTACCGCAGTTGTTATATTTGTTTCAGGCTATTCCTTTTTTTCTTCCGAAAACTTTTTTTAAAAAAATTGATAATATTGTCAATAGCTTTATTTGGGATTATAAAAATCACAGAATAAATAAAAAACATCTATGCAAAGCTAAGATAAATGGAGGATTAGCACTTCCAAACTTTTTATATTATTTTTGGGCTGTTCAGATTAAGAATATGAATTTCTGGTGGGTAAATATGGATCATGAACCGACATGGTTAAATATAGAAAAGGAGGACTGTCTACCTTTCAATGTAGGTTCGATAATTTTTGCACCAACGGAAGTACAAAAAAAATATTATAAAGACAACCTAATAATATATAATAATAGACGTATTTGGAAACAAATAGTTAAGACTCTACACTTGGATAATCTCTCATTTAGATTACCAATTATGAATAATCCATCGTTTAAACCTGCTATATTAGATGGGGGGTTTAAACAATGGGATGATTTAGGAATTACAAGGATAGAACATCTGTATAGAAAAGGAAAATTTCTTTTATTCCAGGAGTTACAAGATATTTATGGATTGTCTCCACAACATTTGTTTAGGTATTTACAAATTAGAGATTATATTAAATCCAATACACAAGATTATAAAAATAAAGAAGCAGGATTGTTAGATGAACTGTTTAATTTATATCCAAATACAGAAAAATTAATAGCCTATATATATAACATCATTTTGGATAAGGAGAATCCAATAACGGAAGTATATCGTCAAGCATGGGAAAATGAAATGGGATTGGCTATAACAAAAGAAAACTGGGAAGAAAGTCTACAACGAATACACCGGTGTTCATTAAACGCCAGACATATACTGATACAATTTAAAGTATTATATAGGTTACATTATTCGAAAACTAAATTAAATAGTATTTTTCCGAATCTCTCCGCTATTTGTGATAAGTGCAAGAAAGCAGAGGCAAATTTAATACATAGTTTCGTTACATGTCCTAAATTGAATTATTACTGGACAGAAATCTTTAAAGTTATTTCTGAAGTCATCAAAGTTAAATTGGACCCTAACCCAAAGCTAATAATATTTGGAATTCCGGATTTACATCTATCACTTACAGTAAATCAAAGAAATTTCTTTGATTACTGTTTAATAATTGGAAAAAAAATCATATTGAAATTTTGGAAGGGAACATTATCCCCCACAACCAAAATGTGGGCAACAGAGATGATGGAGACGTTACATCTGGAAAGAATTAGATTTGTCCTATTGGACAAGTATAATTCTTTTGAACAGATATGGTCTCCATATATACAGTATTTAGAGAAGTAGCTGTTCTTGGCAACACAGCTCGACGCGCACCCTGCGGGATTTGGTGAGAATAATTCATTTTTATATTGGAATTACATATATGTCTTTATTGATACTATCACTTGTAGTAGTGTTATTAATAATACATATTGTGGTTACTAAAAATGTTTTTTTTTTTTTTTTTTTTTTTTTTTTTTTTTTTTTTTCGTTTCTCTTTTCTTTCTTATATATAATCAAATTATTATTTAATCACTCTCTTAATGATTTATTCTTTCTCTATTCTTTCTCTATCATTATTTCTAAAAAAACAGTAGATAAGTATTACTAGTGTTTTACTTAATGCAAATTGAATTAATTTGATATAAAGTTGTTTGAAGCATTGTAATTGATTACCTTTAATAAAAAAATATAAATCAAAAAAAGAATCTATCTATCTGAACATCTGAACATCTTAAGTATGCGAGTATGAGGATAGCTCCTCTCCTAGCTATTTGTTTTACTGGCTTTATGATTCATGGCTTGTTACCAGACTCAATGTTGTCTGTCCTGTTAGTGCCGGTCATTAAGGACAAAGCTGGTAAAGTAGGCAGCCTAAATAATTACAGGCCCATAGCTTTAGCCAGCATATTGTCAAAAGTTTTAGAAAGAGTTCTGCTGGATAGATTAAATGAGTTTGTTAACTCCACAGATAACCAGTTTGGCTTTAAAGCTAAACATGGCACTGACTTATGCATATAGGCCCTAAAGGAGATTGTAAACAAATATAGAGGCAAAAACTCTTCAATCCTTATGTGCTTTATTGATGCTTCCAAAGCCTTTGACCGTGTTAATCACAGAAAGCTGTTTGGTAAAATGAGTCAAAGAGGGGTGCCTAAATACATTGTTAGAATTCTGGCCTACTGGTATGCCCACCAGACTATGCAAATAAATTGGGGCAATAGGGTCTCAGCCCCATTTGGGGTTAGCAATGGTGTTAGACAAGGGGGAATTTTGTCCCCAGTCCTTTTTAATCTATATATTGATGATCTGTCTAAACAATTGAAAGCCTGTAACACTGGGTGCGTGATTGGTAATATTTTAGTGAACCATATTATGTATGCAGATGATCTTGTGGTCTTTAGTTCATCTAGCGCTGGTCTCCAGCAGCTCCTTACTATATGTTCTGTGTATGGTGTGGAACATGACATTAAATATAATGCTAGTAAGAATGCTGTTATGATCTGTAGAACCAAAGAGGATAAATGCCTAAAATATCCTGTTTTTAAATTGTCTGACAACAATCTTAGTGTCTGTAATAAGATAAAATATCTAGGGCATATTATTACAGAACAAATGACAGATGATGAGGATATTTATAGGCAACGACGCATGCTGTATGTACAGGCAAATATCCTCTTGCGTAAATTTGGTGCGTGTGCAGATGTGGTGTTGTTGCTATTTAGAGCATACTGCACACCCCTCTACACTGCGCACCTGTGGTCGAACTATTTAAAGACAAGTATGCAGAGACTAAAGGTGGCATATAACGATGCCATGAGAACACTGCTAAGGCAACCTAGATGGTGTAGTGCCAGTAATATGTTTGTGGCTGCAGGGGTCAGTACTTTAGAAGCTATCCTAAGACACCACATGTATAAATTCATTTGCAGGGTAAATGACTCTAAAAATGTGCTTATTGTGGCCTTGACAAACATAAGGGTTAGCACTACACGCTATGAATCCCAGCTGTGGAGACACTGGTATCATTGTCTCGTTGTAGGACATTGATCATTTTTTAATCTGGATTTTTAACTTAAGTATTGTGGGTTTTTGTTAAATATAAATTATGATGTTTTTATATGATATACCATGATTTTATATATATTTATGATATTTGATATGCAATGCATTTTTAATGTAATGTTGCCCCTTGTCTGGACCTTGAGTCCGAAATAAAGTTTATTATTATCTCTGCCTAAAAAATATCCATTGACTTGGCGTCCACAACCTTCTGTGGCAAACAATTCCACAGATTCCCCACCCTCTGACTAAAGAAATTCCTCCTCATCTCCTTCCTAACGGAGCGTCCTCTAATTCTGAGGCTGTGACCTCTAGTCCGAGACTCTCCCAATAGTGGAAACATCCTCTCCACATCCACTCTATCCAAGCCTTTGCCTCTTCGATAAGTTTCAATGAGGTCCCCATTCATCCCTCTAAACTCGGGCGAGTACAGGCTGAGTGCCTTCAAACGCTGATCATGTGTTAACCCACTCATTCCTGGGATCATTCTTGTAAACCTCGTCTAGACCCTCTCCTGAGCCAGCACATCTTTGCTCCGGAGAATTGAATCGAACAGTCAAGCAGTGTTGCAGCTCAGTGAATGTCCAGACTGTAAAGTTGTCATCATATGTTGGAAAGAATACTTATTCTGTGAGTTTGATGGGGTTGGCAAGAGTTGATGGTGATGGTGGCCACTGTAACTAATGACCCAGCCGACAGTGAATTATGTCTCCTCGAGATTTGAAGTTGTGCCAGGAATTCGAATGGAATGTTTCCATAAATTACTGGATCCACTTAAAACAACCAACCCTCTCAGGAGAGGACAATTTGTCACACTTTTAATGATGCTCCATTTTCTGGAAACACGAGAAACAAATCGGGTGCTGTGATTTAAATGGGAAGGTCAACGTCCGACTGGAAAACAGACAACTAATAATAGGCTAATTCACTGAAAGAAGAAGGTTCAAGAGGGGGGACTCCACTCCGGAGAGTGTTGTTGAGGGATTGTAGAGTTTAGTTTATTGCCACGTGTTTATTGGCACAGTGAAAAGCTTATTTGTTCATAAGTTATAGGAGCAGAATTACACCATTCGGCCCATCCAGTCTACTCCTCCATTCAATCATGGCTGATCTAACTCACCCTCTCAACCCCATTCTCCTGCCTTCTCCACATAACCCCTGACACCCGTACTAATCAAGAATCTGTCAATCTCCACCATAGACTTGGCCCGCACAGCCGGCTGTGGCAATGAATTCCACAGAATCACCACCCGCTGCCTAAATACATTTTTCCTCATCTTCTTTCAAAAAGTAGGTCCTTTTATTCTGAAGCTTTAGTCTCTGGTCCTAGACTCTCCCACTAATGGAAACATCTTCTCCACATCCACTCAATCCAGACGTTGCATGTTGTCCAGTCAGTGGATAGACCGGGGATCATGACAGAAGCCTCCTCCCCGGAAACGACGACACGATGCACTTAGTGACGGGTCTGGCGGCCAATTCTGTCAACATGTTGGAGGACGACGGAAGGCGATAGCGAGCTATGCGTCACCTGACACACGAGCGAATGGGTGGAAAGATTATACATGATTACAGTCAAGCCGTCTACAGAACCAAGAGTAGAATATTTAGTACAAGATAAAGTCCAGCAAAGTCAGATTAAATGTAATTCGAGGGTCTCCAATGAGATAGATGGGAGCTGAGGACCGCTCTCCTTGGCAGTCAGGGAATCAACAGATCTGAGAGAAGATTAAGAAGTGCATAAGGTACACAAAAATGCTGGAGAAACTCAGCAGGTGCAGCAGCATCTATGGAGCGAAGGAAATAGGCAACGTTTCGGGCCAAAACCCTTCTTCAGACGAGCATAGTTAGAGTAAGAAATGCCACAGTTGGAGTAGAGGTTTGAAAGAGTGAAGCGATTAGTTTAGTTTAGAGATACAGCGCGGAAAAAGGCCCTCCGTCCCACCGGGTCCGCGCCGATTAGCGATCCCCGCACATGAACTCTATCCTACACACACTAGGGACAATTTTTACATTTACCAAGCTAATTTACCTGCATACCTGTATGTCTTTGGAGTGTGGGAGGAAAATGAAGATCTCGGAGAAAACGCACGCAGGTCATGGGGCGAACGTACAAACTCTGTATAAACAGCACCCGTAGTCGGGATCGAACCCAGGTCTCTGACGTTGCAAGCCCCTGTCCCACTTAGGAAACCTGAACGGAAACCTCTGGAGACTTTGCGCCCCACCCGAGGTTTCCGTGCAGTTCCCGGAGGTTGCAGGTGGTTGCCGGAGGTTGCAGGTAGTGGAAGCAGGTAGGGAGACTGACAAAAACCTCCGGGAACCTCCAGGAACCGCACGGAAACTTTGGGTGGGGCGCAAAGTCTCCAGAGGTTTCCGTTCAGGTTTCCTAAGTGGGACAGGGGCATTAGGCAGCAACTCTACCGCTGCGCCACCGTGCCACCGTAATGAAATTGCAATGAACGACGGCAGGTCCACTTCTGGGAGCAGCGCGCAGAGAGTCGCCTTGCTTGGGAGCCATCCCTTGCTTATAATCTGTGATGTATTTACTTGCAGTGCTTGCCTCCGCTGTCCGATCTCATTCATCAGAGTGGGTGACAGCAGATCACTCTCAATGGTCAATAGATTGAAGGAAGGTGAAGGTAAATTAACCTGGGAAAGGAGACTGGGAGAAGAAATGTTAAAGACCGGAAGGCACAACCTCAAGGTGACATGGGACAAAGCAGATATGCTGGGGAAGTTTTTTACATGGAGAATGGTAGGTGCTGGGAACACAGATATAATACATTAGTATTAATATAGGCAATAGTGGCTTAAATATACTTGTGGCATTTGATTGGATTTTAGATAGGCACGTGGATATGCAGGGTGTGGGGAGGGTTATGGTCATGTGCAGGCTGAGGAGATTAGTTAATCTTGTTTGAGAGGGACATGTGGGCCTAATGGCAAGTTCTGGTGCTGTACTGTTCTTTGTTCTATGTTCTATGAGACATTACAGAGAGACTGATATAAGCTCTGGGAGGCGACTGAAGTACAAGTAGGAGCGGCATCAAGGCGCAGCGGTGGAGTTGCTGCTGCCTTACAGCGTCAGAGACCCGGGTTCGATCCTGACTAACGGTGCAGCCTGTAAGCAGTTTGTACATTCTCCTCATGGCCTGCGTGGGTTTTCTCCGGGATCTCTGGTTTTCTTCCATACTCTAGATCTACAGGTTTGCTAATTGGCTTTGGTAAAATTGCAAATTGTCCTTAGTGTGTGTAGCGTAGTGTTAGTGTCTGGGGATCGCTGGTTGGCACGAACTTGGTGGGCCAAAGGGCCTGTTTCTGCGCTGTATCTCTGAACTAAACTAAACTAAACTAAACTATGTAACTATAAAACAAACAGACAAATAACTATAGTGCAAATTGTGCAAAACTAATATCCCCAGTTTATTTGGAGGTTGTAGTATTTAATAACAAGATTAAACGACAACTTACCAGTTTGAAGTTTGATCTTTATTTTATGAGGAGTTACGATGAGGGATTACGTGAAGACCCCGCCAGCACGCATGCGCGACATTCCTCAAAGCAGCGGTGTGGAATCACAGAACACAGTAATTGATTAAACATAGTAAAGATAAGAAGAACTAGGATACCAGTTGACCTTTATAATTGAGGGTGGGAGCGGAGGGCACGTAATCCCTCATTGTAACTCCTCATAAAATAAGATCAAACTTCAAACTGGTAAGTTCTCGTTTAATCTTACTATTTTACTTCGGAGTCACGTGAGTGACTACATGAAGATTTTAAAGCTCTGTGATTTCAAGCCGTGTAACAGTACATGCTTCACTCACTGCCGAAGTCATCCAAGGGAGGAAGTATGTTATAGTAATCAAACATGAATCAGTTTTTAAAAACAATAACAATATTTATTTTAAACAAAGAAAATAACGCTCCCCCGGGCTTAAATTATATATTTGCAGAATTTAAAATCCTTTCTGCAAGCAATGCAGGTTTGGCAATCAGCTTATTATAGAACGTTTAGAAGGTTCTTTCCGTGGACCACCCCGCTGTTGCCAAAATATGGTCCATTGGCACGTCCATATTCCTAGCCGCCAATGTTGCTGCTGCCCTGGTGGAGTGAGATGTAAAAATGTCAGTATCCACCCCAGCAGCTCCCAATACCTGTCTGAGCCATCTTGAGATGGTTTGTACCGACACCCAACCATGTGGCTTTTTGAAGCTGACCCATAGTGCCTTTTCGCTCCCTCGGGATTCTTCGGTTGTGCTAAGATATAGCAGCAGATGTGACATGACACATAAACGGGGGTCAGGTGGGTACGCCCGGAATTCCATTGTTAGTCCTGAAGTTCCCGGTCTGCTCTGCTTGACCAGCTCCCAGATTGTGAATGTAATTTGGTCAGCTGATATGACCATGTTGTCCAGTCTTAGATGGTGTAGGGACTGGACGCTTTGGGCTGAGACTAAAGCCATCAGCATTACCGTTTTCAGGGTGAGCTGTTCCAGAGTCAGGGATCTGGCTGGTGACCAACCCCTTAGAAATGACAGGATGACACTGACGTCCCAGATCTGGGTGTACCTTGGTCTAGGGGGGTTGGTATTAAATATACCTTTCATTAGTTTGGCCACCAGCGGATGTGATCCTATGGACTGTTGTCCTGGTGCCTGCCTTAGATAGGCTGACAGAGCACTCCTAGCACAATTAATTGTACTGTAACTCAGACCTTCATCGTAGTGAAGGCTGGACAGGAACTCCAGTACGTTCGTTATCGTCGCTGTTCTATATGTCACCCCAGTCCTCGAGCAGTACGCTTCCCACTTCCTGATGCTGGAGAGGTACTGTTTCTTGGTGGACTGTCGGTAAGATGCCATCATCATGTCCATGGTCCTGTTTGATAGTCCTAGATCCAATAGTGGTCTGTTTAAATTCTGCAACCCAACAGATTTATTCTGTCATGGCACGGATGGCTCTCGCCCGTGACAGGGTGGACCAACAGATCTGGTCTTCTGGGAATGGTCATGGGTGGTTCCGTGACCATGTCAAGGACCACAGAGAACCATGGCTGTGTAGGCCAGTCGGGTACTACCAAAATACCTGAAGCTGAGTCTATTTGTATTTTGCGTAGGACCCGACTGATGAGGCAGAAGGGGGGGAAAGGCATAGAAAAACAATTTTCCCCAATTCAGCGAGTATGCGTCCATCGCTGCTGCCTCAGGGTCTGGTTCCCAAGCGACATATGTTGATAACTGGTGATTCAGTCGGGATGCGAAGAGATCGATATCTGGTGTTCCATATTGCTTTGTAATATCAGCAAATACTTTGGGGTTCAACATCCATTCGGTGACCTGGTGTCTGCCACTGTATTGAGCTTACCTGGTAGGTAAGTTGCTGATAGCCAAATATGTCTGTCGACACACCATTGCCAGATTGTGTTGACCAGATTGTTACATGATATCGATTTTATTCCGCCCATATGGTTAATATAGGCCACCACTGTGGTATTGTCAATTTGTAGGCGGACATGCAAATGGTGCATAGCTGAACAGTAAGCTTTTAGCCCATAAAACGCACCCAACATTTCTAAATAATTTATACCCAGTGTCTGTAGTAGTGATGATTCTTGTATGTTCCATCTACCACCAGTACTAGATATAGTGTTAGTTGCTCCCAAGCCTTGAGCACTGGCATCCGTTTGTATCGTGATTGTTGGGTTATCGATAATGATGGGGCTGGAACTATGCCAAATATTTACTTTCCACCATTGTAACTCTGAAATTGCTTTGGCTGGTAATTTCATGGGTCGATCAAAATGACCTGCATGTTGTTTTAGCGCTTGTACCTTTGCTCTTTGTAAGTTTTGGTAATGCAAAGGTCCAAGCTGGGTAGCTGGAAATGCTGCTACTAATTTCCCAATTACTCTTGCCACCTGTTGAATAGTTGGCTGATTGGTAACCATCAATTTGTTGCAGGCTTGTACCAATTCTGCTGCTTTCTCTTTTGGCAATGTTACAGACATGTGGACTGAGTTAATTGTGAATCCCAGATAGTCCATAGTTGTGGATGGTGTCAATTTAGATTTATCTGGATGGATAACAAACCCCAGAGTTTCAAACAATTGTTTAGTAGCTAATACTGCTGATTTAGCTAATTCAAGGGTTTTGGCCACTATTAAAATGTTATCAAGATACGCCATGACAATATGTTTTTGTTTTCTTAGTATTGCCAAGGCTGGTTTTAATATCTTGGTAAATAATCTTGGGGCTGATGTTAATCCATTAGGCAACACTTTATACTGCCATAGTTGCCCCATCCAGTTAAACTTTAGGTATCTACGATGATCCTTATGAATGGGTACTGAATAGTATGTATCTTTTAGATCGATGCATGCCATAAAGTATCCTTTGGAAATCAATTGTTTAGCAGTAACAAATCCATTTTGAAATGTATATACTGGACAAAAGTATTCAGTGGCGTCAAGTCAATGATGATGCGACATCCACCATCTTTCTTGGTTTTTGTAAAGATATTTGATACAAATTCCAAGGGGTCATGTTCTGTTTTCTATGACTCCTTTTGTATGTAATCGCACCAGTTCTGCCTGTCCCTCACATTTTTCTCTTTGTGAGAGGGTAAACTCCCTGTGGGGTGCATGCTGAACTGGTGGCATACTTTTTTGAATGAATTCAATTTTGTATCCCTGAATACTTTGTAGTATATAATTATCAAGGTGTAGTTAGTACAGGCCCTGCACCTTTTATGTTCTGGAAGGATCCAGACCCACCTACCTCCATGGTTACCGGTAGTGTTCATTTCTTGGGTTTCTGGTTCTTCGTCGGTCGAGGTGTTGCTGTGTGGGGTTGGCGCATCTTCCATGGGCCCTGGTCTAAAAAAGACCTCCAGGGATGATATGCGGGCCCCATGCTTTCACCAGTACCATGATGTTGATGCCTACTGGTGGATGCGTAGGGGTGCTGCCGTCTGGGTTGTATGGTTTTGCTCGTTCCGAGGCCTGCCCTCATGAGTCCAAGCGCTTTCGACTCCTCATCCAGATCTTTTACCTGTTTCGACAGGTCCTTTCCAAATAGCAGGATTTGAGGTTGTGAGGTCGCAGATTGGCACAACCCTGCAAATTTGGGATTGAGGGCAGGTCTGATGGCATCCTTCCGCAGGCTGTTAATCTCGTACTGTGTGTTGCACAGTAGAGCCAGAGTGTCCTGCTGGTTGTCGGTCATTTCGACCCCATCCACGGAACGAGCATATGATGTAATGGCCGACGTCAGGAGCTTCAGAATTTTTTGGAGCTTTACCTCTTGGGTTCGTATGCCCAACCCAATGTACCCCCAGATTTGGCTGTTGACGGCCGGTACATTGAGTGAGATGCAATTCTCTGGGGGCGTGTATCTGTCCAACGTCTCATTCATTACCTGTTCTTGTGGTGGGTTGAAGGACAGGTAGTCAATGCTAGCCGCCAGTTTAGACTGCAACGGCTGTCCCGCTCACGGTGTTACTGCGTAGCGGTTGACCACTCCCAGCAGCTCTTCCTGTTCCTGTACCCCCAGCATACTGCTGTTGTCTTCGGCTACGGACTCCTCTTCTTGGCCAGCCCAGCCCTGGTCGCCACCGCTCCCCTCTGCTGAGGGAGATGCGATGGACAGTGCCGGGTATTGCACTGTTGTGGGTGTGCGTGCACTCCCATGGCGGGCTTGCCCCATCTCCCAGAGCAAGTCCCGCTGGAGCATCTGCTCCATTAACCGCTCCATCCGGGACAAACTGTCACCTTTGCCGCTCTCGGGCGGCGTGTCTTCCTGACCGGACTCATCGGAGTCTACCGGCCGGACCGACTTCTGTTTTGCCTTGCCTCCAACCCGCTGCGGTGGTTCGAGCTGAGCAGCTTGTGGCGTTGGGCTCGGCTCAGCAGAAATTGCGTCGGTGACTGTGGACCGCAGCGAGAGCGGTCCAGGTGCCGCCGGTCGCCCCCCACTGCTGGAACCCTCCTGGGCCATCACAGTCGGACGGGGTGCGACCTTCTTTGGTATTTTGCCCTTGTCCATGTTGTCTACAACACAGAGCACAACAAGGGTTTCACTAAATACGACCTGGAGGTCCCGTTTTACTTACCTGGAGGTCCTGTTTTTAACTCTATTGCGGGAGAGCTCGTTCCCCCGCCCGTCGCTGTTGCACTGCGTGAGACGCTATGTCGCGCATGCGTGCTGGCGGGGTCTTCACGTAGTCACTCACGTGACTCCGAAGTAAAATAGTCTGATAGTTGTAGGGAAGAAGCTGCTCCTGAATAGCTGAGAGTTACAGGGCTGCATTATTGACCATATTGGTTTCAGGTTATATTTGTGTGCTACCTAAGCCAGGTTTGTGGAGCTGTTCCTCATGATACAGTCTAAAACTGCAATCAAGGCTATTTTTCAATTATAGTTGGATAATCCAGATTCCACTTCACTTCAAAACGTACGCTAATAAACATCAATTTACTGTTCACATCTGGAGATGTGTTGATGCTTTTTACATGGTGGTTACTTAAACCAGGGGTGAGGATTAACCGGCGAAGTAACGAAACGACTAGGAGATTGACGTAGAATAATAACAATTCACGCAAGTTATGCCAAGTGTGCTTTGAACGTTGATCGTTTGACAGATACAGCATGGAAATGGTCCCGACTCACACCACACAGACCATCCATCGCCCCTTCATGCCAGTTCCATTTTATCCCACTTTTCCATCCACTGTCCACACACCAGGAGTAATTTACAGATGGCCAATTAACCGACAAACCCTGGACGTATTTGAGATGTTGAAGGAAACCAGAGCACCCGAAGGAATTCCACATTGGTCACATGGAGAACGTGCAAACTCCACATAGACAGAGCCCGAGATCGGGATGGATCGTTGTGAGGCAGCGGCTCTACCAGCTGCA
The DNA here is from genome assembly GCF_010909765.2 of Amblyraja radiata. Classification (NCBI taxonomy): domain Eukaryota; kingdom Metazoa; phylum Chordata; class Chondrichthyes; order Rajiformes; family Rajidae; genus Amblyraja; species Amblyraja radiata. The sequence goes on from NC_045988.1 coordinate 22,886,991, forward strand.
CCATTGTGCCGCCCCATTGACCTCTCGTCAATATCTACCTGTGCTTCTTTCCCATGAGTGAAGTAGCAAGGGGGAGAGGAACAAAAAGCATAGTTTAGTAACACTGAAAATCAACTTACTGAAATATTTGGAAGCAGTCTTAGCTGAATATGATGAGGGGCGGTGTGAGTTTTTCAGAGGTAGAGAAATCATGGCTCTGGAATGGTGGAGGTCCCTCAGCAGAGGGAGGTGGTGAGGTGAAAGAGTAATGGAGGCAGCAATCCCCACTGCTGTTACATATCCCCTGTGTGAGGACTTAGCTAGTCAGGGCGGCATGGTGCAGCAGAGGTAGAGTTGCTTCTAACCATTGAAAATGAGAGGATAAGCAACACAGATCTGAAGGGACGATTGCAACTTGTGCATCATTTAGCTTTCAGCTGGAACACATTGTCCATGGTGTCTTTATAAGATGCCCCTGATCTTGGCATTAACAGCGAGTGAAGTTCGGTGAAGCTGAGGGCTCTGTTCATCATCAGCCTTACCCTGACAGCAAGGCTGCCCCAGCCTGCTCCACACCAGTGTAAAAGTCACTGCATTTTACAACGGCGGAGCACAGCTGGGCACCGTTAAATAGCATTGAATGGAAGGAGAAAAAAGACTTTAATAAGTTACAGTAACATTTCTGTATCGTGTCTCGGGACACCAGGAGAAAGCAACGTGTTGATAGACAGGATCTGCAACGGAGGTAAAGCAGACTCACAAGCTCACTCACTCTCTGCCCTAGGAACTCCTTGACAGCATGGGTCAGGGTGCAGGAAGAAAGTGTTTAAGGATTCACAATCCGTCAATCCCCGGGGCAGGGGGATTCCAGGAACGCTGCTCCCACTTAATGCTTTATTCCAATGATGCTGATGTAGCAGTCGTAGAGTCATGGAGTGAAACAGCACAGCCCAACCTGTCTGGGAATGTGGCTGCAACGTAATGCCTCACACAATTTGCACCGCACTATGTTGCTTTGAGATCTAAAGAAAATCAAGTGGACAACTCAGGGAGACCCAGGTTCGATCCTGACCACGGGTGCTGTCCGTGCAGTGCATGTACAGTATATTCTCTCTGTTACCCTGTAGGTTTTCTCCGGGTGCTCCAGTTTCCATCCACACTCCAGAACTGCAGTTACTGCAGCAACTCAGCTGGTCAGACAGCATCTCTGGAGAAAAGGAATAGGTGACGTTTCGGGTCAAAACCCTTCTTTAGATTATTCCTTCTCTCCAGAGATGCAGCCTGACCCCATTGAGTTACTCCAGTATTTTTGGTGTAAACCAACATCTGTAGTTCCTTCTTACAGATTTTGTAGGTTAATTGGCTTAGATAAAGATGGTATATTGTCCCTAGTGTGTGTGTATTTATCCTTTTTTATTAACTACACTGAATGGAAACTGATCGAGCAACGTTTTTTCGTTTCCTCTGTGTATGCGAGTACTCAGTGAAAATGATATTAAAGAAATACTGAATACTGAGTAGTGAATACTGTAGGATTATGTTCAAAGATACAAATCAAGTGTACAAGATTCGCTGATCAGCGAGGACTCAGTGGGCGTAAAGGCCTATTTCTGCACTTTATCTCTAAACTAAACAAAACTAAATTCAGCCATTGCATGTCTCCTGCAACATCCCACACTGTCAATGGTGGGGAGTCTGGTCTGTGTGATGGACTGGACTACATCCACAATTCTCTGCAATCTATTTTGGTCTTCGGCAGAGCTATTCCATCAATTCAGAGAGAGATACCTTAAGAACATGGTCATCCAGGGAGTAGAGACTTCTAGTAGATATTTAGAATGGTATTGAAGTGGTATATATATATATATATATATATAATATATATGTGTATATATATGGAAGATAGACACAAAATATTGGAGTAACTCAGAGGAACAGGCAGCATCTCTGGAGAGAAGGAATGGGATAAACAGGTGTTCAAGAAGGAACTGCAGATGCTGGAAGATCGAAGGTACACAAAAATGCTGGAGAAACTCAGCGGGTGCAGCAGCATCTATGGAGCGAAGGAAATGGGTGACGTTTCGGGCCGAAACCCTTCTTCAGACTGATCCTAAACAGGGTCTGATTAGGAACAGTCAACATGGATTTTGTGCCTGGAAGGTTTGACTAATCTTCTTGAATTTTTGAAGAGGTTACTCGGGAAATTGATGAGGGTAAAGCAGTGGATGTTGTATATGTGGACTTCAGTAAGGCCTTTGACAAGGTTCCTCATGGAAGGTTGGTTAAGAAGGTTCAATTGTTAGGTATTAATGGTGGAGTAACAAGATGGATTCAACAGTGGCTGAATGGGAGATGCCAGAGAGTAAGGGTGGATTGTTGTTTGTCAGGTTAGAGGCCAGTGACTAGTGGGGTGTCACAGGGATCTGTGTTGGGTCCACTGTTGTTTGTCATGTACATCAATGATCTGGATGATGGTGTGGTAAATTGGATTAGTAAGTATGCAGATGATACTAAGATAGGTGGTGTTGTGGATAATGAAGTAGATTTTCAAAGTCTACAGAGAGATTTAGGCCATTTGGAAGAGTGGGCTGAAAGATGGCAGATGGAGTTTAATGCTGATAAGTGTGAGATGCTACATCTTGGCAGGACAAATCAAAATAGGACGTCCATGGTAAATGGTAGGGAATTGAGGAATGCAGTTGAACAGAGGGATCTAGGAATAACTGTGCACAGTTCCCTGAAGGTGGAATCTCTTGTAGATAGGGTGGTAAAGAAAGCGTTTGGTGTGCTGGCCTTTATAAATCAGAGCATTGAGTATAGAAGTTGGGATGTAATGTTAAAATTGTACAAGGCATTGGTGAGGCCAATTCTGGAGTATGGTGTACAATTTTGGTCGCCTAATTACAGGAAGGATGTCAACAAAATAGAGAGAGTACAGAGGAGATTTACTAGAATGTTGCCTGGGTTTCAGCAACTAAGTTACAGAGAAAGGTCGAACAAGTTAGGTCTTTATTCTTTGGAGCGCAGAAGGTTGAGGGGAGACTTGATAGAGGTCTTTAAAATGATAAGAGGGATAGACAGAGTTGACATGGATAAGCTTTTCCCACTGAGAGTAGGGAAGATTCAAACAAGGGGACATGACTTGAGAATTAAGGGACAAGTTTAGGGGTAACATGAGGGGGAACTTCTATACTCAGAGAGTGGTGGCTGTGTGGAATGATCTTCCAGTGGAGGCGGTGGAGGCAGGTTCGATTTTATCAATTAAAAATAAATTGGATAGTTATATGGACGGAAAAGGAATGGAGGGTTATGGTCTGAGTGCAGGTAGATGGGACTAGGGGAGAATACGTGTTCGGCACGGACTAGAAGGGTCGAGATGGCCTGTTTCCGTGCTGTAATTGTTATATGGTTATATGGTTATATGGGTGATGTTTCGGGTTGAGACCGTTCTTCAGACTGATGATAGGGGCGAGGGAGATACATAGATAAGGAAGTGTAAGGTGTAAAGTGTAAGGACAAAGGGAATAGAGATCAAAGAAAATGTAGAATAGAACATTGCTGGAGAAGGTAACAACAAGCTTGGGAGGAAATCCTGGGGGGGGGGGGGGGATGAAATACTGGGGGGGGGGGGGGGGTGGGATGAAATACTGGGGGGGGGGGGGTCCCCCCATGCTTTGAGAGGTGGGGACAATCCCCCCCCTCATGTTTTGTAATCCGGACTTTATCAGACGCTTTATCAGCCCGTTCGTGGGGCCTTTCAGCGCCCGGCATGGCTTAAAATCAAGCTGCTACATCGAGGCGATCGAGGCTCCTGATGTTGAAGCCCCCGCCGGCCGATGAAAGGCCCTGCGAACGGGTCGATTCAAGCCCCACGATTCGTGGCAGACGAAGCTGCTGTTGCTGGAGTTCGGAGTAGGTCACCAACCAGGTCAGCTTCTGATGTTACCGTCCACAGGGCCCACGGCCAAAGTCTCGCGTGTGTGCGCATGCGCGCGTGCAGCCGCCAAGAAATTGTGTCCCCCCATGTTTTGATAGCGATTTCCGTGCCTCACAGCAAACAGAGATAAAATGCAGTCGGAGACAGTCAGACTGATTGGAGAACTGGGATGGGAATGGCGAGAGAGGGAAACCAAGGGCTACTTGAAGTTAGAGAAGTCAATGTTCATACCGCTGGAGTGTAAGCTACCCAAGCAAAATATGAGGTGCTGTTCCTTCAATTTGTGCTGGGGATCACTCTGACAATGTAAGAGGCCCAGGACAGAAAGGTCAGTGTGGGAATGGGAGGGGGGTTAAAGTGTTTAGCATCCGGGAGATCAGGTAGGTTTAGGCGGACTGAGCGGAGGTGTTTAGCGAAATGATCGCCGAGCCTGTGTTTGGTCTCATCGATACATAGGAGTCCTCACCTGGAACAGCGGATACAGTAGATGAGGTTGGAGGAAGTGCAAGTGAACCTCTGCCTCACCTGAAAAGACTGTCGGGGTCCTTGGACGGAGTGAGGGCAGAGGTATAGGGACAGGTGTTGCATCTCCTGCGGAAGGTACGAGTTGACCAGGGAGTTGCGGAGGAATGGTCTCTGCGGAAAGCGGAAAGGGGAGGAGATGGGAAGATGTGGCTAGAGGGCGTACTCCCAGCGCAGGGAACACATAGATACTAACAGTTGCACATTATTATCATGCTACAGGGGTCAAAGAAAGAGCGTTCACATCACAGCCCTGTTTCCACCAATCTTTCCACCACTACACACAAGAAGCGCAAGAAGCACGAGAAGCGTAAGACGCCATTGAATGCAGATGTCGAGAAGTGTGTTCAGCTCCGGCTGAACAATTCCTAATCTTGTGATGTGGACTCGATAAGAAGATCATGCTACACTCACCTAAAGCCGAGGTACAAAAGCATCTTTTGTGCAGAAGGGTGAGGTCTAACATCTGAAACGTGGTTTCAAAAATGTCCGGGCTGTTATCCAGCAGGGTTCCCAGTGTTAGATGTCCGACCTGCAATAACAATAATAGACCAGGTGAGCCCATAATACTTGTCGCACTCCATGGGAGGCTTTTAACTAGCCAATTGGATATAAAGCTGGCAGTGAATAAACACATGTGGGTGAAGGTTGAAGGAGCAAAGGTCACCATGTGTCGTCCTGGGCTTTGAAGAGAGAGGACTCAAACACTTTAACAGAGTGTGAGGTGGATTGGTGGTATGTTCAGTACGGCGCGCTGTTATGAGATGTTGTCAATCACTCTCACCCTGCCTGCCCCGATGACCATCAAACCATTTGCTGGAGTAATTCAGTGGGAGAGGCAGCATCTCTGGAGAGAAGGAATGGGTGACGTTTCAGGTTGAGACCCTTCTACAGTTGATTGTAGTCCCTTCTATTGGAGATTGTATTGAGGCTCAGAAAGATTAATAAGCCAGGAGCAAAGAGGTGGAAATTACATGTACAGTATATTTATTTCCGAGACCCTTCTTCATTCTGAGAGTCAGGGGAAAGAGAAATGAATAGCGTTTAACTCTGCCCTGACTGTCAGTCCGATGAAGGGTCTCGACCCGAATCGTCACCCATTCCTTCTATCCACAGATGCTGCCTGTCCAGCTGAGTTACTCCAGCATCCTTCGGTTTAAACCAGCATCTGCAGTTCCTTCCTACACAGACCATTTGCGGGGTTTGGCCTCCCCGTGTAACACGACCTAATTCACAACCTTTTTTACTTGTGGACATTTTTCATCAGGATAGAAAAACGCCCCCACCTACTTGATGCCACGAGTACCTACGACCAGCATCACGACCTACCTACGACCTACCTACCTATGACCTTGTGACATCACGACCTACCTACAACCTTGTGACGACCATGAATCAAGGGCCTTAAAGGGCCTGTTCCACTTTTTCGAGTTATTCACAAATTCTCCCGAGTTTTCCCCTTGATTCAAACTCGCAGAATGTTCGTAACGAGTCCGTAGGAGTCCGTAGATATATCGTCGCGGCTCGTTATGCTAGCAGTAGGTACTCATGGCATCAGGTAAGTCGGGATGTTTGCAACTTCCGGAAATTGCAACTTTGTACTCGTAAGGAGGGCATCGAAATAGTAGTGGGAATTCGTAGACATACTCGTAGGAGTTCATAGGAGTTTGTGAACATAGTCGTGGAATTAAGTCGTGGGGTGGGAGATTGCAACCTTCATGTGGTCCACCCTGTTTCGACGAATGCAATCAACCTGGCGGGCACAAACAGAAGATCAAACAGAACAAGTTGTCTCACAACCTTAGGCTGTGCATGTCATACGCAAGAAGAAGAAGAAGAAGAATTAAGTTGTGAAACTAGGACAGTCCCTTAAGGCTGCCCAGTGCTCCCAGACTGTTACTGTGGGAGAGTGGGGATGGGGGTGGGGGGGTGGGTAGAGAGAGGGGAGTGAAGGCAGTGGCTGGTGAGTGGGAGCTGCTTCACAAAGGGCACTGTTTTATTCATAGTCCCACTTTTCCCCACCTGATCCGATACAGATGCTGTGCCGCACTGAACAAGCCAGACTGCTGTTTCAAGCATAATTCTATTCGCATTTTATTCGAAATTAATATCCACTTGGTCCACAGGTCAGATCCCATTTCTCCAAGGGTGGAAATGTCAAAGACTAGAGGGCGGTAGATTTAAGGTGAGAGGGGGAAAAGTTTAAAGGGGACGTGAGGGGCATGTTTTTTTACACAGAGAGTGGTGGGTGCCTGGAACACACTGCCAGAACTGCGAAGTGGAGGCAGATACGAAGTACAGAAGTGTGAAAACGCACACACCTCCAGATTCAGGGACAGTTTCTTGCCAGCTGTTATCAGGCAACTGAACCATCCTATTGACCCACAGCAGAAGTGTCCACGTCGCGGGGCTGGAAACTGGAAGTATCCTGAGCTAATTCTGCTACCACCATCATCTATTGTGACAAGTGATAGCTTCCATTGATTATCGCCAGTAGCTTAGGATAGGATTAAAGAGATATGGGCCAAACGCAGGCAGGTGGGAATAGTGTCAGTTAGTGAGGGGAAGTTGGCCGAGGGGCCGGTTTCCACATTGTATGCCTCTACAACTATGAGTCCATGCCAAACGGCATTCACACTAACCCTACCCTAGTCCATTCTCCCCACATTCCCATCAGCTTCCCCAGATTCTCCCGCTCACCTAAGATAGACGCAAAATGCTGGAGTAACTCAGCGGGACAGGCAGCATCTCAGGATAGAAGGAATGGGTGACATTTTGGGTCGAGACCCTTCTTCAGTATGAGTCCGAAGAACTCTCAGTGTGATGAAGGGTCTCGACCCGAAACGTCACCGATTCCTTCCATCCAGAGCTGCTGACTGTCCCGCTGAGTTACTCCAGCATTTTGTGTCTATATTCGGTGTAAACCAGCATCTGTAGATACTTCCTGGGATGTCAGGACTGTCTTATGAAGAAAGACTGGATAGACTTGGTTTATACTCTCTAGAATTTAGGAGATTGAGAGGGGATCTTATAGAAACTTACAAAATTCTTAAGGGGTTGGACAGGCTAGATGCAGGAAGATTGCTCCCGATGTTGGGGAAGTCCAGGACAAGGGGTCACAGCTTAAGGATAAGGGGGAAATCCTTTAAAACCGAGATGAGAAGAAATTTTTTCACACAGAGAGTGGTGAATCTCTGGAACTCTCTGCCACAGAGGGTAGTCAAGGCCAGTTCATTGGCTATATTTAAGAGGGAGCTAGATGTGGCCCTTGTGGCTAAGGGGATCAGAGGGTATGGAGAGAAGGCAGGTACGGGATACTGAGTTGGATGATCAGCCATGATCATATTGAATGGCGGTGCAGGCTCGAAGGGCCGAATGGCCTACTCCTGCACCTAATTTCTATGTTTCTATGTTTCTATGTTTCCTCCCCCTCATCTGCACATGTACAGCGGCCAATGGACATACTGACCCGCACGTCTTTGGAAAGTGGAGGGAAACTGGAGCAGCCAGAGGAAGCCCAAAATGTGCAAATTCCACACAGACAGCGCCCTGTTAGGATTGCACAGGGTCCCCTGGTGCAGCGAGGAGTGGCTCTATCTATAATGGAGAGAGCTGGCACAGTCGGGAGACTGTATGGTGGGAGTATTGTTGACCATACAGACATACAGAGTGTATGGGCTGCACCATCTGACGTTAAAGGACTTGCGACTAGACCTTTATCCTGCTGGTCAGTTCAGCTCAGTTCTGTTCAGTTTTGTTTATTGTCACGTGTACCAAGGTACAGTGAAAAGCTTTTGTTGCGTGCTATCCAGTCAGCGGAAAGACAATACATGATTACAATCGAGCCATTAATCGATACATGATCAGGGAATAACGTTTAGTGCAAGGTAATGCCAGTAAAGTCCGATCAAAGATAGTCCAAAGATCTCCTTTGCTCCATAGATGCTGCCTCACCTGCTGAGTTACTCCAGCATTTTTGTCTACCTTCGATTTTTCCAGCATCTGCAGTTCTTTCTTAAACAAAAAGATAGTCCGAGGGTCACCTGTGAGGTAGATAGTAGTTCAGCGCTGCTCTCGGGTTGTGGTAGGATGATCAGTTGCCTGATAACAGCTGGGAAGATACTGTCACTGAACCTGGAGGTGCGCATTTTCACACTTCTGTACCAATGGGAGAGGGGAGAAGAGGGAGTGGCCAGGGTGTGACTCATCCTTGATTATGCTGCTGGCCTTGCCGTGGCAGCGTGAGGTATAAATGGAGTCAGCCCCGTTACCCAGGCAGAATCCTTGGTTAGTGAGTCCGACCCCTCCACAGGGCTTTGCATCCCAGCGGAACTTCCCAGCTCCCACTTCCCCGGAATTGTGTTTGGGCAGCTGGAATGGAGGGAGGCCTACCTGACTGGGAACAGGAAGAGGGGGGAAGAAAAGCCTGATGATGGGTGGTGAATGGGAAGGCAGGGCTCTAGCCCTGAGGAGAGTTGGCGGAGATTCCCGATGGATGTTCCCCATGTTGGGGGAGTCCAGAACCAGAACTGGAGATAGGCAAATAAGTTTTGTTTAGTTCAGGTTTTAGTTTATTGTCATGAGTACAGAGGTACAGTGAAAAGCTTTTGTTGCTTGCTATCCTGAAAGACAATACTTGATTACTACCGAGCCATTTGCGGTGTATAGAGACTTAAGAGTGTGTAGCGATTGTAATATGTGATTGTGGATCAGTTTCGGTGGCTAGCAAGCAAATAGTCACCTGGGTTGGGCGCCAGGCAGCATCTCTGGAGGAAAGGAGTAGGTGTGTCGAGACTGAAGATACAAGATACATTTGTTTGACACATATACCAATTGGTACAGTGAAATGTGTGGTCGCCATACAGCCATATGAATAATAACACAAAGTCTTAACACAAACATCCCCATACAGCGGGATCAAAGTTTCCCACTGTGAGGGAAGGTTCCAAAATTCAGCCATCCTCCTCTGGTGTCCTCCAGAGGTCGGGGGGCTCCCGAACCCCCCGCTGTCGCCGCTACGGGCGGCCCGATGATCAGGCCCGCTCGCCGGGGTGATGGAAGTCCGACGACGGGACTGGAGGACGTCCTCAGCGGCCTGGACATCTGAGTTGGCCACCTCCTACCGGAGTCCGCGGCTCCCGAAGTCCACAGGCCGCGCTGGGCGGAGATTCAACGCTGGTGGCCCTCGGCAAAAGGCCCCAGGACTCCGCGATGCCACGTTGGAAGCTCTACGAACCACAGCTCCGCGATGTTGGAGCAGCAGTCCCAGCACTCCGGAGCTCCAAACACCGATCCAGGTGAGGCATTGCCCGCTCTGCGGTAACCCCAGTGCTGCGCCGCCGCTGAAGCTTGGGTCCGGTCCCCGGCAGGAAAGGCCGCTCCAATCAAGGTGGTAGGCCGCGAGGAGGGGGGGGCGAGGACGTGACTCGGAGAATAGTCGCATCCTCGCCAGGAAGTGACTGGGAAACGGTTTCCCTCTTACCCTACCCCCCTCCCCCACATGGAACAACTAAAGAAACCTCCCAACACAAACTTTAAAACTGACTAAATATTAAAAAAAGATTGAAAAACAGACTTCAATGTGGCGCCCCTAGTGGACAGAAGAAGGGTCTCAGCCAGAACGTCACCTGTTCTTTTTCTCCAGAGATGCTGCCTGATCAGCATCTCTGTGGTGGGCGATTGGGCAACCTTTCTCCAGACAGATGGCACGCCTGGGCAGCTCGGAAGGTGCCTGCACTGTGTTTTGGGGCCAGAGAGCGTCAACTCCTACACCTACCCCCCTCCTCGTCTCCCACTCCCTTCACCGCTCTAGACGGGCCCCGTGCGCGGGTCAGGCCGTCTGGAGTGCAGGGGTTAATAGCAATGACTGGAGGCGGCTGTGAAAGTAAATAGCTCCCTTCAGTCGGAAAGGAGTCGGAAATGAGAGCCACATGTTAGCTTTGGACGTGCTGTCTGCTCTGGTGAGCAGCTGAATGGTGGGGGTGTTGGGGGTGTTGAGGAGGGGGTGTGCTGTCTGAGCAATGTGCAGTAGGCACAGGCCAATGGTCAGGGAGATGGGGCTGGCCTGGAGAGTCGGGGGGGGGTGGGGAGAGAGAGTCCTGTTGCTCCTCAGCCAACAGGCTCGACTAAAATATGAAGTCTTAATGGGGAACAGATGTGGAGTGGAAGCCAGGACAGAGAGACTGTGTCTGCTCACTGTGCCACACAAACTGGGGGACGGTCTCAAGCTTGATGTAAATGAATGGCTGGGAACACGTGGCTAATGGTGCTTGCTGACATCCACACACCAAACTGCTCAATAATAGAACACAGCCAGCTCCCACAACACACGGTGCCTGCCTGCACTTTGTTTTGTTGACAAAGGCACTAACAGAAATGAAAAAAAGAATTACAACACTAGTCTGGGTGAAGAAGGGTCCTGACCCTTATCCTGAAGGCAGGCGAATGGGGTTGAGAGGGAACGAAAGATCAGCCATGTTTGATTTAATGGCGAAATAGACTTCATGGGTCGAAAGGCCTAATCCTGCTCCTATAACTCAAATGAACTCAAGAAATGGAGACACAAGGAACTGATGATGCTGGAAACGTGAGCTCCTTCTGAAGAAGGGTCTCAAACTGAAACGTCGCCCGTCCATTTCCCTCCACAGATGCTGTCCGATCCGCTGAGTTACTCCAGCACTTTGTGTTTTGTACCCAACTTGAAATGTCCCCTGTGTATTTCCCTCCACGGATGCTGCCCGACCCACTGAGTTACTCCAACAGTTTCTCTACTACCAGCCGGAGCAGCACTCGAGGAAGCAAAGAGTAGGCGGGTTGGCAGATGTGATGTGTGTCCCTCAGGGGTTGGTGCTTACTGTTATTATACTAGGACTTAGTGAGACAAAGCTGAGTGCTGTGTCCCACTTGGAAGCGTGGAGGGGTATGGAGTTGTGCGAGGCTGGTCCCGACATCGCGCGGGGCTCCGAAATTCCTGCAGTGACCGAAATCTTTGCGCGCTAACGGCATGTCGGCCCGCGTATGCACGCAGGTGCATTGCGGTCGTACGCAGCTTCTTGACGTCGTACACAGTGTTCTTGACGGCGTACGCAGCGTCTTGACGGTGTACGCCTAGCACGTGCATTGCGTGATGACGTCACCCCCGGCGTGGCGTTGCGTGATGACATCACCGCCCGACGCCGTGCGGCGCCCAAATTCAGTCGGCCCGCCTCCTGCCCAGCTGATTTGTAAGCATGACGTAAATGACGTCACGCGCGAACTTAGCGCGAACTTAGCGTGAACTTAGCGCGAACTTAGTGCGAACCGCGCGGCCTCCGGTTGGTCGCGCCAAACGCATGCAATCGCATGCAAGCAGGACAGGCCCTTAAGTATCAGACTATGTTAAACCTCATTGATTTTAATCTTGTTTGAGGGATACGTAGGAGTATTGACAGCTGGCTAAGCTGGTGCGGTGAGGTATGGTTCAACCGGATATAAATCAAAGTTCTGTTGTATGGTATTTAAGTATTATCCAGACAAACATTTGAACTGCTAAAGCACAGGGGTGATGGAGAAATATTTCATGTGATTGGATAGGTACCTGATAGGCAGTGGGTGAGAAAGTGGGAAAACAGAAAAAATAGAAACATAGAAAAATAGGTGCAGGAGTGGGCCATTCTGAAATGGCTTACTCCTATTTAATTCTTAAATGGGACAGTGTCTGCCTCCACCATCCCTACTGTTGGCCTTCCAGGTGTCAACCAACTTTGCAGTGAAAAGGATTCTTCTTTAAATCTCTTTAAAATCTACAATATGATATGATCGTGGCTGATCGTCTAAATTTTTCCCCATATCCCATGATTCCTTTAGCCCGAAGAGTTAAATCTAACTCTCTCTTGAATTGGCCTCCACTTCCTTCTGTGGCAGAGAATTCCACAGATTCACAACTCTCTGGGTGAAAACGTTTTTCCTCATCTCAGTCCTAAATGGTCCACCCCTTATTCTTAAACTATGACCCCTGAGAATGTATAATTACTTTACTGGCTTTACCTTGCACTAATCGCTATTCCCTTATCATGTAAATGGCTCGATTGTAATCATGTATTGTCTTTCCGCTGACTGGTTGACACTCAACAAAGGCTTTTCACTGCACCTCAGTGCACGTAACAATAAACTAAACTGGAATTTGGCATGGACAAGGTTGGCAAAGGGACTGTTCCTGCTTTGTTTGACTCAATGACTTAACAACCTAACACCCATTCATGCAGCAAATAATATCAGGATTCCAGCTTTTAAGAAACGTCTTCGCTAGGCCTGGATGCCGCTGAAAGTGCATCTACTGCAGAGGTTGCATGAGGTACGGGAGAGAAAAGGGTGTGTCCCCTTTCTCACAGGGATATCTGTTAGTGAGGTTAAGATGAAGATGCGCATGTCTGCTCTAGGAAGGCCCCACGATCAGAGATGGAAGGAAGATGGTGGAAGGTTTCAGCAGAGAGAAGTCAGGTGCCTCAACTGGACGGTGCAGGAAGGATCACGATGAACTCCCAACTCCTGGTTAGTGATCTGACAGAATTACTGTAGCTTACAAATGCAGTCTTGAAAGAAATAGGTTTTTGCCCAATGGATAATTTCATTTTGTGCACTTGTACATGCCAAATGAGGATGTCAGTTCTTGTCGACTCAAGAAACTGCAGATGCTGGTTTACAAAACATAAGACACAAAAGTGCTGGAGTAACTTTGCGGGTCAGGCAGCATCTCTGGAGAACATGGATCGTCGATGTTTCGGGTCTAAAGAAGGGTCCAGACCCAAAACATCATCGATCCATTTTCTTCAGAGATGCTGCCTGACCTGCTGAGTTATATACTCTGAGTGCATAGATGGTATCCCAGTTTTCTCAGGGTGTTTAAGCTACCTCCAACCACCACAGCAAGGCTTGATCTATTCTGCACGTCTGCTCAGCGCTCCTCCTAATAGCATTGTACAAATGTCTGTGAAGGGCGGGAAGGTGGCGCAGCGGTAGAGTTGCTGCCTCACAGCGCCAGAGACCTGGGTTTGATCCCGACTAAGGGTGCTGTCTGTATGGAGATTGTACGTTCTCCCTGTGACTGTGTAGATTTTCTCCAGGCGCTGCGGTTTCCTCCCACATTCCAAAGACGTACATTAACAAGTGTAGGTTAATTGGCTTCTGTAAATTGTCCCTAGTACGTAGGATAGAACTGGTGTATGGGTGATTGCTGGTCGGCAGGGACTCGGTGGGCAAGAGGGCCTGTTTCCACGCTGTATCTCTAAATAAAACTAGACTAAATGTTCTCCCCTTAGTTTTTATTATTCCAGTGTGCACACACTCCTCCTGCCCACGCTATATCACTGCACAAGGGAGGAGCAGGAAGATACAAGATACAAGATACATTTATTTGTCACATGTACCAGTTGGCACAGTGAAATGAGATTCCCATACAGCCATACAATAAAAGTAAAGAACACAACACACGATAGAGTTCAACATAAAACATCCCCACACAGCAGCATCAAAAGTTTCCCACTGTGAGGGAAGTCACCAAAGTCAGTCATCTTCCTCTACTGTTCCTGATGTTCACCCGTGGTCGGGGTCTCCGGAGCCCTCCGCAGCCGCCACTATGGGCAGCCCGCCGTTCAGGCCCGCTCGCCGGGATGTTGGAACTCCGACGTCGGAACGGGAGGCCAACCTCAGCGGCTTGGACCCCCAAATTGGCCGCTTCATTAGAATGACGAAATCGGCCGATGTCATTAACACAACGTTCTGACCTGGCACATGGAAAGAATCTTGGCTGGGATAGACTGCAGTTGGGGCTGAGAGACGAGGGAGTCGGTGAGCCAGGGAGAGATGGTACATCTGTTCTCTCCTAGAGGATCCAGAACAGCAGCACAATGAGGGAGAAGTTGTCCAAATACCATGGAAGTGTCTGATGTAATGTTTGGCTGCTTAACAGTAGGCACGAGTCATTCTGAATATTCCAGCTGAAACCTTGCGTGGGACTTTATGTGACTTTCCAATGAAAGCATCTCAGAACCACCTTCTAAATGGGAGATATTAACCTACATCTTCCAATGGGACAAATTATCCTACAAACCTGAGATAGACACAGAAAACTGGGGTACCTCAGCGGATCAGGCAGCATCTCTGGACAAATGGAATAGGTGACGTTTCAGGTCGAGACCCTTCTTCAGACTGAGACTGAAATCCGAGACTCTCCGTCTGAAGAAGGGTCTTGACCTGAAACATCACCTATTTCTTTTCTCCAGAGATGCTGCCTGATCCGCTGAGTTACTCCAGCTTTTTGTGTATCTTCGGTTTAAACCGGAATCTGCAGTTACTTCCTGTGCACTCACCTTATCTATTCCCCTCGTGATTTTACACACCTGGATAAGATCGCCCATCAACTTCAAGTGCCCCAATAAATTGTGCGGATTGTCCTCTTGATCAGAAGGCCAGATTTGGAGCTTGGCCACATTTGAAATAGTGAACACAGTTTTGGTTGCTCCATTGCAGGAGGGATGTGGAGACTTTAGAGGGGGTGAAGAGGAGGTTTAGGAGAAAGATGCCTGCATTAAATTTGGATTGGTTTATTTGGAATGCCGGAAGTTCAGAGGAGAACTGACAGAAGTGTATAACATTATGAGACCCAGATAGGGTAGACAGTCAGAACCTTTTTCCCAAGGTAGAAATATCAAAGACTACAGGGCCTAGCTATAAGTTGAGAGGGGAAAAATATAATGGAGATGTGTAGGGCAGGTTTTTTCACACAGAGGTTTGTGTGGGCCTACTGTAGAATGCAATGCCTGGGGTAGTGGTGGTGGCAGATGTGATAGTAGTGTTTAAGAAGCCTTTAGATACACACAGGGATTTGCAGAGAATGGAGGGATATGGATAACTTGCAGACAGACAAAATCAGTTCAGCCTGGCATCATGTTTGACACAATCATGGTGGGCTCAAGGGCCCGTTCCTGTGCAGTGCAGTTCTCTGTTCTGTTCTATGATCTACCTTTTATGTTCTAATTCCCATGTCTATGTGTTTGTTTTTATTTGAAATTCAAAGAAACTCAAGGTTTCCTACATTCAAAGTCTACCTTTGAATGTATGCCATTTTGTAACAAAATCATTAATGCCTGAAGAAGGCTCTCGACTCGAAATGTCACCCATTCCTTCTATCCAGAGATGCTGACTGTCCCGCTGAGTTACTCCAGTATTTGTGTCTATCTTCCGTGTAGACCAGCATCTGCAGTTCCTTCCTACACATTAATGTTCGGGAGGTTTATTGCTTTGTGAATTGGGTTATATTTTGGCACCAATTTTACAGTCAGACTGACTCTGAAGTTCCATCATTCTCGGTCAGTCTATATTTAACATGGCTCAAGGCTTGATCCAGGAATCGGATGAATTGATCATTCAGAATGTGTACATTCTGCAAGCTGTTTTCTTTCATAATAAATGCAACATTTCAGCATTGCAAGTGTGTAAATCATATCTCAAATATGTGTAAGATTTGATTCCAGGTTTTCATTTTCTATAGTGGATGGATACAAGACATTTCTTCATTGAGAATCAGTTGCTAACTTTTCGTCCAAATGTTTTATTCTTGGGTTTTGGTTTAAACAGGAAACCAAAACCCAATGGATTTACCACGCCGTGTAGTGTGGGATACGAGGAAAACCAAGCTTGATAACATGAACCTATCGTCCGAGACTAGTATTTTGTTTCACTGTACTTCAGTTAACCTCAAGGTCAAGGACATCAACCTCAGGCAGCATGAACCATTTCCCACATCCACAGGCCAGGCCAGCTAAGCACCACCACAAACCACTCGCTGTCATCCAACCATCCTAATTGGAGATGTGTATCACAAACTCTGGCAGCATGATATTTCCAGTCCTCCACAACAAACATTTATTGGATGCCTGATCTCCTTTAGACTTTAGACTTTAGAGATACAGTGCAGGAACAGGACCGCCGGCCCACCGAGTCCGCACCAACTAGCGATCACCTCGTGCACTAACACTATCGTACACACTATGGACTATTTGCAATCTTTACTGAAGCCATTTAACCTTCAAACCTGCATGTCTTTGGAGTGTGGGAGGTAACCTGAGCACCCTGAGAAAACCCACGCGGTCACAGGGAGAACGTACAAACTTTGTTCAGACAGCAGTCGTGGTCAGGAGCCTTTGTCTTTTTCTTATTGCTGGAAATATTGTAATCAATATTGTTTGTGGTGTTGTTATTTGCTCTCACATTCACTGCAAGAGTAGGAGGTTTGCAGTTAAGGTTACAAATGTGGGGCATTACTCTGAGGAAGAGCAATGGAACATTTGCCTCTGCCTCTGTGTTAATACTGCAGTGGAATCAGTTCTCTCAAGATCACTGTTGGTATAGCACCTTATTCATTGAATTTACACATTAGTATTGGTGTAGATTCTTGTAGTACGGGTGTCATGGGTTATAGGGAGCAGGCAGGAGAATGGGGTTCGAAGGGAGAGCTAGATCAGACGATTGAATGGTGGAATAGATTTAACGGGCTGAATGTCCTAATTCTGCTCCTTTCACTTAGGACCTTATGACCTCCTCAGTGTTTGCGTGATAGATATATTCCCAGAGATATTGTTGGAGTACGATCTTAGCATTTTGCATCAATTAAGGGGCCTTGTTCTCAGTATTATTACCAGATTAGAAAGCTTTCTGTCCAGGTTAATACTGCAATTATGTATTTATTACCAATGGAGGTGTGCTTTGCATTCAAGGTATTTGTTGTAATAATCTGGATCAAGGATTAATAAGCTTTCCCAGCTCTCAGCCCACATCTTTCTATGCCATGGCATTTTAAATGCTTCCCTAATTCCTTCTTTAATATTTAGTTTGGTTTAGAGATACAGCATGGAAACAGGCCCTTCAGCCCACGGAGTCCGCGCCGACCAGCAATCACCCATACACTGGTTCTGTCCTACACACTAGGGATAGTTTACAAAAGCCAATTACCCTGCAAGCCCACATATCTTTGGATTGTGAGGGGAAACCGGAGGGCCCAGGGAAAACCCATGTGATCACAGGGATAACAAACAGACTCCGTACAGACAACACCTGTAGTCAGGA
The DNA here is from genome assembly GCF_010909765.2 of Amblyraja radiata. Taxonomy (NCBI): domain Eukaryota; kingdom Metazoa; phylum Chordata; class Chondrichthyes; order Rajiformes; family Rajidae; genus Amblyraja; species Amblyraja radiata. The sequence continues at coordinate 22,904,530 of NC_045988.1, forward strand.
ACAAACCTGTACGGCAACAACTCTGCCATGCACTCCAACTCACTACCCCAACTCACTGTGCCTCCTGAAATACCTGTCTCTACCCTGCAGTGTTGCTACAGTCCTTACTGATCTACATCCATCAGTGTATTGAGTATAGGAGCTGGGATGTCATATTACAACTATACAAGATGTTGGTAAACCCACAGTGTGAGTTCCTCAGGTCTTGGAAGAATGTCTTCAAACTGGACAAGTTTAAAAAGGTGCAAAAAAGATTTATTAGGTAACAAACGGGTCTGGAAGGTTTGAGTTATTAGGAGGGACTGATAGCTTGTGTCTCTCTCCCCTGGATGATAGGAGACAGAGGGGTAACCTTATAGAGGTACGTAAAATCATTACGTATCTTTATAGATAATGTGAATAGCCATATGGTGGGGGAGGTCTAAAACTTAAGGCGCATAGGATTAAGATGAAAGAAGAAAGATTTAAAATGGACCTGAGGGGCAACCTCTGCACACTGGGGATCTAGCATCTAGAGAATGAGCTGTCGGAGGTAGTGGTAGGGGCGGGTACAATTACAGCATTAAAACATTTGGATAGTCCAATAGAAAGGAAAGCTTTCTATGGGAGGGATAGGGCTCAGGAGCTGGAAAATGGGACCAGCTTGGATTGGCAATTTTCCCAAAGGGCCTGTTTTCCTTCCATACAGCATTACCTCTATAACCCTGTGACTACTGTGTGTTCCCAGCCTTACTGCTGGAGTGTGCAATCTTGTTCACTGGATCAATAATGGAGTGAGAACCTTCCTTATAGAGGTGTATAAAATCATGAGAGGGATAAATCGGGTAGATGCACAGGGTCTCCTGCCAAGAGTAGGTGAATCGAGGACCAGAGGACATAGGTTTAAGGGGAAAAGATTTAATAGGAATCTGAGGGGTAACCTTTTCACACAAAAGGTGGTGGGTGTACGGAACGAGCTGTCAGAGGAGGTCGTTGAGGCTGGGACTATCCCAACATTTAAGAAACAGACAGGTACATGGATGGATTGGACAGATTTGGAGGGATATGGACCGGACGAGCCCCTTAATGTTAATTCCGGTTTTTGCACGCCTTAGTCCGTTCAGTGAAAACACCGACTGGAATACTGTAAAAATCCTTTATTTCAATCAGGTACTAAGTATGCCATGATGTCGAAGAGACTGAATACTTAACCCTCTCAGTCCCAAAGTAGCCCCATCTCTGCATATTTTCAGTGGGACTAGTGTAGATAGGACATGTTGCCATTGTGGGCAAGTTGGGCTGAAGGGCCTATTTCCAGTGTGTAAGACGATATGACTCTATGACTTTCAGTAGTTTGAGGCCTGGTCCCTGTATCATCCATGGATTAGTTCCCTTGCAGGAGTGGTTCTCAAGTATTTCATGATGGAGTCATTTTTTAAAATTTGATAGTAGCTGGCATTTAATGTTAACATTAGTTTATACAATGCCATGACTGTTGTGTAGATTTGGCTGATATTCACTGGTATAGGAAGAGTGCCTGAAGTACAGCGCAACTTCAACCAACGTTGGGTCTTTGGAAGTCAGACAACCACAGGGTTGGCACTTTCCCTCAACGTGACCTCGGTTCCAGTGGCGATGTGAATCAGCAACAAAGACCTACAAAGGCTGGGTGGCACAGTGGCACAGCAGTGGAATCTCTGCCTCACAGCTCCAGAGACCTGGGTTCAATCCTTCCTACAGGTGGCGTCTGCACAGAGTTTGCATGGTCTCCCCGTGATCTCATGGGTTTTCTCCGGGTGCTCCGGTTTCCTCCCACACTCCAAAGACATACAGATTTGCAGGTTAATTGGCTTCGGGAAAATTGTAAATTGTCACTAGGGAGTTGGACAGAACTAGTGTACGGGGATGGTTGGTTGCCGTGTGTGGGCCGAAGGGACTGTTTCCGTGCTGTATCTCTAAACTAAAACTAAAAACTAAACCTAGAAATTAGCACATTGAAAAATATTATTTTTCCTTGTTTTCCTTTGGCCTGGTGAAAATTTCAGCCACATTTTGGCAAGCAACGGAGTTGAGCCATCGCCAAACCTCCTTCACGACAGTATTTTGGGATCTCTCCTTCCCTGTGAGGCAGACATTGCTCAATGCACTATTTTTAAACCATCACTTGGAATCACCATACTGGTTTCTTGAGTTGACCACTAATATTTTTAACCACTTGGTCATCCAAGGTCAGTTTTTCACACAATTCCTCCGGCTGCATTGCCCTCTGGAGGTTGATGACCATGAGTACGATCAACTGAAAGTTTATTTTCTATGCAAATCCCTGGCTGCGAGATTTGGGGTGGCAGGGGGTAGAGTTGCTTCCTCACAGGTTCGATCCTGACCTCAGCTACTGTCTGTGTGGAGTTTGCATGTTCTCCCTGTGATCGCGTGGGTTTCCTCCAGGTGCTCTGGTTTCCTCCCACATCCCAAAGGCGTGCGGCTTTGTAGGGTTAATTGGCCCTTTGTAAATCGTCCCTTGTGTGCAGGGAGTGGATGATAAAGTGGGAAAAAATAGAACTAGTGTGAACAGGCGATTGTTGGAGGGCATGGAGTCGGTGGCCTGAAGAGCCTGTCTCCATGCTGTATCTCTAAACTATACTAAACTAAACTAAACTAAAGTAAACTAAACCTAAACTAAGGATTGTTCAGTGAACATTTGTTTTTGTTTCTCTTTGTCGTAATCCCTGTGGGATCGTTGATTTGCAAAGTCTCAGCCTGGGAATTTCTGACTTTCCTCCTGTTACTGAGTGGACCCTGGAGAAGGTCAAGGGTTCTACCCTCATCATCCATCATCAGGGCAGGAGCAGTGAGATACATTGAATATAGGAGTAGGCCGTTCAGCCCATTCAACTTGCTCCAGCATTGTGGTTAATCATTCATAGTCAACAACCTGCTCCTGCTGCTCTCCCATTTTCCTTGATCTTTTTTGGACATTAGAACCATATCTAATTACTTCTTGAATACATCTAATGATTTGGCCTTAGCTATCCTCAGCCTGTTAGGTAACATCTCTGGAGAAAAGGTATAGGTGACGTTTTGTGCCTTCCAAATAATAAATATATATTACAAATAACAAGGGCCAAGTACAAATCACAAACCTGTGTCATCCACTGGTTCTCAATTTCCCTGCTCTGGGCAAGAGGCTCTGCGTGTCTACCCGATCTATTCCTCTCATGATTTTGTACAGATAAGATCACTCGCATCCTCCTGCGCTCCTAGGAGTAGAGTCCTATCCTACTCGACCTCTTCCCATAGCTCATGCCCTCGAGTCTTGACTAATATCCTCATAAATCTTCTCTGTACCCTTTCCAGCTTTACAACATCTTTCCTATAATACAATTCCCAAACCTGAACACAATACTCTAAATGATTCTCACCAACAACTTATACAACTGTTGTTGATCAAAGGAAAATGTTGGTCAGACTCAAAGAATTATCTTCTCTTCTAATAGCCCACGTGAGCAATACCTCAGATGGAAGGTGTTGGGTTGAACTTAACATGCAGTGGCTGGAGTAGATCATATATCTTTATATTACTATATATTATTCATCCTGCTCTGCCATTCCACAGCTAGACCGTGCCTTTATGTCTAAGGACCTCTATCTGACACAAAATGCTGGAGTAACTCAGCGGGACAAGCAACATCTCCGGATAGAAGGAATGGGTGACATTTTGGGTCGAGACTCTTCTTCGGACTGAGAGTCAGGGGAGAGGGAGACACAGAGATCAGGGAGGATATCTGTGAACAACAACAAAGAAATCATCTCTCACAGTCCACCTTGAAGCTTACAAACTCCACCTCACTGACTACAAAGATGCCCTCATTGCTGCAAAATCTGCCTACCTCTCCTCCATATTCACCGACCCCTGCCTAAACCACAGAACCCTCTTCTCCACAGTTGGCAACTTCCTCATGCATCGAGCCAACACTCTCCCTACCTCTACTCCGGATCTCTGCAACTCATTCCTCCACTTTTTCGCTGATAAAATCAGCACCATCTATCAATCTTTATCCCCTGTACCCGACTCCCCAGCATCTACTCCTCCACCTACCAAGGCCCCTCCTTTCAACATCTCCACTGACCTCCTTACCCCTCCTCCACACTGCTTCCTCTCCCAGTTTGATCTGGTCACCCCTACTGAAATCTCTGAACTCATCAGCTCTTCCAAACCCACTACCTGCTCCCTCGACCCTCTCCCCACTCCCCTGCTGAAGTCCTGCCTCCCCGTTCTCTGCCCCTACCTCACTAATCTCTTCAACTCCTCATTGTCCCAAGGAATTGTCCCCTCCGCTTTCAAAACTGCTGCTGTCACACCAATCTTAAAGAAACCTGGTCTTGATCCCTCCTCTCTCATTAACTACCGCCCAATCTCAAACCTCCCCTTTCTTTCAAAAACCCTGGAGCGTATCGTTGCGTCACAACTTCATTCCCACCTCCTTGCGTATAACCTACTTGAACCCCTCCAATCTGGCTTTCGCCCCCTCCATAGCACAGAAACTGCTCTCCTCAAAGTCCTCAACGACCTCCTCACCTCTGCTGACATTGGTTCCCTCAACATCCTCATCCTCCTTGACCTGAGCGCAGCATTCGATACAGTGAACCATAACATCCTGCTCACCAGACTCAAAGACCTCGGCATTGAAGGCTCTGCACTCAGCTGGCTCCGTTCCTACCTTTCCAACAGATCCCACTTCATCTCTCTCCATAACCACACCTCTGCTACAGCCACAGTCACTCAAGGCGTTCCCCAAGGCTCCGTACTCGGCCCCCTCCTCTTCATCATCTACATCCTCCCCCTTGGTCAGATACTCCGCCACTTCAACCTGGATTTCCACTGTTACGCCGATGACACCCAGATCTACCTCGGCACCAAATCCCCCCACAACCCCCCCCCCTCTCCCATATCAACTCCTGTTTGTCAGCTATAAAAACCTGGATGCAACATAACTTCCTCAAACTCAACAGCGATAAAACAGAATTCCTCCTCATAGGCTCCAAATCCACACTCAGCAAAATCAATAACCCCACTCTCACCATCGACGGCACCACTGTCTCCCCATCTCCCCAGGCCCGCAACCTTGGCGTGATCTTTGATTCCACCCTCTCCCTTGAGCCTCACATCCGCCATGTAATTAAAACCTCCTTCTTTCATCTCCGCAACATCGCCAAACTCAGACCCTCTCTCACACCTCCCGCTGCTGAAAGACTCATCCATGCCTTCATCTCCTCCCGACTGGACTATTGCAACTCACTTCTCCTTGGCATCAGCTCCACCTACATCAACCGACTCCAACTGGTCCAGAACGCAGCCGTCCGACTCATCACCCACACCAAATCCTGGCATCACATCACTCCAGTCCTCAAACAACTTCACTGGCTTCCCATCTCCCACCAGATCACTTACAAAATCATGGTCCTCACCTACAAAGCCCTCCACCATCTGGCCCCCCCATATCTCACTGACCTCCTCTCCCCCTACCAACCCTCACGGTCCCTCAGATCCACATCAGCCGGTCTCCTCTCCATCCACAAGTCCAACCTCCGCAGTTTTGGGGACAGAGCCTTCTCCAGGGCAGCTCCCAGGCTCTGGAACTCCCTCCCCCAACTGATCCGCAATTCCGTGTCCCTCACCATCTTCCAGTCCCGCCTCAAGACCCATCTCTTCACCTCTGCCTATCCTTAGCCCCACGTCCCCCTCCCTTTTCATCTGTGCATGAATTGCCTCATATTGTGTTTTGAATTGAATTCTGTCTTTAATTTGCGTACTAGTCATGTCTCTACTATTTATTTCATTCCCCTTACATGTTTTTCCTCTACCTGCTAAATTTTTGTAAGGTGTCCTTGAGACTCTTGAAAGGCGCCCATAAATAAAATGTATTATTATTATTATTATGGTGTGTAAACGAGACATCAAAAGAGATAAGGACCTAGTTGATTGCTCAAGATAGACACAAAATGCTGGAGTAACTCAGCGGGACAAGCAGCATCTCTGCATAGAAGGAATGGGCGACGTTTCGGGTCGAGACCCTACTTCAGACTAAAGCGTCACCCGTTCCTTCTCTCCAGAGATGTTGCCTGTCCCACTGAGTTACTCCAGCATTTTGTGTCTATCTTCGGTTTAAACCAGCATCAGCTGTTCCTTCCTACACATACTTGATAACCTTAAGGGCCTGTCCCACGAGCATGTGACTGCATGCGGCAAGCGCGACCAAACCGGAAGCAGGGGCCGCACGGGGGCCGTGCGCGGAGCTCGAGTGATCCCCGTACAGGGCCTATCCCACCAGCATGTGACTGCATGTGGCGAGCGCGACCAAGCTGGAAGCGGGGGCCGCGCGGAGGTCGAGTGATCCCGTACGAGTTGATGTGAAGTTCGAGCGAAGTTCGCTGGAAGTTTGCGCGTGACGTACGGCGTCAAGACGCTGCGTACAAAGAGTTCTACCCCCCAATCCCACTGAGCAACCTAGGTGCCTGGAACTTTGTACTCCAGCTATGCCCTAACACAAGACTCTTCATCAAGTGCAAATAGCTTCTCCCCACCTACCCTGTCAATGCCTTTCAGTACGATCATCTCTCATTCTTCAGAACTGGAGGGAGTATACGGAATCCCGTTCATAGGATAACCCTCTAATCCCAGGGATCCATCTATCTTTGTTGCATGGTTCCAAGGGAAAGTGCATTGATCTTTTTATAACATGGTGTCCAACACTGAACGCTAAATGCAGTCTCACCAACAACTTATACAACTGTCGTAGATCAAAGAGAAATGGTGGTCAGTCAAATAATTCTCTTCTCTTCTAATAAGCCATGTTAGCATTACCTCAGATGGAAGGTCTCTATCCTTGCAATGAGTGTTGTACAGTCAGAAAGACTACACCTGTTCCCTGCATTCAAGCATTCAATATGGATTACCAATAGCTGCTGCTCCAGCACAATCCTCCACCCTCCCTTGGAACTGTCTACCAGCCAGAAAATGACCTCATCTTTTGTACTCTATTAAATCTCCATTGTATTTGCCTTATCCATGTGGTAGTCATTTGCATTCCGATTGAATCCTGTTTATGAAATTCAAAACGTTACAACTGTGCCGGCTTCTCCCCATCCAACTTACCTCCTCCGTTAGTTCAATGTGTTAATAATGACGCATGGGACAACCATTGTTCATCCTTGAAGGACACAAAGTGCTGGAGTAACTCAGTGGGTCAGGCATCATTTCTGGAGAACATTTATAGGTATGTTTCGGGTCAGGACCCTTCTTCGGACTGACTGCTAGTCCTTATCCAATAGAGAAAATGTCTGAAGTACTTGGTTAAAAACAGCAAATGATTCATATGTTCTAACTAATTACACGAGTTCCAGGAGCATATATTTTATACACAATATAATCATTTTTACACAGCATGATTGAATGGCAGAGTAGACTTGATGGGCCAAATGGCCTAATTATGCTCCTATAACTCATGAACATGAATTTAAGTTCTTAAGTTATAGTATTAGCCATTCGGCCCATTAAGTCTACTCCACCATTTAATCATGTGTATAAATGATCACATTGTGTGTAAAATATATGCTCCTGAAACTCATGTAATCAGTTAGAACATAGAACATAGAACAGTACAGCACAGTACCGGGCCCTTTAGTCCACAATGTCCATACAGAACAAGATGCCATGTTAAAGTAACCTCCTCTACCTACTTATCCCTCTATACCCTGCAAATCCATGTGATAATGATAAGCCTCTTAAATGCCACTATCAATTCTGTCTCCCCCACCGACCCCTGGCAGTGTGAAGCAGGGACCCACCACCTTCTGTTGTATAAAATTCTGCCCCGCACATCTCCTTTAAACTTTGTCCCTCTCGATTTAAAGCTGTGCCCTTCAGTTTCAACATTTGACTATCTGCAGATCTTCACAATCCTATCACTAAAACCTGAAAGTTGGACATTGACACAAGGAACTGCAGATAGAAAAATGATACAAAATGCTAGAGTTACTCAGCGGGTCAGGCAGCATCTCTGAAGAACATGGATAGGTGATATTTCGTGCTGGGACTCTTCTTCAGGCAAAGGGTTCCATTGAGCCAAAACGTTGCCGACCCATGGTTAGTTTTGTTTAGGTTCAGTTTAGTTTAGTTTAGTTATGTTTCATTTGATTTGGTTTAGTTTAGTTTAGAGATACAGCATATAAACAGGCCCTTCGGCCCACCAACACCACACTGACCATTGATCACCAGTTCACATTAGTTCCGTTATCAAACTCCTTACACATTCGGGGCAATTGTGCAGAGGCCATTTCACATACAAACTTGCATGTCTTTGGGAAGTGGAGGTCATAGCCTCAGAATTAAAGGACATTCCTTTCGGAAGGAGATGAGGAGGAATTTCTACAGTCAGAGGGTGGTGAATATGTGGAATTCTTTGCCATAGAAGGTTGTGGAGGCTAAGTATTGATATTTTGAAGGCGGAGATATATATATTCTTGATTTGTACAGGTGTCAGGGGTTATGGGGAGAAGGCAGGAGAATGGGGTTGGGAGGGAGAGATAGATCAGCCATGATTGAATGGTGGAGTAGACAAAGGGGCTGTATGGCTTAATTCTACTCCTATCACTTATGTGCTTATCACTTTAAGATGTGTGAGGAAACCGGAGCGCCTGGAGGAAACCTGTGCAGTCACAGGGTGAACATGCAAACTCCACACAGACAGCACCCAAGGTTTGGATCTGAGACTCTGTCGCTGTGAGGTAGCGGCTCTACCAGCCGCGCCACATGTTCTCCAGAGATGCTGCCTGAACTGTCGAATTATCTCCGGCACTCTGTGTCGTTTTAAGCTTGAAAGTAAGATGACTTTATTGTGAGCCTGAAGTAGGTATCAATAAATTCGAGATTCTGGGACCTGGGCAAACCTCAAGAGGAAATGGGGAATCTTTAAGGTGCAGATAAGCAAACATTACAAATGTATTTTGAGCAGGAATGGAATGACATCACTTAATGTCCCGACTGTTATGGAACAGAGCCATTTTAGAAATGGCCAGCATTAGCTAGCAGTTGTTTTGAATTAACTTGCATCAACTCTCATCACACCACAATTGGCCCAAAGCCACTTAGTTAGGAGGGAGAGAAAATAATCAGTCAGATTTTCTGATTCCAATCAACAGTCAACAGTCTGATAATTCCTACTGCGAGTTTCACATCAGGAAAGAATCAGGTGTATAAAAAGGAACTGCAAATGCTGGTTTCAACCGAAGATAGACACACAAAGCTGGAGTAACTCCGCGGGACAGGCAGCTGCTGGAGAGAAGGAATGGGTGATGTTTCGGGTCGAGACCCTTCCTCATATTGATCAGGTGTGGCGGGGTCTGGGATAGACTGGTGCTTGTATTCCGCCTGCCTTCGGGCAGCGCGAATACGTTTATGACACTAACTTCACCGCATTGTTGGCTTCAGGGCCCCTTTAAATGATGTGACCTGTAGCTCTATGATTCTGATCTTACACCTGCAGTGTGACACAATGGAGAAGGAAGGCGATGATAACAACTTAGAGCCAACTATTCCTGACCAATAGTTAGAATATTACAGTTTAAATTACCCTCAATGGTTTAATGGTACTCTATTATCACGTGTACCAAGGTACAGTTAAATCCATTTTTGCATATGGTTCAGTACAAGTATTACCATAGATAAGCACATCATAGATACAATACAAATGCCCTCCCCACAATAACTCTATTGTGGTTTAGTTTAGTTTAGTTTAGTTTAGAGAAATAGGCTCTTCGGCCCAGCGAGTTCGCATTGACCAGTGATTCCCATACACTAGTTCTATCCTACACACTAGGGATAATTTACAATTTTATCGAAGCCAATTAGCCTTTGGAGTGCTGGAGGAAACCGGAGCACCCGGAGAAAACCCACATGGTCACGGGGAGAACGTACAACCTCCATAAAGACAGCACCTGCAGTCGAGATTGAACCCAGGTCTCTGCCGCTGTGCCACCCTGCCGCCCATCTCCCTTAGATACAGTGCCCTCTCCTCGACACGATGCACAGCAACTTCTGCGGGCCCTTCCTGTAAATCAAAAATAAACACTTGCTGTAATTCAATGCCTGGTGCCCTTCACAGTGTCCGCTGACCTTTCCACAACATAATGACTGCTGCAGCACCCAGCCTTTAACAGTGCAAAGCTGCAAATTGCTGGTGTGATGATCATGTTCCCTGATGTGCAATATACGCAATATAGAATTGTGGTTTGCAAACTCTTTTTCAGATGACCTACTTTAATCAAGTGTTTCACCCACACGACTCAACAGCAATAACTTGCCCTTAAAGCCAGGATCTATGTAAAAGAGTGGAGAGAGCAACCCATTTGTTGCCTAACACCCAATGACTCACCAAAGTTGTCTTCCCCCATTTTGAAAACTGATGATCAATGATGCCTGAGTCAAAGTGTCTTTGAATGCGAGTCAAATATTGCCACGGTTTTTTGAACATTAAAACACAGCGATTAGAAAAAGTTTGACTAGTTGTTTTAATTTGTTAATAGAATGGAAATGCACTTTGTGTTATCATTGTTTATTTGTCTGTTTGTCTTGCAAATAAAAGTTCAGGGTATTTGTATACATTAACCTACAAACCTGCACATCTTTGGAATGTGAGAGGAAACTGGAGCATCCGGATAAAACCCACGTGGTCCCAGGGAGAAAGTACAAATTCCATACAGACAGCACCCGTAATCAGGATGAAACCCGGGTCTGGTGCTGTCAGGCGGCAACTCTGGAAATCATGAGGTAGGTGATGCTTCAGGATGAGGACCAGAGACAGCACCAGAGACCCGGGTTCGATCCTGATGACAGGCGCTGTCTGCGTGGAGTTTGTACGTTCTCCCTGTGTTTTCTCCGGGTGCTCCGATTTCCTCACACGTTCCAAAGACATACATGTTTGTAGGTGAATGGGCTTCAGTAAAAATTGTAGATTGTCCCGAGAGTGTGTAGGATGGTGCTAGTGTACGGGGATCGCTGGTCGGGATGCACTTCCTGGTTTCCCTGTTGTATCTCTGAAACTGAACTCAAACTAAATACATCCTTCTCTGTAGACATCATTGCTAGAGGCAGGGTGAGGGGTGAGGGGATGGACATGGGGGACTGATGTACCCTCGGCATTACATCTTTACTTTTGTAATAAAGGCTAAAATAACATCTACCTTCCCAAATACCTACTGCACATGCTTGCTAGCTCTCAATCCCTTCAACACAAGGACATCTCAGTCGCACTCAATGCAAACATTTCCAAATCTCAACGCCATTTAAAAAAAACACTCAGACATCAACAAACAAAAAATATCCAGAGCATTAATGCCTAATTATATACCAACCCAGATTCTATAGATAGGCACAAAATGCTGGAGTAACTCAGCGGGACAGACAGCATCTCTGGATAGAAGGAATGGGTGACGTTTCGGGTCGGGACCCTTCTTCAGAGGGGTCCCGAACCAAAAATTATCCTATTAGCCGATGATTATACCAGTATTCATCAGTCCAGGGGTCTGAAGAAGGGTCTCAACCCGAATCGTCATTCATTCCTTCTATCCAGAGATGTTGCCTGTCCCGCTGAATTACTCCAGCATTTTGTGCCTATCTTCCACATTAAGTCCATGTCTGATGGTCCATGGTGTTTAAGAAGGAACTGCAGATGCTGGAAAATCGAAGGTACACAAAAAGGCTGGAGAAACTCAGCAGGTGCAGCAGCATCTATGGAGCGAAGGAAATAGGCAACGTTTCGGCCTGAAACGTTGCCTATTTCCTTCGCTCCATAGATGCTGCTGCACCCGCTGAGTTTCTCCAGCCTTTTTGTGGTACCTCTGATTAATGGTGACTGTATCATGTACCATGCATTATTCATGGTGATTACTCCACCATCTAGGCCTGCTGAGTGAATAATTATATCTAAATCTCGGCTAGGCTCCGTTATTATGCAATTATATTATCATCCATTCACTCCTAATGAGAAACTGCATCCTCCTGATTGCTGATGATGCCATTTCTCAGGCTGTCTTAAAAGGTATTTATAGTGGTGATCAGGTATTAGTTATTTATGTCAGGGTCAGGTTCATTGAAAGTGCGACACAAACAGCTGCAGATATTGGAATCTGGAGCAAAAATCAATCTGCTGGAAAACACAAAGGGACGGTCAGCATCTCTGGGTTGGAAAGAAATAAGGGCCTGTCCCTGTTCCTCTGGGAAGTGTTGTATAGCAGAGGGATCTAGGAGTACAGGTGCATGGTTCCTTGAAGGTCGAGTCGCTGGTAGATAAGGTGGTCAAAAAAGCTTTTGGCACTTTGGCCTTCATCAGTCAGAGTATTGAGTGTAGATGTTGGGAGGTCATGTTGTCGTGTATAAGACGTTGGTGAGACTGCATTTAGAATATTGTGTTCAGTTCTGGGCACCATGTTATAGGTAGGATATTGTTAAGCTTGAATATGGACACACTGATCTGTTTTGCAGTCAATGCCTACTATGTTCTGTTGTGCTGAAGCAAAGCAAGAATTTCATTGTCCTATCAAGGACACATGACAATAAACTCTCTTGAATCTCTTGAATCTTGAATCTTGAAGGGTTCAGAAAACATTTATGAGGATGTTGCCAGGACTAGAGGGTGTGAGCTATAGGGAGAGGCTGAGTAGGCTGGGTCTCTATTCCATGGAGCGCAGGAGGATGAGGGAAGATCTTATAGAGGCGTACAAAATCATGAGAGGAATAGATCGAGTAGATGCACAGTCTTTTGCCCAAGGTAGGGGAATTGAGGACCAGAGGACATAGGTTCATCGTGAAGAGGAAAAGATTTAATAGGAATCTGTGGGGTAACCTTTTCACACAAAGGGTGGTGGGTGTATGGAACAAGCTGCCACAGGAGGTAGTTGAGGCTTGGACTATCCCATCATTTAAGAAACAGTTAGATAGGTACATGGATAGGACAGGTTAGGATGGATATGGACCAAGCGCAGGCAAGTGGGACTAGTGTAGCTGGGACATTGTTGGCCGTTGTGGGCGAGCTGGGCCGAAGGGCCTGTTTCCACACTGTATCACTCTATGACTCTGTCTATTTAGATGGTTATTGTGGCAGTGTCCAAGCCAGGTCGAAGGCAATTAGATTTAAATGCAGTCTGTGCTTAGATGTGTTTATATCGGGTTTCATGCACCTTAATGAGTCTTCACATCAGAATCCATTACCATTTTAAGAGGTGATTATATATGTATTATGTGCTTGATTAGCGGGAAGCCAAGATTAGTGAACACTGGTAGTTCAGTGTCATTGTGAATTACTGACCCTTACTGTAACCTACAGCACTCTGGCCACACTCTCATTTCACTCTTGCCATCGTGTAGAAGATATAAGAGTCTGAAAACAGTAAGGTCCAGGTTGAGGAGCAGCTTCTTCCCAACGCCATCAGGTTAATAAACACTATGAACTCAAACTAAGCTCCGAACTACGAGCGGTCTTGTTTGTACAAGGAACCGGACTTGGTTTTGTTTATCACTTTTGAACTGTTGAAGTTTTGAACTATTGAGCTTTTTTATTATATCATATATTTGAGTACTGTGTTTGTAACCATGTTTGTGCTTGTGCAAGTAAGAATTTCATTATAAACAAGCACTCAGATCTATTGTCTGAAGGGTCCAGGCCCAAAAAGTCACCTATCCATTTTCTCCAGAGATGTTGCCTGACCCATTGAGTTACTCCTGCATTTTGTGTCTGTCTTTAGACGGATCTATAACACACTCATCTAGTTCACGGCTGCTAAATCCTGCTCTGCTAATGTTCGCCTGTACACGATAACCCAGTGAGAGCCACAAGTGTTCACTTGTACACTATTACACTTATCAAGGGCTGTTTATTGGTGCAGATTCACCTTGACTTACAACTGGTCACTTATACAAATTCTCTGGAGAAAAGGGATAGGTCACGTTTCAGGTCTCAACACGGTGTCTGACCCGCATCTGCAGTTCCTTCCTACACTTACACAAATTCCTCTAATCTACAACCATTCACTGAATCACAATTTCACTGATCAATATCCACTGATACATACTTACAATTGTCGACAGTAGATTGATGCATAATGAATAAGAAGGAACTGCAGATATTGGTTTAAACTGATAGACACAAAAAGCTGGGGCAACTCATCGGGACTGGCAGCATCCCTGGAGAAAAAAAATGGGTGACGTTTCGGGTCGAGACCCTTCTTCAGTCATAATGCATAATGATATTGATTCATTATTAAGCACTGTTACTCATACTGATCAAAGTTGTTTGAACTCACTTTCTCTGTAATGGTAACACTATATTTTTCTCTCTGTTTATTTTTTTTCATTTGAATGAATACGTTATTCCTTGCCTGCATACCCACAGTATGCAATAGTCGCAACATTTGTACTACCTGATATTCTCATGCATGGTGCTATTTGCCTGGATAATGCACACAATACGTTTTTCACTGTATGGGGCGGGCACAGTGGCGTAGCTACTAGAGCTGCTATCTCACAGCGCCAGAGACCCGAGTTTGATCCTGACTACGGGTCATGTCTGTGTGGAGTTTGCACGTTCTCCGTGTGACTGTTTCAATTTTCTCCAGGTGCTCCGGTTTCCCCCACATTCGAAGGATGTGAAGGTTTGTAGGTAAGTTGCCCCTGAATGTGTTGGACGTAAAATTGCGATACCGTACCTGTCCCACTTAGGAGACCTAAGCAGCAACCTCTGGTGACCTTGCCCGCCACCCAAGGCTTCCATGAGGTCACAGGGGGCTTTGGTCACTCTCCGTAATGGTCGAAAGTGGTTTCCACGTGGTCGAGGCCTCATCTAGGTTGCTGCTATTTTTTCATCATGATTAAAACCGGCCTCGACTAAAAATAGGTTGCCCTTTTAAAAATCGATAATTTTTTTGTCGCAGGTCTAGTCGAAGCCAGCTTTCGGAGGTGGTAGGAAGTGGCAGGTCACCTCGACCTTGATGTTTTTATGGGTGGCGGGCAAGGTTGCTGTTTTGGTCTCCTAGGTGGGACAGGCCCTAGTGCATGGGTGATCAATGGTCGGTGTGTGGACATGATGGGCCAAAGGGCCTGTTTGCATGCAGTATCTCTAAACAAATTCATTTCTAAACCGTCTCTAAACTAAACATAATAATAATAAACCACTACCAATAACTGCTCGTGCAGTAGTAAAACTGAACTGGGGGATACATGCTGAGTCTGGTGTTCCCTGCAACATAGAGGGATTATTCACTGCCACCCAGGATTCATTTATAATGCTGAAAGTTGACTAGTCCGGGGAGATGGGATTCACTGGGGGACCACGTCTTAACTTACACTCAGCGGTGAATTCTCATGTTTGGAGAAGCAGAGGTTGCAGCCGCAAATGATGGGTCTGTTACTGTGTTTAATCACTTCACAGTTCCTGCCTCCATTATATTCACAGCTGCACTCAAGATGGGCCACACATATGGTCAGAAAAAGTCACTGTTATAATGAGAAGGTTTCTCTCTCAATGCCGCCCATAACACGAGAGGGACGGCACAGTGGCGCAGCGGTAGAGTTGCTGGCTTACAGCACCAGAGACACAGGTTCGATCCTGACTACAGGTGCTGTCTATAAAGAGTCGAGTTCATTTATTGTTACGGATACCGAGGTACAGTGAAAAGCTGTTGCTGTGTGCTAATCTGTCAGCGGAAAGACGATACATGATTACAATCGAGCCATTCATTGTGTATAGATACATGACACATGTGGTAACGAGAATGATGTTTGGTGCAAGGTGGAGCCAGTAAAGTCTGATCAAAGATAGTCCGAGGCTCTCCAGTGAGGTAGATAATAGTTCAGGACTACTCTCAAGTTCTGGTAGGAGTTTCTACTTTCTCACTGTAAACACTTGTATTTCCTCCCACATCCCAAAGATGTGCAGGTTTGTAGGTTAATAGGTTTCTGTAATTTCCCTTAGTGTAAGGATGCAGATGATTGTTGGTCAGCGTGGAATCAGTGGGCCGAAGGGCCTGTTTTCACACTGTATCTCCAAACTAAACACAACTAAACCAAACGAGAGCCCTTATATTATGGGCATGTGGCCAGAAGCTTTTATTTTGCTTCAGATATAATAACCAGTTCAGAATCCATCTTCGATGCTGACCATTGCCCGATAGACTTGTGGTTAAAGGTATTTTACTGACAGACCTTTTCCCAGCAAGGACATGGCGTGTGGTGATCCAGCTGACCGGAACATTGCACGGCATAGGAGCCAGGCCTATCCTTGGCAATACAGGGGATGGGTAGAACCTAGTGCTTAGTAGAACTTCAGTTCCAAGCACAGCCTGATGCAGCCACACACAAAGGTGGCCATTAGGATTAGGGCGATGTTGGATACACTTTGTCCGCCATTTCCTCGGCCCATTTATATTGTAACCATTTGAATACCTCCGTCTTGGATCCCCAGATGAACCGGAAATGTTTTGATTAATAGCCCAGCAGAAGAGCAGGGACTGGCCCACACCTGCGCCAACCACAGCAGTACCAAGAGCACCTCACACCTGACGACCAATTTATTATCAGCTATTGAGAGGTAGCACCACTCCCACAGTCACAATGCATTTTACCTCAGCACCTTCAGGTCACCAGGTGGAGAAGGAGCCAGTGGACCAGTTGGGCTACTGGCCAAATTTCATGGCCTTGGTTTTCCGACGTGCTTGCAGTACCTCTTCTGAAAGATCCCCGGGGAACCCTACAATCCATAACCCTAAACAAAAGGACGTCTCGCTTACATCCTTGCAAATAAACATATTGGGCATCTGTGGGTCCTTCCATGCCAGTCTGTATGGCAGGATCCTAGATTTACTGACAGTCGCCTCCCAGTTGTGATCAGGCAACTGAACCATCCTATCACCAACTAAAGACAGGTCCTGACCTACCATCCACCTCATTTGAGACCCTCAGACTATCTTTAATCGGACTTCTCTGGACTTTATCTTGCACTAAACGTTATCCAGTATCTGTACACTGTGGATGACTTGATTGTAATCATGTATTGTCTTTCCGCTGACTGGATAACACGCAACAAAAAGCTTTTCACTGTAACTCGGTACATGTGACGAAACTAAACTAAACTAAACTAAACTAAATTAAACTAAACTAAAGGGTGGCACAGTTGTGCAGCGGTAGAGTTGCTGCCTTACAGTGCTTGCAGCACCAGAGACCCGGGTTTGAACCTGGCTATGGGTGCTGTCTGTACAGAGTTTGTACGTTGTCCCCGTGACCTGCGTGGGTTTTCTCTGAGTACCTCGGTTGCCTCCCACACTGCAAAGACGTACAGGTTTGTAGGTTAATTGGCTTGGTATAGATGTAAAAGTCTGCCCCTAGTATAGGATAGTGTTAATGTACGGGGATCACTGGTCGGTGCGGACCTGTTGGGCTGAAGGACCTGCTTCCGCGCTGTATCTCTAAACTAAACCAAAACTAAACTAAACTAAGGAGGTCCACAGACAAAACAGCCTTCCAGAACTTGTCCTCTATCATGCAGGTTTAAGATGAGCTTGACGATGATTCTGAACCAGCCCATGATCCTGGAGGAGCTGACTGGCTCCATCCATTTCTTTGACTCAAATAAAACTCTTAGAAGCAACGTCCTACCTGCTGAGGTATAATGGGTCGCAATCCACGTTCTTTGACAATAGGGATAAGAGCCTGCCCTGCACGCTCTCATCCTGATGGTCACCAGTGTGTGTGCCTGCACCACAATATGCCGGCAGGAGATAACTGCCCAGCGTCAGCTCATGTTCAAAGATCGGAAATGCTTAGTCAGACCTTATCATTGTGGTCATGTTCAGTGGGGCAATCACTGCAGGGTCCGGGTAAGACTCGCATCTCAAGCCTGGAGATGTAGTTTCTTCTACTACCCAGCCAACCAACTCACCACCTTCTCTTGCCCCTTCAATCACAAACCATGGTGACTTCATCACCCATGAAGACAATGCTTATCAGTCAACTCATCTTGCTTGCCAAGTCCTATATATCAGCAGCAACACAACACAGTGCACCATCGAAAGCATGCTGCAGGAGATGCGCCATGGAATGCGTTGTGTTGAGTCGCGTCCCAGCTTCATCTCACAACAGCTCTGCCCAAGTCTGCGAGAAGTTGCAAAGAGTTGTAGATCTAACCCAATCTATCACACAGGCCAGATTCCCCACCATTGACTCCATCTACACCTCACGCTGCCTCAGAAAAGCAGCCAGCAAAAAATCATGAGAGGAATAGATTGGGTAGATTAGGTGAATCGAGGACTAGATGACATAGGTTTAAGGTGAAGGGGAAAAGATCAAATAGGAATCTGAGGGGTAACATTTTCACACAAAGGGTGTTGGGTGTACGGAACAAGCTGCCAAAGGAGATAGTTGAGGCTGGGACTATCCCAACTTTTAAGAAATAGTTAGTCAGGTACATGGATAGGACAGGTTTAGAGGGATATGGACTAAATGTAGCTGTGACATGTTGGCCGGTGTGGACAAGTTGGGCTGAAGGGCCTGTTTTCACGCTGTATCACTCTATGACACTCCATAACATAATCAAACACCTTTCCAACCCCAAATGCTTGAGTAACTCAGTGGGACAGGCAGCATTTCTGGAGAGAAGGAATGGGTTACGTTTTGGGTCGAGACCCTTCTTCAGACACTTGTCCAACCCACCTGGGTAGCGCCGCGATGGCAGCCTCGCCAACAGCCTGTTTGTCTTTTCATCTTTTTGTTGTTATTTTTAGTGTGTTTTAAAAGTATGTGTTAATGTTCTCTGGTTTGTTTTATGTGAGGGGTGGGCGGGGGTTCGGGGGAAACTTTTTTTCAATCTCTTACCTTGCCGGAGATTGTTTTCCGGGTCGTATCTCTGGTCACTCTGTGGCCTAACATCCTAGAGCTGGCGGCCCTGTTCGGGACCTAATTGACCCCCATCGCGGGGACGTGGACTTACCATGGGAGCCGATCCCTTGCCTGGGATCGACGTCCCAACTGCGGCCTGCGGATTTCACCATCGAGGAGCGTGCAGTCCCTGGTAGAGACCGATGTCGGTAGCTCCAAACAACGCAGAAAGTTTCGACCAGCCCTGACACGGCGCGGTGGAGCTGAGATTCCCCCCTGATGAATCAGCTGATCGCGCCGACGTGAGAGCCCAAACGGTTACGGGAGCCTAGAGCGCCCCATCAACGAATGGCTCGAGACCCCTGACCCCCGAGAACAAAGAAGGGAAGAGATTGAACTTGAAACGTCACCTATTCCTTTTTTTCCAGAGATGCCGTAACCCTTGCACTCCCTCCCTCCCTCTCTCCATCCGTCCCCCACCCAAGTTGCACCAGGTTCTCGTTCTCACCTAGCAAACAGCTAACAATGGCATGTTTCCTTCATCATCATTACTGTATATCTTCCATTCAGTTGTTCTATATCGCTCTACATCACCGTCTATATCTCTCGTTTTCCTTTCCCCTGATTCTCAGTCTGAAGAAGAGTCTCGACCTGAAACTTCACCCATTCCTTCTCTCCAGAGATGCCGCCGTGTCTATCTTCTAGTATTCTTCTCTACATCAGCTAATGATTGATTGAATTGATTGAAAGATGCAGCATGAAAACTGGCCCTTCAGCCCATCGAGTCCATGCCGACCGTTGATCACCCTTTCACACCAGTTCTACGTACATCCAACTTTCTCATTCACTCCACACACAGCAGGGTTATTTCACAGAGGGCCAAGTACCTTGCAAACCTCACGTCTTTGGGATGTGGCAGGAAAGTAGAACACTCGGAGAAAACCCACGGGGTCTCAGAGAGAACTTGCAAACTCCAAACAGACAACACTAGAGGCCAGGACCGAACCTGGTACTCTGGTGCTGTGAGACCACTGCCCAGTCAAAGCACGGGCTAATGATGAAATCAGTTAATGTGGCCATCGCCGTTGTGCAAAGTCCACATTTCATGGTCACCAAGAATTATATGCCAGGAACTTTAAATCAGAAACCTGCCCTCTTTTTAACTAGAGCATCACCTCTCACTGCAGCTACAGTTGCCGATAGTGATCCAATATCAGTTTGTTGACAAAGTTGAGCTTCGTTGTTTTTATTGAGCCCTGGAGATTTGTCCGCAGTAACTGGATCTGAGTGTAACCCTCCAGAGATGTGATGAACAGCAGTGATTGACAGCCGGCTCAGCGGGGCAGCATGTGGGCTGTGATAACAGCCACTGACGGAGGGACAGGACAATGAGGGGGCTTCTCCCACAGTCGCGGGTTTGGGAAGGTGTGACTAGGGTCAGAGACGCCCTCTCCTGTTGTAACGCTGGCAACGGGCCGGCCCAGCATCCCTGTGTGTGTCATCCCCCCCACCGACAACAGACGACAGGCACCGTGAACTGTGCTGTCAGTCACTGGAGGCTGACAACTGTAACGTCCAGGTTCAGGAGCAGATTCTTCCCTATAGCCATCAGGCTATTAAACACTGCAACCTCCAAATAAGTTGCAAACTACATAGATTATCCAAGATAAACACAAAAAGCTGGAGTAACTCAGCGGGTCGGACAGCATCTCTGGAGAAAAGGAACAGGGGACGTTTTGGGTTGGGATCCTTCTTCAGACACTTCTTGAGGTCACCCATTCTTTTTCTCCTGAGATGCGGTCTGACCCGCTGAGTTACTTCAGTTTAAACCAGTATCTTTAACAAAATGGTTATTATGGTTCTTATAGAGTTTACACGTTTACCTGTACCAGGACCCCGGATCCTTCTCGTCTCCTACCAGCCTCACTCCTCACCCATTATCACTGGCTCCATCCGCCCGCTCTTTGGTCTTCAGGGGATGAGCAGGGGCCAGTACTGCGGTCCGCTGGGCTCGGCAACCTCCTCCTGCAGGCTGCGATCTGCCGGGTCTACTGTTTGGCCGGGAACGAACCGCGGCCTCCTGGGAGAGTCAGTGTGAGCTCCTAATTTCCTGGGCATTCAAGTTGCCGAACAAGGCCGTGATGCAACCATTTTAGTTCACGATTGCGAGCATCTGCAGTCTCTTGCGTCTGCGAGCATGATGATAACCTATACTAATCCCAGTTGTCTAGATTAGGCCCGTATCTCACCACCCCTTTCCTATCCAAGAGCATTGTAATTGTATCTCCTCTGGGGACTTGTTTCAAATTATTCACCATCCTTTGTGAAAAAGGTTTACCACTCAGATTTCCTTTAAAATTCTCCCTTCTCACCTTAAACCTGTGCCCTCGAGTTTTAGATTGTCATGCCCTGGGGAAAAATAAACTCAGACTATCTATCCTATCTCTGCCCCTCAGTATTATTCAATTCAATAAGGTCACCCCTCTGTCTCATCTGTTCCATTGAGCATAAACCCAGCCTATCTAATGTCCATTCTCTATATAGAACTGCAGTCCTCCATTCCAAGCACCGTGCAGGTGAATCTCCTTTGTACTGTCTCTCTTGCTACCACAGTCTCCCTGGCGTCTGGTGACCAGCACTGCTGAAATACTCTAAGACCTAACAACTACATGATGCCCCAACTCAAGTACTCCAGGCCTTGGCCGATGTAGGCAACCATAACAAATGCTTTCTTCACTACCATATCTACCCGTGTCACCGTTTTATGGGAGCCAGTGACTAGTGGAGTTCCACAGGGGTCAGTGATGGGGCAACTAATCTTTACGTTGTATATCAATGATTTGGAAGAGAGGATTGAAGGATAGAGAAGTGGCAGATGGAATACAGCGTAGCAAAGTATGGAGTCATGCATTTTGGTCATAGGAACATAGATTATTTTCTAAATGGTATGAAAACTCAGAAATTGTAGGTGCAAGGGGACTTGGGAGTGTTGGTGCAGGAATCCCAAAAAGCTAATTTGCAATTCGAATTGATAGGCAAACGCAATGCTGGCAATTATTTCAAAAAGACTAAAATACAAAAACAGGAATGTAACGCTGAGGTTTTATAAGGCGCTGGTCAGGCCATATTTGGAGTATTGTGAGCAGTTTTGGGTCCCATACCTGAAGAAGGATGTGCTGGCTCTGGAGAGGGTCCAGTGAAGGTTTACGAGAATTACCTCAGGAATGAGTGGGGTAACATATGATGAGCGTTTAACGGCACTGGGTCTGTACTTGCTGGAGTTCAGAAGGAAGAGGGGGTCCTCATTGAAAGGCAGAGATAGATAGATTCTTGATTGGTACGGGTGTCAGGGGTTATGGGGAGAAGGCAGGAGAATAGAGTTGTGAATGAAAGATATATCAGTCATGATTGAGTGGCGGAGTAGACTTGATGGGCCAAATGGCCTGAATCTGCTCCTATCACTTATGAACTAGGTGATGCTTCGGGTCAGGACATTTTTTCAGAAGAAGAAAGGTCCCGGTCCAAAAAGTCAACGATCCGTGTTTTTCGGAGATGCTGCCAGGCCCGCTGAATTACCCCAGCATTTTGTGTCTTGTTTTTGAGCTGCAGTAGCATGGACCAAACACCAGGGAGCACCGTGACTCAGTGCAAGGGCCTCATCGCTGCCAAATGGCAGAAGTACGAGCCTGTTGTCAGGCAACTCTCCCGGGTACACCGGCATTTCTATTCAGGGAACCGCCGCGCGACCGATCCTTCTGGGAGACGAGAAACTCTCTGCTCCGAGTAGAGATGCAACCTTGTTTTTTTTACTGTAAACAGAATTCAAAGGAATGGAAATAATTAGCGGCCATCCGTGTGCCAGGGCAGGGGTGTGGAAGTCTCTAATCGCCTGGACTATCCCTTGTGGCCCATTGCTCTTGTTGAAGCAACAAGCACTGACTACTGAGCCCAACAGTCACGGCCCTCTGTTCTCAGCGGAGACGGCCCAGCTGTGTTTACTCGGAACAGTTTCATTATCGCACTGACTCCAGTGAAGGAAACTTTCAACATTTTTCCATCAGTTTGAAGGTTGCACTTTCAGAGAGGGATGTGCGAGGTTTTGTGGTCTACACAGATAAAGGGGACGTACATAAATTACCGACCAGTGGACTCTTCCTGCGGTAGAAACACTGGCCTGTTCTATGCAACAATGTCCTATCAGCCTCAATAAATCAGATGTCGTCAAGCTGCAGAGGGCACAGTGAAGATTAACGAGGATGTTGCCAGGACTTGAGGGCCTGAGCTACAGGGAGAGGTTGAGCAGGCTAGGACTTTATTCCTTGGGACGCAGGAGGATGAGATGTAATGTTATAGAGGTGGACAAAACCATGAGAGGAATAGATCGGATAGATGGAGTATTTTCACTACACCTCGGTACATGTGACAGTAAACTAAACTGAACTAAACTGAGTCTCTTGCCCAGAGTAGGCGAATCAATAACCAAAGCACATAGGTTGAAGGTGAGTGGAGAAAGATTTAATAGGAACCTGAGGGGTATCTTTTTCACACAAAGGGTGATGTGGAACGAAGGAACGAGCTGCCAGAGGAGGTAGTTTAGGCAGGTACTAATCGCAATGTTTAAGAAACATTTAGACAGGTACTTGGATAGGACAGGTTTGGAGGGATATGGGCCGAACGCAGGCAGGTGGGACTGGTGTAGATGGGACATGTTGGCTGGTGTGGGCAAGTTTGGCCGAACTGTAAGACTGTATGACTATGAATCTATAAGATACACCTCAGAGTAAAGGTCGTACAGAACCCCTAGAGGATGGAGACCTGGGGCTACTCAGATTAAATGAAAACACAAAGTACTGGAGTAACTCAGCGGTCAGGCAGCATCTCTGGAGGACATGGATAGGTGACGGTTTCTTCAGACTGATTGTAGTAGGAAGAGAGCTGGAAGAGAGGTGGGGACTGGACAAGGCCTGGCAAGTGAAAGGTGGAAGATCGACACAAAACGCTGGAGTAACTCAGCGGGACAGGCAGCATCTCTGGAGAGAAGGAATGGGTGACGCTTTGCGTCAAGACCCTTCTTCAGGCTGAAACTGAGAGTCAATGGAGGGGGAAGCCAGAGATATGGAAGGGTACAAAGGTGTGAAAAGGTATTTTTGCCAGCATCTGCAGTTCCTTCCTACACGAGTGATAGGTGGATACACATGAGGGGGGGGGGGGGGGGGGTTAATTGACAGAGGGGTGGAGTAAATAACTCCAAGGCCAGAGACACAAAGGAGACAAAAGGCTGTAGGGCCTGTTCCACTTGGGCGTCATTTGCGCGTCATTTACGCAACTTCATTTACGCGTCATGATGCACAACACGCACACGTGATGCTTGCATGGTGCGTATTACGCGAGCATGGTGTGTGGTGACATAGGCAGTGACGCGCGGTCACGCGCGGCGCCCCAGGATTTTGGGATGTACAAAATCTTCACGCGCCATCTCCGTGACGCGCAAATGACGCCCAAGTGGGACAGGCCCTTATGGGGTAAGGGTGTGAATTGTGATGCCAGAGGGAGAGGCATACAGTAGATGAAAGGGGATGAATAATAATATAATAATAATAAACTTTATTTATAAAGCGCTTTAAACAACCGCAGTTGCCACAAAGTGCTGTACATGAGAACTCATGGACAAAAAGTTATTACAAACCATTAAAAACCGTAAAACGAAGGACTAAAAACAGTAAAAATTAAAAGACATTAAAAGCACTAAGAACAGGAGCAATGTCTCAGCCAGTGTCGAAAGCCAGAGAATAAAAATGTGTTTTTAGGGAGGATTTGAAGATGGACAGTGAGGGGGCCTGTCTGATGTGCAACGGCAAGGTGTTCCAAAGTGCCGGAGCAGCAACAGAAAAGGCTCTATCCCCTCTGAGCTTCCGCTTAGACCGTGGTACCTCAAGGAGCAGCTGATCAGCTGACCTGAGGCACCGGGCAGGAGCATATAGGTGGAGCAGCTCAGAGAGGTAAGGCGGGGCGAGCCCATTCAACGATTTGAAAACAAATAAAATAATTTTAAAATGAACTCGAAAGTGCACTGGGAGCCAGTGAAGGGAGGCCAACATTGGCGTAATGTGCTCCCTCTTTCGAGTTCCGGTCAAAAGGCGAGGCGAATGAAGGTGAAAGGATTGAAGAGTTGTGTACAGCGAAGATAGAGGAAGGAATCTAGGTGGAAGAGGATGGCGGAAATGGGTGAAAATCCAGGTGGGGCTCAGAGGAGGGAGGAGTGGGCAGGAAAGGGGTGGAAGAATGGGTGGGGGTGTTGATTAGTTACCTGCTTGACTCGCTGAGTTACTCCAGCACTTGGTGTCTTTTTTTGGTGCTTATGCTCATGCATTTGGGAAGTGCTGTTGGCACAGTCCACAGTATATTTTGTAGATGGTACACACTGTAGACACTGTAACTAATGGTGAAGGAAAAGGTTTCTTGATTAGTGAGTGTGTCAAGGGTTATGGGGCGATGGCAGGAGAATAGGGTTGAGAGGGAAAGATAGATCACCCACCATTAAATGGTGGAGTAGACGTTTTGTTAGAGATACAGCACTGTACCTGGCCCTTCGACCCACCGAGTCCATGCTGTCCAGCGATCGCCGCACATTAACACTACCCTACACACACTAGTGACAATTTTACATTTATACATTTATACCATACCAATTAACCTACAAACCTGCACGTCTTTGGAGTGTGGGAGGAAACCGAAGATCTCGGAGAAAACCCATGCAGGTCATGGGGAGGACGTACAAATACCGTACAGACAGCACCTGTAGTCAGGATCGAACACGGTTCTCTGACATTGTGAGGCAGCAAATCTACCGCTGCACCACTGTCCAGCTTGTTGGGCCGACACTTGATGGGCCGAATGGCCAAATTCTGCTCCTAGAACTTATGAATCTATTCAAAAATTATGGAAAGCATGTTTAGGATGCTGGGCAGAATATTAATCACATTCATATCAGTTTAATATCAGACCAGGACATTTAAAAGGCAAGTTATGAAATACAAGCTTGGGGGAAGGGGAGGGCTGAAAATGGAGTTCTGTCTCCCACATAAGTACCCTGTACTTGCAAAGTAAACAATTTTAAATGAGATTAACGATTAATCTCACTGATCAGTGCCAAAGTTTAAGAGGCTGAATGTTCTACACTGCCTCTATGTAGCTAAAATTCCTCATTGACTCATTGAGATGTACAGCCTGCCATCAGTGGACCTGTTGTGGGCCCAGATACAAAGTGTGGGAGCAGTGCTTTGGTTAGAGGTCACGTTCAGCTGGGACTGCTATTGTTGACGTCAAGGAACCCAGATCATCTCCAGATCTCCACAATCGCACTGAGTGAAAAAGAGTCCTGGCCCGAAACATCACTTAGTTTAGTTTAGAGATACAGTGCGGAAACAGGCCCTTCAGCCCACCGAGTCTGCACCGACCAGCAATCCCTGAACATTAACACTATGTTACACACACCAGGGACAATTGCACTTACACTTACACCAAGCCATTTAACCTATAAACCCGTACACCTTTGGAGTGTGGGAGGAAACCGAAGATTCGGAGAAAACCAATGCGGTCACGGGGAGAACGTGCAAACTCCGTACCAACAGCACCCATGGATCGAACCCGAATCTCTGGTGCTGCAAGTCTGTAAGGTAGCAACTCTACCGCTGCACCAATACATGTCACTTATACATGTTCTCCAAAGATGCTGCCCGACCCACTGAGTTTCTGCAGTACTTTGTGCCTGTTATTACACTGTTAGATTTCAGTTCAGCATACAAACAATGAAATGGTCATGGGATATCCCCAGGTTTACCAAAAGATCATAAGTGACAATAGACAATAGGTGCAGGAGTAGGTCATTCGGCCCTTCGAGCCAGCACCGCCATTCAATGTGATCATGGTTGATCATCCCCAATCAGTACCCCGTTCCTGCCTTCTCCCCATATCCCCTGACTCCGCTATTTTTAAGAGCCCTATCTAACTCTCTCTTGAAAGCATCCAGTGATAGGAGTACCATGGCTGATCTATCTCTCCCTCCGAACCTCATTCTCCTGCCTTCTCTCCATAACCTCCGACACCTTTGCACATTCTCTGGGCAAGCATTCACTCTACACTGGACTGGGTCACACTTCAAACAATGACTGTCCCCAGGCTTATGCCTCCCAAAGGTTTTATAACAGTTTTCGAATAGAAAGATGCGGCATGCAAACGGGCCCTGTCGAGTCCATCAACCACCTATTTAGCTGGTTTAAACTGAAGATAGACACAAAAAGCTGGAGTAACTCAGCAGTACATGCAGCATCTCTGGCATCCCATGACCATTTCGGCTTCTTCTGAAGGCTTCGACCCGATTTTTAGAGTTTAGCGAGATACAGTGCAGAAACAGCCAACTAACCGAATGCTGCTGTCGAACAGTCAAATAATGGTTTGTGTGGGAAAATGACCACAACCCTCCCGTCTCCACCGGCCAGTGATGTGATGGACGTGGGGGTCTGGATCATTCGCTGACAAGTCCCGTCCCCCCCGACAACGTCATGTCCGTTATTTGACTTTTCGGCAGAGCAGCATTCGGTTAGTTGGCTTGTAGGCGTCGCAGCCTTTTGGTTTGGTGACGTTTCGGCAGAGCAGCCATTCAGTGAGTTTGCTTTTAGGCAATGCAGCCTTTCGGTTAGTAGGCTTGTAGGCGTCCCGCCCTTTCCGTCCGTTGGCGTTTCGGCTTCGTATGCTTTCAGTTATTTGGCTTCGACTTTTTTGCTTCGGCTTCACATCCTTCAATGCCACATCCGGCTTAAACTGCCACCTCGGGCCACATATCTTCAGGTCCCAGGGATTCATCAGCTCTTAACCCCATTCATTTCCCCAATACTATTTATTTCACTGATTCTAATTCCTCATTCACTCGAGACCTGTCATCTTCCATTATTTCCAGATGTTCATGTCTCCTCTGAAGGCAGACATGATTCTTTTGTTTGATTTATTTGCCATTTCCTTTTTCTTCAATATAATTCTTCCTCCCTCAACCTGTAAGGAATGCATATTTCTTGTTGCTTATGTTTTCCTTTCAGCAGACTGTTTTTCTGCTCCTTTACTCCTATATCCTGCTTGGTTCTACGGTCCAGTATCCTCCTAGGTTCTCCTGTGCTGCATTTCGAACCTCTCCCAATCCTTGGCTTGTTGCTCATTGGAGACCCTCGAAAGGATTTGAGTATAGGAGCAGGGAGGTTCTACTGCAGTTGTACAGGGTCTTGGTGAGACCACACCTGGAGTATTACGTACAGTTTTGGTCTCCAAATCTGAGGAAGGACATTATTGCCATAGAGGGAGTGCAGAGAAGGTTCACCAGACTGATTCCTGGGATGTCAGGACTGTCTTATGAAGAAAGACTGGATAGACTTGGTTTATACTCTCTAGAATTTAGGAGATTGAGAGGGGATCTTATAGAAACTTACAAAATTCTTAAGGGGTTGGACAGGCTAGATGCAGGAAGATTGCTCCCGATGTTGGGGAAGTCCAGGACAAGGGGTCACAGCTTAAGGATAAGGGGGAAATCCTTTAAAACCGAGATGAGAAGAACTTTTTTCACACAGAGAGTGGTGAATCTCTGGAACTCCCTGCCACAGAGGGTAGTCGAGGCCAGTTCATTGGCTATATTTAAGAGGGAGTTAGATGTGGCCCTTGTGGCTAAGGGGATCAGAGGGTATGGAGAGAAGGCAGGTACGGGATACTGAGTTGGATGATCAGCCATGATCATATTGAATGGCGGTGCAGGCTCGAAGGGCCGAATGGCCTACTCCTGCACCTAATTTCTATGTTTCTATGTTATGAACTGTCCTTAATCGGACTTTACTGGACTTTGTCTTACACGAAATGTTATTCCCTTTATCCTGCATTTGTACACTATGGTCGGCTTGATTGTAATCATGTATAGACTCCGTTGACAAGATAGCATGCAACAAAAGCTTTTCACTGTACTTTGGTACATGTGGTCATAAACTAACTAAACTAAACTAAAATGCAGGAGTTACTTGAGATTAGACAAATCAACGTTCATACCACTGCGTTGAAGGCTGCCCAAGCAAAACATGAGGTGCCTCAAATTTGCACGTGGCCTCACTCTGACAGTGGAGGAGGCCCAGGACAGAACAGTCAGTATGGGAATGAGAAGGGGAGTTAAAATGTCCAAATGTTCCTATTCTGAACAGCGATGGGCCAGATGTTCTCACAAGTCCGTTGAGTTTTTTTTTTGTCCTCAAGAAAGCTTTGAGAACATCCTCGGATATTTTCCCCTCAACCAGCTGGGAAATTCTTGTCAGGATGGATCTTGGAACAGAGTGTCCAGAATGTGAGCAACTAGTCCTGCTCAACAGACCCGGCTGAGTGTAACTGGGGATGCAGCACTGGAGAGCGGGAGAGTGGAAGAGTGGCACCATTTCAGCTGTCATTGGCAGCGTTAGAGTATGAGGACCCGGAGGTTGACCTCTTTGTTAGTTTAGTTCAGTTTAGTGTCACGTGCTGCTGAGGTAAAGTGAAAAGCATTTTTGTTGCGTGCTATGCAGTCAGCAGAATGACTATACATGATTACAGTCAAGTTGTCCACAGTGCACAGATACAGGATAAAGGGAATAACGTTGAGCACCAGATATAGACTGGTAAAGTCTGATTAAGGATAGTCCAAGGGTCTCCAATGAGGTAGATGGTACTATAGGACAGTACTGGTCTCTAGTTGGTGATTTCTGCTCTGAATGAATGAATGAATGAATGAACACGTTTATTGGCCAAGTGGTCACATACAAGGAATTTGCCTTGGTGCTCCGCCCACAAGTGACAACATGACATACAGTAACAGTTAGGAATGTTACATTAAACATCAAACATTAATAATAAAACATTATTTATTAAACATGTGAATTGAATAAAATACAAGATCAAAAGGAGGCTACAGATTTTTGGTTATTGGGTAGAGCTACTACTCGTGGAAAAAAAGCTGTTTTTATGTCTGGCTGTGGCAGCTTTGACAGTCCGGAGTCGCCTTCCAGAGGGAAGTGATTCAAAGAGTTTGTGGCCAGGGTGAGAGGGGTCAGAGATGATCTTACCCGCTCGCTTCCTGGCCCTTGCAGTGCACAGTTCATCAATGGAGGGAAGGTTGCAGCCAATAACCTTCTCAGCTGATCGGCGATTCGCTGCAGCCTGTTAGCCTGTGGGAGTTAGAGTGTGCAAACATTAGACAAGGCTGGAGTGAGGGAGGAGAAGGACACCATGGGGAACACAGAGAGACCTGTGATCCAGGAGTGAGAGATGGGCTGCTCATTGTCACACCTGGAGTGAGGGGAGCAGCAGATGCTCAGGGCATGGAGTGCAATGGGAACCTGTGGGCAGGTGGAGCCTTAACACAGCTGGGTCCAGCACTGGTCTTTGGGATTTGAGACATTACACAGGCCTCAACACTCAACATTTGGCACGGAGGTGGAGGTGCACGAGTCTCCAAATATTCATAAGTACCAGGAGTAAAATTAGGCCATTCGGCCCAGCAAGTCTACTCCACCATTCATTCATGGCTGATCTATCTTTCCCTTTCAACCCCATCCTCCTGCCTTCTCCCCATAATCCCTGACACCCGTACCAGTCAAGAATCTATCCACCCCTCCCTTTAATAACATCCGTTGACTTGGCCTCCCCATCCTCCTGTGGCAATGAAATTCCACAGATTCACCACCCTCTGACGAAAGAAATTCCTCCTCATCTCCTTCCCAAAGAAGAGACTCTGGTCCGAGACTCTCCCACTAATCCCTGACATCACAGATTCCCTCCCTGGACTACCCAAGCATAGCCAAACCCACCAGCACCCAATGCTGAAGGTGTAGAAATCTACAGTGATCTGAATGTAACATGAACACAAGGTCACATGTGTTATCCCAGAGACACACAGGGATCTAAACCACCTGCTAAACAGGCACATTCCACCGCTGTAGCTGGTAAACACCAGAGCTGGATAAAACGTACAATCAGCACAGTTTTTGTTGGACGGGGTTATTTTTAACAATACAGGGCAAGGTCACTTGAGCTGGCTTCTCAATGCCTGATTAGTGTGTTTTGCTGCAACAGAAGTCGTGACATTCATTGTTTTCCACCCGAGCCAAGCTGCAGGGAGACGTCACGCCAACAGGAAGCTCGCAGGAGCTGGTGTTAAAGAGCCTGTTTCTCATTCACTGCCCCTCTGTGATTAAGATGTTTCCTGGCTTCTCATAGCGACTGATGCTGACTTCCGTCTATTTGGAGTGACGGACTGGATTCAGGCCAGTCGGCGACAGGGAGTTGCTCCAACCCGCACGTTTCAAGCATTTTGTTCATTAATTGTGTCTCCTTGATGACCAACAAGCTGAGGTGCATCATCAGAGTTATTGAAATCTACCTGGAAAAGAAGGGCCTGACCCAAAAACGTCACCAGTTGGAAGAAGAGTCACGACCTGAAAGGTTGCCTGCCTATTTTTTTTCAATTTCAATTTAAATTTGGTTTATAATATAAATGTTGAGATACAGCATGGAAACGGGCCCTACCACCCACCGAGTCCTCACCGAACATCAATCTCCTGTTCACACAAGTTCTATGTTATCCCACTTTCTCAAACACACCCTTCACAATCCGGGCAATTAACCTTCAAATCTCCACGTTTAGAGATGCAGCCCAGAAGCAGTCCCTTCGGCCCACGGACCAACGATCACCATACACTAGTACTATCCTACACATTAGGGACAATTTACAGAAGCAGAAGTGGATGGAAACTGGAGCACCCTGAGGAAACCAAGGCAGACACAGGTAGAGCGTGCAAACTCCGCACAGACAGCACCCAAGGTCAGGATTGAACCCGGGTCTCTGGTGCAGGGGGGCAGCAGCTCCACCAAATGTGCCACTGTGCTGCCTTGTCCTCCAGAGATGCTGCCTGACTCGCTGAGATACTCCAGCACCGACTTGTAAAATAGCATTTGTAGTTCTTTGTGTCTCTGAATGAAAGAATTAGCAGGTTGAATGCTTAAGAAAAAACCTGCAGATGCTGGAAAAATCGAAGGTAGACAAAACTGCTGGTGAAACTCAGCGGGTGAGGCAGTGTCTATGGAGCGAAGGAATAGGTGACGTTTCGGGTCAAGACCCTTCTTCAGACTGATTAGCAGGTTGAGTTCAAACTCACATCTTTGCCACCAGTTCTCAGAAGAATCTGCAATCTGAAGCTATTAAGAGTCTTCTCATAAACCAAGTTATAGAATTAGTAAATTAACATCAAACAAAAACTGCAGGGAGACACAAAATGCTGGAGTAACTCAGCGAATTGTCACCTTCTTCCAGCTAACAATGGTCTATTCTACATTTTCCTTGAGCTTCATCCCCTTTGTCTTGTTTTCACACCTTACACTTCCTTATCTCTGTGCCTCCATCTCCCCTGACTCTGGACCCGAAACGTCACCCATTCCTTCTATCCCGGGATGTTGCCTGTTCCACTGAGTTACTCCAGCATCTATCTTCGGTGTAAACCAGCGTCTGCAGTTCCTTCCTACACAAACACTGCAAATGTTGGAAATCAGAAATGCCAAAGGAAAAGACGTGGAAGAACGCAGCAGATCTGGCAGCATCTGTGGAAAGGCAAATAGTTAATGTTTTAGGTCATAAACCTTGTCTGAACATTTATGAAGGATTTGAAACTTACATTGAAGATAGAGCATTACAGCACAAACACAGACACTTCATCCCACAATGTCTGTGTCAAACATGATGCCCTGTTGATCTCCTCTGCCTGCATGTGTTCCAGGCACTTGGGTACTCTGTGTAAGAAACTGGCCATGCATATCTTCTTTAAACTTTGCCCATCACCTTAAAGCTATAGCCTCTGGTCTTTAACGTTTCAACCCTTGAAAAATGGGCATGCTGCCTCAAGACAAGGGCATGGAAACATATCAACCATGGGGTTTGTACCTTCTCACCGTGACCTGCGTTGGTTTTTCTCCTGGTGCTCCGGTTTCCTCCCACGCTCGAATGATGTACAGATTTGATGGTAAATTGGCTCAGGTAAAATTATAAATTGCCTCCCGTGTGTTAGTGCTAGTGCGGGATAGTGCGAGTGTTCGGGGATCGCTGATCGGCGCGGATCGGTGGGCCGAAGGGCCTGTTTCCGTGCTGCATCTATACGCTACAAAATGAAACTAATGGTAACTGAGGCACAATTTGCCTTTCACAAATGGATGCCTTCTGACTTCTTATCCTATCTATGCCAAATGCAACAACAACAGGTAAGTAAGGAATAATAATAATAATAATAATAATAATAATAATAACATCTTTTATTGTCATTGCACATCAGTGCAACGAGATTTAGTATGCAGCTTCCAACCGATGTCAAAAAATAAAATAAATAAATAAACTGTGCGACGTGACCATCTGAGGGAGACAGTCCAGGGGGGTGGGGGGCACTCAGCAGGGCCGGTTCAGAGCCGCTATAGCTCTGGGAATGAAGCTGTTTCTGAGTCTGGAGGTTCGGGCGTAGAAGGCCTTGTAACGTCTGCCGGAGGGAAGTAGTTCGAACAGTCCGTTACAAGGGTGTGAGGAGTCTTTATGGATGCTGACGGCCTTCCTGAGGCACCGTGTGTGGTAGATGCCCTCCAAGGCTGGTAGCTGTGTCCCAATAATCCTCTGATCATTTATAGGAAGTAAACCAGACTGGGATTGTGCAGGCACCAAATTAAATGAAGCAACAATGGTAGTGTAAAGACCGCAGTGGGTGGGTGGGTTGTGGTTAGGGTTGTGCAGGGTGTGGCAATGGGAGTTACTATGATGGTCACAAAAGGGAAGAGGAGGTGATGCAGCCATGTTCCCCTGTGATATGTAGGAAGGAACTGCAGATGCTGGTTCAAGCCGAAGATAGACACAAAAAGCCGGAGTAACTCAGCGGGCCAGACAGCATCTCTGGAGAAAAGGAATAGGTGACGTTTTGGGTCGAGACCCTGAAGAAGCCCGAAGAAGAGTCTCAACCCGAAACGTCACCTATTCCTTTTCTCCAGAGATGCTGTCCGGCCCGCTGAGTTACTCCAGCTTTTTGTGTCTTTCCCTCTGTGATGTGATGTTTCCTCTCAATCAGTAGCAGACAGAGCACTGACCCTGGGGATGTGTTGAAGTCCTCTGTCCTCTGACACAACCACGCCAGCCACGCTGCTTTACAACAATGAGGAGAAGCATGACCAAAGTCATCAACATCCTGACCCCCATCCCCTGGGCTCTCTTCCCATTCTGAAAGAGCTCTCATTCACAGGAGAGAGAGAAACGAGCCAAGGTTTACAAAGAGCCAAGGTTTACAATGCTCCGAAGCTGTTGAATGAACACTTAACCCATTTGTGAAGAATTCCATTGTCTATTATGTGAATGGAGACAAGGATCTTTTCATTCATAATCTGGATGGTCCCCAGTGACATTGCTAACAGACCCAGCATGTTCTAACAATCAATTATGACCATGGGTGTTGCTACATTCAATGTATACAGGCTACATGCCCGGGTGTGTCTGCTTGAGGGGTGTGGGAGGTGCATGGATCAACTCTCCAATCTAAAATAAACCTTCGATTGTGGGAAACATTTTAGAAATAATAATCATGAAACAAAGTTCTCAGACACGCTTCCCCTTTGAGCTAAAATAGATGAACAGGCGTCCATTTGTGAAAGGCAAATTGCGCTTCGGTAACCTTTAGTTTAGTTTTTAAGTTTGGAGATACAGCAGGGAAACAGGCCCTTCGGCCCACCCACACACACTAGCGACAATTTACAATTTTACCAAAGCCAATTAACCCACAAACCTATACACGTCTTTGGAGTGTGGGAGGAAACCGGAGCACCTGGAGACGAACCAACGCAGGTCACGGGGAGAACGTACAAACCCCACGCAGACAGCATCCGTGGTCAGGATCGAACCCGGGTCCCTGTCGCTGTAAGACAGCAACTCTACCGCTGCGCCACCGTGCTGACCCAATGAAGCTGACTGAATTTTTTAAAGATGCAATAAAGAAGGTTGTTGAAGGAAATGCAATAGATGTCATCTTTTGAATTTTTGGAAGGCTTCCTGAGAAATCCCATGCAAAAAGCCTGGTTGGACAAGCTGTCGAATGGCACACCAAGGATTGTGTCAGAGGGAGTAGGGATTTGTGGAAACCGCTGATTTTCAAACTGGGGTGTAGCCGACAGCTACAACCCAGTCAGTGACAGGACATGGTTCTTTTGTTATATAAATGCCAGCTCACACACCCACATTCAAGTCATTTCTCAATAACTAGTAGAAGGCATCCTATCCAGATACATCACAGTTTGTTTGGCAACAGCTCTGCGCAAGACTGCAAAAAATTGCAGAGAATTACACATCACACAGAGCAGTATGAACAATGAATTATAGGGGACTTCTATAAACATAAACAGAAGGGTCCCGACCAGAAATACCACCAATACTTTTCCTCCAGAGATACTGCCTGATCTGCTGAGTTACTCCTGCACTTTATGTCTATCTTCAGGGCAAAGAGTCACGAGTCAAGAGTCAAGAATCAAAGGTTTCCCTCTACCATGACTAGTCTGAAGGATGGTCTCGACCCTAAACGTCCCCATTCCCTCTCTCCAGAGATGCTGCCTGACCCACTGAGTTACTCCAGCATTTTGGGTCTATTTAGAATCAAGAGTGATTTATTGTCATATGTCCCAGATAGAACAATGAGATTCTTACTTGCAGCAGCACAACAGAATATGTAAACATAGTACACTGTAAACAATATGATAAACGTGAAGGGAATTCCAGTGTGTGCGTATATGTGCGTATACATGTAATATACACACGCACATGCGTACACACACACACACACACACACACACACACACACACACACACACACACACACACACACACACACACACCCACAGCCCACACACACACACACACACGCACACACACACACACACACACACACACACACACACACACACACACACACACACACACACACACACACACACACACACACACACACACACACACAAAACAAACAAACAAACAATAATAGTACAAAAAGACAAAACCAATGTCCCCAAGTGTATGTAGTTCAGTGCTTATTTGGAGGTTGTTGTGTTAAATAGCCTGATGGCTGTAGGGAAGAATCTGTTCCTGAACCTGGACATTACAGTTTCAGGCTCCTGTACCATCTTCCCGATGGCAGGTGTGAAATCAATGTGTGGCCAGGGTGGTGTGGGTCTGATGCCTTTCTGAGGCAGCGACTCCTATAGATCCCTTTGATGGTGGGGCGGTCAGAACCAGCGATGGACTGGGCTGTGTTCACAACATTTTTGCAGTTTTCTTTGCTCCTGGGCATCCAAGTTGCCGAACCAGGCCATGATGCAACCAGTATGCCCATCAGTATGCTCTCTACTGTACACCTGTAGCAGTTCAGGCACCGCCACAATGATTGTGTTGGACAACAAAGAGCTGACTAATGTTCACTTCTTCCTCTGTGTGCTTTATGTTAACGATCACATCAACCGATGAATTACGGGCATGGATGGACCACCAAAACCTTCAAACACTACGGTGAAGATGGCAAAGCGGTAAAGTTGCTGTCTTACAGCGCCAGAGACCCGGGTTCGATCCTGACTACAGGTGCTTGTCTGTACATGACCTGCGTGGGTTTTCTCCGAGATCTTCAGTCTCCACCCACATTCCAAAGACGTACAGGTTTGTAGGTTAATTGACTTGGAGTAAATATCAAATTGTCCCTGGTGTGTATAGGGCAGTGGTAATGTACGGGGATCGCTGGTCGGTGTGGACTCGGTGGTCCAAAGGGCCTGTTTCTGCACTGTATCTCTTAACTAAACTGAACCTGCTTTGTCATTCAATAAGATCATGGCCAATCTAGTTGTAACCTCCGGAAACCTTTTGCATTTTTTAAATCAAGAATCTGTCTGCACTGAGCATTGTGTACTTAACACCATATGCTGTATTTGAGATGTGGTTTCACCATTGTCCTATATAACTGAAGTATAATCTTGAGTAGGAAGGATCTGCAGATGCTGGTTTAAACCGAAGACAGACACAAAGAGCTAGAGTAACTCAGCGGGTCAGACAGCATCTCTGGAGAATAGGAATATGTGACATTTTGGGGCGAGACCCTTCTTCAGACTAAGAATCGGGAGGTGGTCTCAGGCAAAAGACTCAACCAAGACGACTGAAGCTGGTACGTGTCTCATTGTCAGTAACTCGTTTTCACCCAGCCCACAGCTAACAAAGACCTGTTCCCTATATCATCGTTACATATCTTTCATACATTTGTTCTATATCTCTCGTTTCCCTTTCCCCTGACTCTCAATCTGAAAAAGGGTCTCGACCTGAAGCGTCACCTGTTCCTTTTCTCCAGTGATGCTGCCCGACCCACTGAGTTACTCCAGCATTGTGTGTCTATCATAGCTTATATGC
Source organism: Amblyraja radiata (assembly GCF_010909765.2). Classification (NCBI taxonomy): domain Eukaryota; kingdom Metazoa; phylum Chordata; class Chondrichthyes; order Rajiformes; family Rajidae; genus Amblyraja; species Amblyraja radiata. Next base: position 22,941,933 of record NC_045988.1, read on the forward strand.
CCCTGTTGTTCCGCACCCCAGAGTCATGGGTCATAGGTCATGGGTCACGGGGCCATCTTTTGTAAATTTTTAGTTTCTATGTTTGGTGGAAAATTTCATCAGGGATGGAGTGTCAAAAATCACGTAACTACAGGCCGGTTAACATTTGTCAGAGGGAAATATTGGAAGCTGATATAGAGTCAGAGCAATAAAGTGTGGAACCAAGCCCTTCGGCCCAACTTTCCCACACTGGCCAACATGTCCAAGCTACACTAGACCCACATGCCAGTGCTTGCCACATATCCCTCCAAACCTGTCCTATCCAAGTACCTGTCTAACTGTTCCTTAAACATTGGGATCGTCCCTGTCTGGCAGCTTGTTCCATACACCCATCACCCTTTGTGTGAAAAAGTTACCCCACAGATTCCTATAAAATCCTTCCCCCTTCACCTTAAACCAGTGTCCTCTGGTCCTCGATTCACCTACTCTGGGCAAGAGACTCTGTGCATCTACCCGATCTATTCCTCTTATGGTTTTATATACCTGTATAAGACCATCCCTGTGGAATGGGTGACATTTCAGGTCAAGTCTGAAGCAGGGTCTCGACCCAAAATGTCACCCATTCTGTCTATCCAGAGATGCCGCCTGTCCCGCAGAGTTACTCCAGCATGTTGTGGCTAAAACCCACATGCTTGTTCTGCATTTTGTTAATGTATCCAGACATGGAATGTGAGCTGTTAATGACCGTAACTTGCCAGGAGTTTGCTCAGTCCCTGAGCACTGCTCTGTTCACAACCTTATCTATTGTTTCAGCCCCATTCACCACTGACGTCTGCAGCTTGATGTTTCATTTCCCTATTATTTGTGCAGTGTCCATGACCTAGCAACAACAGATGTGCTTATCATTCTCCCTGCTTCCTCTGGGCAAGGTGTGTTTGTGACTGACGTGCTGTTTAATCATTCTCCTGAGCTCTGGGAGCTTGGATTTTGGCCATTTGTTGTTTCCTCTCTTTCCTGCGCATGAAGTTGGAACAGGCATTGCTCGTTCATTCATTGAAGTGAAGGTCCTTGTGAATGAATCAGAAATCCAGGTCGGCAACTCGAACAGCCAGGAACGTAGGAGATTACAAAGACTGATGGACACTGCCCGGTAAATCACGGCCACTGACCCTCCCACCAACGAAGGGATCTAAAAGAAACGCTGTTTCAAAAAGGCAACCAGCATCCACAGAGACCCACACCACCCTGGCCATGCACTCATTTCACTGCTGTCATCAGGAAGGAAGTACAGGAGTGTGAAAACTGTGACCTCCAGGTTTAGGAGCAGCTTCTTCCCAACACCCATCAGGCTATTGAACACTACAAACCAACTAAACTGTGAACTTCTAACTGTCTTGGTTGCACTAGGGACTTTGGGCTATTGTTATGTTTTACACTAATATTGTATTTTTTCGTAATTTTTTAGTTTGTCGATTGACTTATCTATGAGTACTGCAAATTACAGACCTGCTGGACTTAGCAATGTTACAACATTTTGAGATTTTAAAAATCGTCTGTAATTTATCCCATCAGATAAAGCATAAAAAGAAGTTTAATTTGATACCTAATTCACTTTCATATCTTCAGTATTAAAAAAGTTATGGCCATCTTCATACTCGGAAATTAGCATCTTGTTCCCTATTGCTTTTCCATTGACTTAACACAAAAGCTGTGATCGAGGACAGTCAAATGGCCATAACTTTCTTAAAAATTAAGAGAACTGAAAGAAATTTTCAGTTATTATAGATTGAAGCATTCTATGAAACAATTTTACTTAGATGACTTGAAATTAAAGCATATAATTAGTTAGTTACCTAATTGTAGCTAATTACAAAATTCAATTACTAGATCTAAACATCTATCAATTTCTTAGGAATCGATTAACATTTTTAAATAGCCTAAGTGTCCAAATAACATTCACTCAAGAATTCACAATATAACAATTTTTAAATCTCATTGTCATGGATTTATAGACCAAATGGAAGGAATTTAATGTTTAATACCTGTAAATTAATGGCCATTTAAATCATCTTGCGAGTGGGTTTTTCTGGAACGCGATCATTTGGAACGTTGCGGTTTGCAGTGAATTTAGACCCCATATCAGCATGAAAAATACTGCCGGTTCGTATGGGGACTAAATCACCGTTTCGCAACTTAAAATGTGAACTAAAGGCATCTTAAGGACCACTTTTATACATAAACTAAACGGCTTTCGTTTACCGGTCCCCTACCTGAAATCCGTCCCCGTTGTCGGCGTTGACGGCTTTAGAAGCTGATTTTAAAATGACTCCAGCGCTGAAATAGTCGGGCGATTAAAAAAAAAAAATACACAGAACGCCCGTCGGACCGATTCTTCAGCAAAAGCTTGCACTCCAACCAAATATATTCCAGGACAAGGTAGGAAAAAAACGCGTTTTAACCCCGCCACCCCTCAAAGGTGCCAAAATCGCGCACACGGCCAGTGGCAGAATTGCAGCGCCACTGAAGGTAAGTATTGTAACATACCTACTGGACTGCTGCAAGTACGAATTTCATTGTTCCGTGTAGGAAGGAACTGCAGATGCTGGTTTACACCAAAGATAGACACAAAATGCTGGAGTAACTCAGCGGGACCGGCAGCATCTCTGGATTGAAGGAATGGGAGACATTTTGGGTCAAGATACACACACTAGGGACATTTTACAATTTTACCGAATTCAATTACAATCTACAAACCTGGACGTCTTTGGAGTGTGGGAGGAAACCGGTGCACCCGGAAAAAACCCACACAGGTCACGGGGAGAACGTACAAACTCGATACAGACGGTACCCGTAGTCAGGATCGAACCAGGGGCTCTGAAAGGCAGCAACTCTACCGCTGCGTCACCCTTGTGGATCACTCTTTTGGACCCTTTGGCCCACCGAGTCTGCACCGACCTGCGATCCCCTCACATTAACACTATCCTACACATACTAGGGGTAATTTACAATTCTTATCGAAGTCAATTAACTTACAAACCCGTACGTCTGTTGGAGTGTGGGAGGAAACCGGAGCACCCGGGGTTAACCCACGTGGTCATGGGGAGAACGTACAAACTCCGTACAGACAGCACCCACAGTCGCGATCGAACCTCTGACACTGTAAGGCAGCAACTCTACCGCTGCACCACCTTGCTGCCCTACTTCTTATTTCATGTTTTCTGCATCTGTAGTTTCTTAATTCCCAGAAATGGAAGTGTTTTACTGATGCCGAATGCACTACAAAGAACATGCAGTCCAATTCAAAGATCGAGGAAGATAAAGAGCTCATGGTGGTTAGTTGTGCTTCAGGTACATATTTACACGTGCACAAAGAGTGGATGGCCACACAAGGAACCGCAGGTGTGGGAATCTTTAGCAACGCACAAAGTGCTGGAGGAACTCAGCGCATTAGGCAGCATCTCTGGAGGGAATGGACAGGCGATGTTTCTTCAAACCATCTCCTTTTCACCTTTAGCCTTGGTCGTTTACTCCACCCATCAACCACTTAACTCCCCCTCCCCTCCCTACCTCCTGTATCCACCTATCACTTGCCAGGCTTTGTCCTAAACTAACCTCTCTTATTCAGCTTTTTCCCCTCGACTACAATCAGTCTACAAAGTCAAAGTCAAAGTCACTTTTATTCATCACATGCACATAACATGCAGTGAAATGAATTTGCCAGCAGCGATACACTTGAAAAGAGCACACAATACACACTAAAAATGTAACATAAACATCCATCACTGTGGTGGAAGGCAACAAAGTTCAGCAAATCCTCCTCCTTGTTCACTCGTGGTTGGGGCCATAGACCCTCCATAGTCGCCGCTACAGACGGCCCGATGAACAGGCGGTGGAACACACTCCGCGGCTTTGAGGTCCCGAACCGGCACTTTCCTACCGGAGTCCACGGTTCAGGATGTTATAGGCCGCAAGCCGACGGTCGGAGCTCTTCTCCGGCGATCCCCGGCAAAGGATCCCTGGCTCCGGTTGATAAGTCCACGCCACGCCCGCAGCTGAAGCTCCGTGGACCACAGTCACAAGGCCAGCGATCGGAGCATTCCTCTCTGGTGACCCCCGGCAAGGGTTCGCCCGCTCCGTGATGGAAAGTCCACGCTGCGCCTGCTGCCGATGCTCCGGGCCTGACTCTGGGAAAGGCCGCTCCAATCCATGGTGTTAGACCGCGAGGGAGGCGACATGGAAAAAAGTTGCCTCTCCGTGGAGGAGGCGGCCGAAAGCGGTGTCCCCCTTACCCCTCCCCACCAACCCTCACACAAGACATACCAAGAGACACCCAAACTAACACTAGACACACCAAAAACCCCCCCAAAAAGTTGAAATAATGAACACGCTGCTGGCAGGGCAGCTGACTCGCAGCGCCCCCACCGTCCTACAGAAGGCTCCTAACCCGAAACGTCGTCTGTCCATTTCCCTCCAAAGACACTGCCTGCCCGCTGAGTTCCTCCTACACTTCTTGTTTTGCGAGAGTGGGTTTGTTTCTATGTCTCTGTATGTTTATTTAGTGCGTAGGTATTAGTTTAGTTTAGTTTAGAGATACAGTGCAGAAACAGTCCCTTCTGCCCACCAAGTCCGCAGTGACCAGCGATCCTCGCACATTAACACTACTCTACACACATTAGGGACAATTTTACATTTACACCAAGCCAATTAACCTACAAACCTGTACGTCTTTGGAGTGTGGGAGGAAACTTGACCTCCCGGAGAAAACCCACATAGGTTACGGGGAGACAAGCATCCATATTCAGGATCTAACCCGGGTCTCTGGAACTGAAATGCAGCACTCTACCGCTACGCCACCCTGCCGCCCGTGGTATCGGTAACGATTGTAAATTGTCCCTGGTGTGTAGGATAGTAATAGTTTGTGGGGTGATCGCTGGTCAGCGCAGCCACGATGGGTTGAATGGCCTGTTTTCACACTGTATCTTTAAACTAAACTATGCTGTATTATTGAACAATTCTCCCTCCAAAACGCAAGTTCCTTATAAATGAATTGCATCCCTTATATATTCCCATGGTTACGTGGAATGTGGCATTTAAGGTCAAGGTCATAAGTGATAGGAACAGAATTTGGCCATTCAGCCCATTCAATAATGGCTGATCTATCTCATTCTCCTGCCTTCTCCCCATACCCCTTGACACCCATACTAATCAAGGATCTATCTATCTCTGCCTTAAAAGTATCCACTGACAGCCTCCACAGCAAAGAATAGTAAGATTAAACGAGAACTTACCAGTTTGAAGTTTGATCTGTATTTTATGAGGAGTTACGATGAGGGATTACGTGAAGAGCCCGCTCAGCACGCATGCGCGGCATACTTGGGCTAGTGGAGGATGGAGTTAAAGGGAAAGGGTTTCTTAAATGTGTGAGCGTAGAGACAGAGGGGTGTAAAATGAGGGTAGAAGCAATAGGTAGCAAGGTGAAAAGTAAAAGTGGCAGGCAGACAAAACCAGGGCAAAAATCAAAAAGGGCCACTTTTCAACAAAACTGTATAAGGGGTAAGAGTGTTGTAAAAACAAGCCTGAAGGCTTTGTGTCTCAATGCAAGGAGCATTCGTAATAAGGTGGATGAGTTGAATGTGCAGATAGCTATTAATGACTATGATATAGTTGGGATCACGGAGACATGGCTCCAGGGTGACCAAGGCTGGGAGCTGAACATCCAGGGATATTCAATATTCAGGAGGGATAGAGAGAAAGGAAAAGGAGGTGGGGTAGCGTTGCTGATTAGAGAGGAGATTAACGCAATGGAAAGGAAGGACATTAGTTTGCAGGATGTGGAATCGGTATGGGTAGAGCTGCGAAACACTAAGGGGCAGAAAACGCTGGTGGGTGTTGTGTACAGGCCACCTAACAGTAGTAGTGAAGTTGGAGATGGTAGCATACAGGAAATTAGAAATGCGTGCGACAAAGGCAAAACCGTTATAATGGGTGACTTCAATCTACATATAGATTGGGTGAATCAAATTGGCAGGGGTGCTGAGGAAGAGGATTTTTTGGAATGTATGCGGGATAGTTATCTAAATCAATATGTAGAGGAACCAACGAGAGAGCAGGCTATTTTAGACTGGGTATTGAGTAATGAGGAAGGGTTAGTTAGCAGTCTTGTTGTACGTGCCCCCTTGGGCAAGAGTGACCATAATATGGTTGAGTTCTTCATTAGGATGGAGAGTGACATTGTTAATTCAGAAACAATGGTTCTGAACTTAAAGAAAGGTAACTTTGAGGGTATGAGACGTGAATTGGCCAAGATTGACTGGCAATTAATTCTAAAAGGGTTGACGGTGGATATACAATGGAAGACATTTAAAGACTGCATGGATGAACTACAAAAATTGTTCATCCCAGTTTGGCAAAAGAATAAATCAGGGAAGGTAGTGCATCCGTGGATAACAAGGGAAATCAGGGATAGTATCAAAGCGAAGGATGATGCGTACAAATTAGCCAGAAAAAGCAGCATACCGGAGGACTGGGAGAAATTCAGAGACCAGCAGAGGAGGACAAAGGGCTTAATTAGGAAAGGAAAAATAGATTATGAAAGAAAACTGGCAGGGAACATAAAAACTGACTGCAAAAGTTTTTGTAGATATGTGAAAAGAAAGAGATTAGTTAAAACAAATGTAGGTCCCTTGCAGTCAGAAACGGGTGAGTTGATCATGGGGAACAAGGATATGGCGGACCAATTGAATAACTACTTTGGTTCCGTCTTCACTAAGGAAGACATAAATAATCTGCCGGAAATAGCAGGGGACCGCGGGTCAAAGGAGTTGGAGGAATTGAGTGAAATCCAGGTTAGCCGGGAAGTGGTGTTGGGTAAATTAAATGGATTAAAGGCCGATAAATCCCCAGGGCCAGATAGGCTGCATCCCAAAGCACTTAAGGAAGTAGCTCCAGAAATAGTGGATGCATTAGTAATAATCTTTCAAAACTCTTTAGATTCTGGAGTAGTTCCTGAGGATTGGCGGGTAGCAAACGTAGCCCCACTTTTTAAGAAGGGAGGGAGGGAGAAAACGGGGAATTACAGACCAATTAGTCTAACATCGGTAGTGGGGAAACTGCTAGTCAGTTATTAAAGATGGGATAGCAGCACATTTGGAAAGTGGTGAAATCATTGGACAAAGTCAGCATGGATTTACAAAAGGTAAATCATGTCTGACGAATCTTATAGAATTTTTCGAGGATGTAACTAGTAGCGTGGATAGGGGAGAACCAGTGGATGTGGTGTATCTGGACTTCCAGAAGGCTTTCGACAAGGTCCCACATAAGAGATTACTTAAAGCACACGGCATTGGGGGTTCAGTATTGATGTGGATAGAGAACTGGCTGGCAAACAGGAAGCAAAGAGTAGGAGTAAATGGGTCCTTTTCACAATGGCAGGCAGTGACTAGTGGGGTACCGCAAGGCTCAGTGCTGGGACCCCAGCTATTTACAATATATATTAATGATCTGGATGAGGGAATTGAAGGCAATATCTCCAAGTTTGCGGATGACACTAAGCTGGGGGGCAGTGTTAGCTGTGAGGAGGATGCTAGGAGACTGCAAGGTGACTTGGATAGGCTGGGTGAGTGGGAAAATGTTTGGCAGATGCAGTATAATGTGGATAAATGTGAGGTTATCCATTTTGGTGGCAAAAACAGGAAAGCAGACTATTATCTAAATGGTGGCCGACTAGGAAAAGGGGAGATGCAGCGAGACCTGGGTGTCATGGTACACCAGTCATTGAAAGTGGGCATGCAGGTGCAGCAGGCAGTGAAGAAAGCGAATGGTATGTTAGCTTTCATAGCAAAAGGATTTGAGTATAGGAGCAGGGAGGTTCTACTGCAGTTGTACAGGGTCTTGGTGAGACCACACCTGGAGTATTGCGTACAGTTTTGGTCTCCAAATCTGAGGAAGGACATTATTGCCATAGAGGGAGTGCAGAGAAGGTTCACCAGACTGATTCCTGGGATGTCAGGACTGTCTTATGAAGAAAGACTGGATAGACTTGGTTTATATTCTCTAGAATTTAGGAGATTGAGAGGGGATCTTATAGAAACTTACAAAATTCTTAAGGGGTTGGACAGGCTAGATGCAGGAAGATTGCTCCCGATGTTGGGGAAGTCCAGGACAAGGGGTCACAGCTTAAGGATAAGGGGGAAATCCTTTAAAACCGAGATGAGAAGAACTTTTTTCACACAGAGAGTGGTGAATCTATGGAACTCCCTGCCACAGAGGGTAGTCGAGGCCAGTTCATTGGCTATATTTAAGAGGGAATTAGATGTGGCCCTTGTGGCTAAGGGGATCAGAGGGTATGGAGAGAAGGCAGGTACGGGATACTGAGTTGGATGATCAGCCATGATCATATTGAATGGCGGTGCAGGCTCGAAGGGCCGAATGGCCTACTCCTGCACCTAATTTCTATGTTTCTATGTTTCTATACTTCAAAGCAGCGGTGTGGAATCACAGATAGACACAGTTATTGAAGTAAACATAGTAAAGACAAGGAGACATCAGTTTATCAGTTTGACCTATATTATTGAGGGTGGGAGCGGAGGGCACGCAATCCCTCATCGTAACTCCTCATTAAATACAGATCAAACTTCAAACTGGTAAGTTCTCCTTTAATCTTACTATTTTACTTCGGAGTCACGTGAGTGATTCCGTGAAGACTTCAAAGCTCTGTGATTTCAAACCGTGTAACAGTTATTACTTCACGCACTGCCGAAGTCCTTGAGGGAGGAAGTGTGTTATCGTAATCAACCAATGAATCTGTTTGTAGAAAAACACAATGGTATTTTTTAACAATAACAACAAAGAAATTAAATTGCTCCCCTGGGCTTAAATTAAATATTTGCAGTCTGTAAAATCTTTCCTGCAAATAAAACAGGTTTTGCCAACGGCTTATTATAAAATTTCTGAACGTTCTTTCCCCCAACCATCCTGCTGTAGCCAGGATGTGGTCTATAGGCACGTCCATTCTTTTAGCCATCGACGTGGATGCTGCCCTGGTGGAATAAAATTTGTACATGTTAGTGTTTATCCCAGCAGTTTTTAGCACCTGCTTGAGCCATCTCGCGATGGTTTGGCTTGTCACCCGACCATCAGGTTTTTTATGACTGACCCACAAGGCTTTTCATCTCCTTCGAATATTTTGGTTGTGCCTATGTAGGATAGTAGGTGGGTCATGGCACATAACCGTGGTTCTGGCGGGTAAGCCCGGAATTCCACGACTGGATTAGGTGTTCCTGGTCTGCTCTGTTTGATCATTCCCTGGATAATTACAGAGATCTGGTCTGGAGCTGTGACACTGGATGCTGTCCAGTCGTAATAGGTGTAGTGACTGGACCCTCTGTGCAGATACAAGTGCCATCAACATGAGTGTTTTGAGCACAGATTGTTCCAGGTTGAGGGATCTGGCTGGTGGCCATCCCCTGAGGTATGTCAGGACCACACTGACATCCCATGTATAGGTGTACCTTGGTCTAGGGGGTTAGAGTTGTAAATACCCTTCATTAGTTTGACCACCAGCGGGTGGGACCCCATGGCCTGTTGTCCTGGAGCTGGTTTTAAATAGACAGGCAGGGCACTTCTAGCTGTGTTGATGGCTCTGTAGCTGAGTCCTTCATCGTGGTGAAGGTTCGCCAGGAATTGCAGTACTGTTGGTAACTGTAGCGGTTGAGTAGGTGGTCCCTGTATCCAAGCAGTACTTCTCCCATTTTTTGATGCTGGACAAGTGCTGTTTTTTAGTGGATGTTCGGAGGGATGCTGACATGGTGTCGACGGTTTGTTATGATAATCCCAGTCCCTGAAGTGGTTTGTGCAGAATCTGCAACCCAGGAGTTTGATTTTTTCATGGCACGGGTGGCTTGTGCCCGACACTGGGTGTTAATAACTCTGGGTCACTGGGGAATACCATCGGAGTTTCAACAACCATGTCATGGAGTATTGGGAACCATGGCTGCGTAGGCCAGTCGGGTACTATCAAAATACCTGAAGCAGAGTCTATTTGTATTTTGCGTAGTCCCCGACTGATGAGGCAGAAGGGAGGAAATGCATAGAAGAAGTATTTCCCCAATCCAGCGCGAACGCATCTACCGCTGCTGCCTCAGGGTCTGGTTCCCAAGCGACATACATAGGTACCTGGTGATTTAGCCTTGATGCAAATAAATCGATATCTGGCGTACCATATTGCTTGATAACTTTTGCAAATTTTTTTGGGTTTAACATCCATTCGATGTTGTCATAAAATTTACGTGACCTGGTGTCTGCCACTGTATTTAGCTTACCTGGCAGGTAAGTTGCTGATAGCCAAATATGTCTTGCGACACACCATTGCCAAATTATGTTGACCAACTTGTCGCATGATACCGATTTTATGCCGCCCATATGGTTAATGTAGGCCACCACCGTAGTATTATCTATTTGTAACCGTACATGCAAGTGATGCATATTTGTGTATATGCTTTAAACCATAAAAGTCACCCATCTCTAGATAATTAATGTCCAGTGTAAGTGGTAATGATGACTCTGGGTTAGTCCATCTATTACCTGTGCTGGATATAGCGTTAGTTGCTCTGCAGCCTTGAGCACTGGCATCTGTTTGGATAACTAACATAGGGTTAGTGATGATAAATAGGGCTGTAAACTATGCCAAACGTTTTTTGCCCACCACTGTAGTTCTGATATTGCTTCAGTGGGTAACTTCATGACACGATCATAATGACCTGTATGTCGTTTTTAGTGCCTGTACCTTTGTTCTTTGTAAGTTTTGACAGTGCAATGGTCCGAATTATGTAGCCGGAAATGCTGCTACCATTTTCCCAATTACTCTGTTACTTGTCGAATAGTTGGAATTTCGTTGACCATTAAATTGTTGCATGATTGTGCCAATTCAACTATTTTGTCTCTTGGCAATGTTACAGTCACGTAGACTGAATTCATTGTGAAGCCCAAGTAGTCCATGATTGTGGATGGCTTCAACTTAGATTTATCTGGATGTAAGACAATCCCAGGGTTTCGAATAACTGTTTGGTAGCTGATACAGCTAACATAGTCAATTCCATGGTCTTGCCTACCATTTAAGATATCATCAAGATATGCCATGACAATATGTTTTTGTCTTGTGAATATTGCCAGAGCTGGTTTTAGTATCTTGGTGAACAATCTCGGGCTGATGTGAACCCATTGGGTAACGCTTTAAACTGCTATAGCTGCCCCATCCTGGTAAATTTCAGGTATCTGCGATGATCCTTGTGAATGGTGCTAAAATAGTAAACATCTTTAAGATCAATGCTTGCCATGAAGTATCCTTTGGAAATTAGTTTTTTGAAATGTATATACTTAACAAACATATTTAGTGAAGTTAAGTCAATGATGATGCGACATCCATCATCTTTTTTGGGTTTAGTGAATATATTTGATACAAATTCCAAGGGTTCATGTTTTTCCATGATACCCTTTGTAATTAGTCTCACCAGTTCAGCTTGTCCCTCTCGTTTCTTTAACGGAGAGGGGAAAATACCCTCTGGGGTAAATGTTGAACTGGTGGCAATTTTTCTAGTATGAATTGTATTTGTATCCACTAATGCCATTGAGTATATACTGATCACTCGTGATAGACTCCCGTGCTTCGTTAAACAGGTGTAATCTCCCCCCTGTTAGTATTACTCTACGCTGGTAGGAACCAGGCTCACCTACCTCCATGGTTGTGGGTATTCTTCAGTATCCTGCCGGTCCAACGAGTGTTGCACGTTGTCTAACGTGGCGGTGATGTTGGGGGGTGGCACATTTTCCATGGGGTCCGCGCTGGGCCCTGGTCTAAAGAAGACTTTCAGGAATAGAATGCGGACCCCGAGCTTTCATCAGTCCCATATGGTAGACATCGACTGATGGGCGCGATGGGGTGCTGCTGCTTAGGGATTATTGTTTTTGGTTTTGCTCGTCCCGGGGCCTGCCTTCATGAGACCGAAAGCTTGTTAAGGCCTCTCCATATCCTTCATATGCTTTGTGAGGTTTTTGCCAAAGAGCAGTGGGTCTGGCTCAGTGGCTGGGGTTTTGCACAACCCCGCAAATTTAGGATTTTATGGCAGGTCTTATGATTTGTTTACGAAGGTTGTGGTCATCTCCATATTGGTCCACGGAACGAGCAGACGATGTGATGGCTGACGTCAGGAGCCTGAGGACCGCTGCAGTTTTAGCTCCTGGTTCCGAATGTTTGCCCCAACGTGCCCCCACTTTTGGCCGTTTACAGCCGGTACTTTAAGGGACTCACAGTTCTCTGGAGCTGTATACGCCTCATTGACCACCTCTCCTGTAGGGCCTTGAACGGCCTCCTGCACGTGGGGTTGCCACGTAGTGGTCCACCACACCTAGCAGCTCTTCCTGCACCCCTTGCATACTCCCGAGATCTTCAGCCATCGTCCCCTCTTCTTGACCAGCCCAGTCCTGGTCACCAAAGCTACCTTCGGGTAAGGAAGAAGCAATGGGCAGTGCACAAGGCACTGTGGAGGGAGTGCCTGAACTCCCCCTGCGAGAGCGCCCCTCACAAGTGCGTCTCGCTGGAGCTCCTGCTCCAGGAGCCGCTCCAAGCGGCTCAAGCGGCTGTCTCTCCCCCGGGTGGGTGGGGAGACGTCCCCGTCCGACAAGTCGGAAGCCACCGGCCAGACGCCTCTTCCGTGGCTTTACTTCCAGCCCGCTGCTCAGGCGCTAGCGGGCTGGGCTCGGCGCGGTGTCGGGGAATAGCGGAACGCCCGGTAAGCAGTCCTACCGCCTTGTTGCTGCCCCCCCCAAGATGGAACGCTCCTCCGTGGAGTCGAGTGGGGGACAGGTCTGTTCAGGCGGCTGTATTTCCCCCCATGCGGGTGGAGAGACGTCCCCGTCCGACAAGTCGGAAGCCACTGGCCGGACGCCTCTTCCGTGGCTTTACTTCCAGCGCGGTGTCGGGGAATAGCGGAGCGCCGGGTAAGCGGTCCTACCGCCTTGTTGCTGCCCCCCCCCCAGATGGAACGCTCCTCCGTGGAGTCGAGCGGGTGACAGGTTTGTTCTAGAGCCTTTCTTCTCTGCCTGAAAGCAGAAGGCTCCCTGCGAAAGAAAAACCCGACCTCAGAGCTTACCTGACGGTCCGTTCTTTCAGCCTGACTACCGATGCGCCGCTGTTGCAACTGCTGAACGTAATGCCGCGCATGCGTGCTGAGCGGGCTTCTTCACGGAATCACTCACGTGACTCCGAAGTAAAATTCCACAGTTTCACCACTCTCTAGCTAAATAAATTCCTCCTCATCTGCTTCTTAAAGAAACGTCCTTTAATTCTGAGGCTATGACCTCTAGTTCTAGACTCTCCCACTTGTGGAAACATTAGTGCGCCACATTGTGTACCGCAGGCAAGAATCCAATGCTGCCTTGTTGTATCCCAGGTGATCTATGCTGTTTTACATTAGTTTGTCTTGTGTCTGTAATCCCAATCATGTTGGATTAATTTGGACTGCTTCACAGAGAGTGAGCCAAAACAAACATCGCTGATTGCAGCTTCCAACACAATGACCGAAACAAGATAGGAAAAGATTTTGGTGAAGTCATCCAATAGACCTGTTATTGCCAAACCTAAAGACATCCGCAGAGATTTCTGCAGCAACTGCCTCCAGAAGAAATACCAGGCAATGAATTTAACAACAAACCTCTAATGGATCGGGTACAAAAGGGTGATACACAAGGGCGGCACGGTGACACAGTGGTAGAGGTGCTGTCTTTACAGAGCCCCTGGTTCGATCCTGACTACGGGTGCTGTCTCTATGGAGTTTGTACATTCTCCCCGTGACCTGCGTGGATTTTTTCCGGGTGCACCGGTTTCCTCCCACTCTCCAAAGACATACAGGTTTGTAGATTAATTGACTTCGGTAAAATTGTAAATTGTCCCTAGTCCTAGTGTGTTGAGGATAGTGTTAGTGTCTGGGGATCGCTGGTCGGCCTGGTCTCGGTGGGCCAAAGGGCCTGTTTCCATGCTGTATCTCTAAACTAATCTAAACTAAGATGTACCACATTGGGGTCCAGCAACAGGAGTGTCGAGAGTATTTATTTAGTGCTTGGTAGTGCAAGTTCATGCCGCTTTGGTGCAGAAGGGATGTAATGTATGCTTTTGTCACCTTGAATCTGCCAACATCATCTCTCCCCTGCACTGCACCTGAGGGCCAAGTGTTACTCAATAATTTCTGCTCTGATATTTTAGATGAAAACTATCAGCATATCATTATTCAGACTAGGTGCAGCATGGTGGCACAGTGGTAGAGTTGCTGCCTTACAGCGCCAGAGACCCAGGTTTGATCCTGACTTTCCTGTATGGAGTTTGTACATTCTCCCGCTGACCTGCGTGAGTTGTCTCCGGGTGCTCCGGTTTCCTCCCACATTCCAAATACGTACGGGTTTGTATGCTAATTGGCTTGGTAATATTGCAAATTGCCCTTAGTATGTGTAGGATAGTGTTAGTGTGCGGGGAACACCGGTCGGCGCGGACAAAGTGGGCCGAAGGGCCTGTTTCTCCAAATTAAATTAAACCAAACTAAGTTAAACTTCACCACTTTACATTACTAACGGTAACCATATCTAATCGTTCCATTAGCTTAAATTCACTGCTGTGTTAAGTGTCATAGAGCACGCCAATATGCCCATGTCAACTAGTGTGCCCCATCTTAGCCAGTCCCATCTGCCCACATTTGCCTCAAATCCTTCAAAATCTTTCCAATCCGTGTATCTGTCCAAGTGTCTCCTAAATGTTGTTACGTTACCTGCCTCAACTACTTCTTCTGGCAACTCATTCCATATACTTACTACCCTCTGTGTGAAAAAGTTGCCCCCCTCAGGTTCCTATTAAATCTTTCCCCTCTCACCTTCAGCCCTATGTCCACTAGTTCTTGATTCTCCTACCCTTGGTAATATGCTCTGCACATTCACCCTATCTATTGCCCTCATGATTTATACACCTCACCTCCTGCGGTCCAAGGAATAATGTAAGTTTAATAAACAAAGTTCAGCTGTAATATCCCAACTTCTATCCTCAATACGCTGACTGATGAAGGCCAATGTACTAATAGTCTTTGTTACTACTTTGAGTAAGGTCAAGAGACACAAATAACTATACATTTCCTGTTGTGTTTCAGGCACATAAGAATAACATATTCCAAAATAACTCACTTTAATCTCTTTGTTATGCTATATTTAAACCATCCGAGCACCTTGATTAGATCCAAGTGCGTAATCACACTGTTCATTGTGAGATCTGGCCAAGCATTCTAATTGAGCAGTGGTGAATTGGATTCTGTGGTAATGATTGTCCGGCCACCACTGCACGAGTGCAATGTGAGGGAAACTGTGGACTCATTGAGAAACTTGTATTTGATCTTCAGGAAGTGTATCGTTGCCTCATCCAGTTAAATTTCAAATATCTTCAACCCTGTGAGCGGAAATGATCACATGGAAGTTATTCAGAAAAGTCTATACTGCACATGCGGGTTGAGGCTGTTGACAATGATCAGTCCACATCCCATTCTTTTGAGCCTTGTCTTGAAAGGCAACTCCAACCATACCCGTGTGCAGTATAAACTAATCTAGTGTTATCCCAAACCAGTGAAAATATTCAAACCAGTTTAATATTACCAACTTGTATCCATGACTGGAGACATCATCGATGAGGTTCCATACCTTTATCCGAATGGGAGGACTTATGCAACCCGACCCAGGAGCTGCCTCAACCATGTGTGCATGATTTTACATCTGCTCCTGGAGGTAGAGGAGCTCGCGTACGAGGTTGGCGCATCTTCCAGGAAGGCCGTTCTGGGCTGTGACCTAAAAAAGACCTTTGTCATGGTTGTACGGCCTTCAAGCTTTCACCAGCATCAGTTCATCGTGGTTTGCTGGTGGGTGCGTAGGGGTGCTGCCGTCGAAGATGTGAGGTCTTGCGTGATGATGTGGCCTTCCAGAAACCCGACGGCCACTCGTCAAGCTCTAGCTGCTGGTAGTGTTGTTCCTGCACCCCCTGCACACTTGTGGTTTCTTCAGCCAAAGCCCTGTCTTCAGAGTCAGCCCAGAAGTGACTCCTAATACACCCCTCTGTCTAGGGAGTTGCATTATGCAGCCCTCAATAAGGTGCTGCTATGGGCGTCCCAGGACCCCCTGGTGACTAGGCTCCATATACCGGAGCATGTCACATTGGAGCTTCTGATCCATCAACCGCTCCATGTGGGATATGCGATCACAGTTGCTCCCGCCGGCATCCATTCCTGTAACATATTCTCACAAAATAGCACACAACGACCTTCGAGTAAGGAATTTACCTGCATGTCCTTTTAAAACCTTCTGCTGTGGGGCAACACTCCTCCCGAGCCTGGTCTCGTGGTCGTGGTTTGTTACAGGTGGGGTTCCTCTGTGGTCCTTGTAGAAATACTCCATTGCGGGTTATGTCTCCCCCCAGCTTTTTCTCCGTGGTCCCTTATAATAGGGCTTCTCCATGGTGTTCTCCAGCTGGGGCTTTCTTTCCCCCCCCCCCCGGGGATAGTCGCGATTTACAAAGTCGGGGGGGGGGGGGAGCCAGCGGTTCGAGGGCGAATCTGCCGCTATCTGCTCCCCGTTTCCCGCGGTCTCCGGAGTGGCTGTCCAGGTGCCCCCGGCACCAATATGAAGCCGCTGGCTCCACAGCCAGCGGCTCGTGGGCGAATCCACCGCCGTCCACTCCCCGTATTCCACGGTCTCCCGAGCGGGTTCTCCACCAATATGAAGCCGCTGGTTTTACTGCCAGCGGCTCAAAGGTGAATTTGCCGTCGCTCGCTACCCGCATTCCGCGGTTCCGAGCACCTATTCCGCGGTTCCGAGGTCCGTGGGCGGGATTCCCCGTGACCGGGGTTCCCTGAAGTCCGAGACTGGGGTTTCCTCTCCGTCCCGACTTAGCCCCGGACTTTTAGCAGGACCTCTAAGTAGAGATTCCTGCAAGAAGATTTAAAAAACCTGAAAGTATTTAAAAAAACTTACCTCAGGTCTGTTGCTGGCAGGAGAATCACGTTCAACCTGCCAGTCGTTACGCAATGCGATAGATGATATGACACGCATGCGTACTGGACGGGGTCTTCACGTAGTCATTCACGTGACTCCGAAGTAAAATGTCCTTTGTTCATTATCCCAATCACACCAGCATGGTTTAAATAGCCTCCTTGAAGAGATGCAACATCTCCACTGGTTCCTGGGAGCCCCTGGCTGGTATTCACCAAAAATGAAGAAGGTGCATTCAGGATGTCACTGAGAACCTCTAGGCTAGGGATCTGAAGACCGCTGAGGTCCCGTGTAAGTGTCCAGAGAACAGAACTATCTCACAAAGTACCCACCCCTGCCATTCCATCAGCTTCCTCCTGCCTCGCCAATGGAAGAGTCTGCATTTCCCACACTGGTCTAGTCAATCGTATCAACACTCGAGGGGAAGTAAGTCATATTATAGAGGTGTATAAATTCATGAGAGGAATACATCAGGTAGACGCACAGAGTCTCTTGCCCAGATTAGGGGAATCGAGAAGCAGAGGACATGGGTTTGAGGTGAAGGGGAAAAGATTTAATGGGAATCTGAGGTGTGACCTTTTCACACAATGGGAAGTGAACAACAAAAGTAGAAGGGGAACTAAAACGCATATGTAGAAGGGAAAGATTTAACAAGGACCTGAGGGACAACTTTTCCACACAGAGGGTGGCGGGTATATGGAACGAGCTGCCAGAGGAGGTAGTTGAGACAGGGACTATGACAACATTTAAGAAACAACTAGACAGGCACATGGACGGGACAAGTTTAGAGGGATATGAGCCAAATGCAGCCTAGTGGGACGAGTTTAGATGGGACATGTTGGTCAGTTTAGGCATGTTGGGCTGAAGGGCCTGTTTTCATGCTATAGGACTCTATGTGTCTATGTCTCTATCTCAACCCCTCTATGTCTCTATCACAACCTGAAGAGAAAGATGCTTCAAATGCTTTCTTCTTCACTGGAAGACAGTCGTCCATGGGCTTTCCATTGTATATTTAACGGTAAAAGGAATGGATTCTTATTAACATATCATATCACTATATAACTTGTGATTTACTTAGAGCTAAATACTCTAACATCCATGGCATACTCACACACTCCTAGGTCATAATACTGAAATAAATCAACAAAGGTCCCAAGAGTTTGATTGTCTCAGTCCATTGTGCTGTTTCCTGACACATTCTAAAGTAATCCAAACATGGCCATGGGAATGGTAGCACAAGTTTACAGATACAGGTTGATCCTGTATGGACTGAACTGCACGTGCGCACTCAAAAAGCCATCTGGTTGCTCATAACTGGATGAGTGAGATTTTTCCATCTGACTTCTTCCACAATGTGTACACTTGGTCAACTCTCCAAAGATAGATACAAAAAACTGGAGTGACTCAGCGGGACAGGCAGCATCTCTGGAGAGAAGGAATGAGTGACGTTTCAGCTCGAGACCCTTCTTCAGAGCTCTTCATCCTCTCTCGCTGTTTTCCCTCACCCCCTCTGTGATTCCTCCTGCTCTCCGACTCTATGATTCCATTTTAACCCAGACTCGCTACTTCTCTCCACAGATGCTGCCCGTCCTGCTGAGTCCCTCCGGTGTCTATCTTTGATTTAAACCAGCATCTGCAGTTCCTTCCAACACATGTTATATTCAGCAGCTCATATTTCGCTTTGGTAGTTTAAACCCCAGCGGCATGAACATTGACTTCTCCAATTTCAGGTAGCCCTTGCTTTCTCCCTCCTTCCCAGCTCTCCCACAAGTCTACTGCCTCCGCCTCTTCCTTTCTTTTTCCCGCCCCGGCTCTCCCCGACATCAGCCTGAACAAGGGTCTCGACCCAAAACGTCGCCGATTCCTTCTCTCCATAGATGCTGCCTCACCCGCTGAGTTTCTCCAGCACTTTTGTCTCCTTTAAATTCTCTATCTATGTTTCAGTGAAGACCCTACTCACACTGACAGCACGGGATAGGAATACTGGAGAACAGTCTCGACCTGAATCGTCACCTATTCCTTTTCTCCAGAGATGCTGTCTGACCTGCTAAGTTATTCCAGCATTTTGTGTCTATCTTCGGTGTAAACCAAGTCAAGTCAAGTCAAGCCAAGAGAGTTTATTGTCATGTGTCCCAGATAGGACAATGAAATTCTTGCTTGCTGCAGCACAACAGAATATTGTAAGCAAAAATACAGAATAGTTCAGTTCAATATACACATAAATAAGCAGATATAGTGCAATAGGCTGTTACAGTTCAGAGTCTGTTTGTTGCCGAGTTTAATAGCCTGGTGGTTGTGGGGAAGGAGCAGCTCCTGAACCTGGATGTACCAGATTTCAGGCTCCTGTACCTTCTGCCCGATGGCAGTGGAGAGATGAGTGCGTGGCCAGGATGGTGTGGGTTCTTGATGAAGTTGGCTGTCCTCTTGAGGCAGTGACTGCGATAGATCTCTTTGATGATGGGGAGGTCAGAGCCGATGATGGACTGGGCAATGGTTACAACTTTCTGCATCCTTTTCCTCTCCTGGACCCTCAGGTTGCCGAACCAAGCCACAATGCAACCAGTCAGCATGCTCTCTACTGTGCACCTGTAGAAGTTTGAGAGAGTCCTCTTTGACATACCGACTCTCCGTAGTTTCTCAGGAAGTAGAGGCGCTGATGTGCTTTCTTTATAATTGCATCAGTGTGCTGGGACCAGGAGAGATCTTCGGAAATATGCACGTCCAGGAATTTGAAGTTCTTGACCCTTTCCACCATCGTCCCATTGATGTAAACGGGATTGTGGGTGGTCCCTATCCTACCCCTTCCAAAGTCCACAATCAGTTCCTTGGTTTTGCTGGTTATTGTGCTGCCTCACCCGCTGGCACCATTTGGTCAATCGGTCGATTTCACTTCTATACTCTGACTCGTCCCCATCAGTGATTCATCCCACAACAGTGGTGTTGTCGGTGAACTTGATGATGGCGTTCGCACTATGTCCGGCTACACAGTCATGAGTTTAGAGTGAGTACAGCAGGGGGCTGAGCACGCAGCCTTGAGATGCTCCCGTGCTGATTGTTATCGAGGATGACACATTTCCACCAATACGGACAGATTGTGGTCTGTGGATGAGGACGTTGAGGATCCAATTGCAGAGGGATGCGCAGAGACCCAGATCTGAGAGCTTGGTACACAAAAATGCTGGAGAAACTCAGCGGGTGCAGCAGCATCTATGGAGCGAAGGAAATCGGCAACGTTTTGGGCCGAAACCTTTAACCAGCATCCGCAGTTCCTTCCTACACCCTTATCACTCATGTGGCCCCCGGGGGTGATGTCCTTCCCTTGTTTGAGCAGTCTCCCCAATGGAATCGTCCACCCTCCCCATGTCCAGCAGTGGAAGGACTGTAGTCTGTGGTCCCCCCCCCCCCCCCCCCCCCCACAGAGCCTTGACATTGACTGCACCAAGCTTCAGCGAGTCCCTCAGCACATATTCCTGCAGTCTGGAGCGTGCCAGTCGGCAACATTCCCCGACGGACATCTCGCTCTGCTGAGGTTGACAAATTTCAGGCAGACCAAAGAGTGTGATCTTCCATTCTTTACCCTGCGCTCTCTAATCGGATGCTCTACAGCCGAGCGTACTTCAAGACGAGTCTCCAAAGGAACAATAGTTGCTTCAGGGAATGTCGTCAGTTGGTTTTGTTATAGCCAGGAATTTTTTGACATTAAGGGAAATTCCTGTTTAGAAAATATTCCTTTGTCTACTGATGTAAGCCCACACTGGCAGCATCTGATAAAGCAGGTAACAGGGCTTTGTGAAGCATTGTTTATTTGAATATCCTACACTCAAGAAGCTTTATATAATGATAAATGATCGAACCTGTGCAGGGATATGATGCAAGTTTTCAAAGCCAATTGGTTTCCCATATAAAGTGTAATTTTAGGGTGACAAAAGCTAGATTAAACACAAGAGGAATTTTGAACATGGTGGATCAAGAATCATTATGGGATTTTAGACAGGAAGCTTTGTTAACTAAGGGGATGCCAGGTTAAAATAAATTAGCAAGGGGAATATTGTGATGCGGAAGGCAAATGTGGTGAAGGTTGTCTCCAGTCCGAAACTGCGTCGAGGCCAAGAGGAATAGATCAGGTAGATGCTGTCTGACCCGCTGAGTTACTCCAGCATTTTGTGTCCATCTTCGGTTTAAACCAGCATCTGCTGTTCCTTCCTGCACACTCTATGTCAGGAATTCACTGTGAACAATTTTGGGCCCCATATCTGAGGAAGGATGTGCTGGCTCTGGGGAGGGTCCAGAGGTAGTTTCCAAGAATGATTCCAGGAATGAGTAGGTTAACCTACGATGAGCGTTTGACAGCACTGGGCCTCTACTCGCTGGAGTTTAGAAGGTTGAGGGGGGGACCTCATTGGAACATACAGAATAATGAAAGGCACAGATAGAGTGGATGTGGAGAGGATGTTTCCACTGGTGGGAGAGTCTTGGAGCAGAGGTCATAGTCTCAGAATGAAAGGCCATTCTTTTAGAAAGGTGGAGAGGAGGAACGTCTTCAGTCAGAGGATAGTTAATCTGTGAAACTCATTGCCACAGAAGGCCATGGAGGCCAAGTCAGTGGATGTTTTTAAGACAAAGATTGACAAATTAGAACGGGAGTCAAGGGTTATGGGGAGAAGGCAGGAAAATGGGATTAGGAGGCAAAGATCAGCCATGATTGAATGGTGGAGTAGACTTGATGGGCCGAATGGCCTAATTCTACTCCTATAACTTGTATAACCTTTGGAATTCCCTTGTTGTTTTATTGGTGACTACCTTTTATTTATAACCTTCGACCTTGCTCTTCAACAAAGTGTCTTAACTTTTTGTTTTCCGTTTTTTCCCTTTGGTTTTCTTTTTAAAAATATTGAATTGGTCACCCTCAGTTTCCCTTTACAAGTGAGACTTTTCATCTCAATCTGTTCATCTTTTCCCTATAACGTAATCTCCCAGTGCTGGTATCGTTATGTTTTGATCTTTTAATGTACTCTTTCTGAACCTTTTGATTCTCCGTACCGTGGCTCATAAACTCTGTAGGCCAAACTGCAAACACTGTCTAAACAAGATGCAATACAAAGTTAGGCATAAGGCGTGCACGTCTACACATAAACCCTTCGATCTTTGACAGGTTTTTGCCCCCTTTCCTCATACTGAACCTCCCCTGCTCTCATCATTTTGGTGGGCGGCGCGACTCTCGTCAGCAGCGGCCTCTGCAGTCCGTCTGAGGTTTTTATTATTTTTTGTCTCGTTTTTATGTAGTTTTTGTTATTTATTTTGTTGGGGTATGTGTGTGGGGGGGGTGGGGGGGAGGGGGTAACTTTAAAATCTTTCCCCTGCACGGGAGACCCGACCTTTTCTTTGTCGGGTCTCCGTTGTCGTTGGGGCTGCAACGTGGAGCGGCCTCCAACAGGAACGACCTGGGGCTCCAGCTGCGGAGCTGCCGACTATTCACCGTCATGGGGCTGGCCGAGTCCGGAGCGGGTGGAGCTGTGGTGGACGCTGCTGCCACCCGACCTCCGGAGATTCGGAGGCTGCAACTGCGGGTCTGGCGGACGGCGGCACCGGGAGCCCGCGGGTCCCTGCTGGGAGACCGCTTTTCGGGGCTTCCGCAATGGCGACTTCTCCCGCCCGAGTTGCGGGGTTGAAGAGCACCTGAGCGGGGCCTTACAGCACCGCCCCGCGCGGCTTGGAATGGCCGCGGGACTTTGCGAGCGCACGCCGGGGGCTCTAACAACTAGACCCGGTGTGCGACCTTGCATCACCCGGCGTGGCTTTAATGGGCGCGGGACAATCGCCATCGCCAGCTGGGGGCTTTGACTTTGACTCGGTCTCTGACATCGGGGGGGAGAGTGCAGTGGAGAGATAAGTTTTTTTGCCTTCCATCACAGCGATGTGATGGATGTTTGTGTAAACTGTGTTGTGTCTCGGGTCTTTTTTGTTTTGTAATCTATGGCTGCAGAAACGACATTTCGTTTGGACCTCAAGGGGTCCAAATGACAAATAAATTGTATTGTATGTATCACCCACTTTCATCAGCCTCCTCCTCCTCTTTCCATCCACCTATTTCAAGGTTTCAAGGTCAGTTTATTGTCACATGTATCAGTAAAGGTGCAGTGAAATTGGAGTTACCGTACATCCATACTAAGTGAAAAGCAACAAGACACACAACCACATAAAAGTTTACATAAACATCCACCACAATGGATTCCACATTCCTCACTGTGATGGAAGGCAATACAGTTTAATCATCTTCCTCTTTGTTTTCCCGCGGTCGGGGCAGTCAAACCATCCCCAGTCGGGGCGATCAAAGCCCCCGCAGCGATGATCGAAGCCCCCGTCGGGGTGATCGAAACTCCCGGGTCAGGAGCAGTTGAAACTCTCTCCGCGGCATGGAGCTCCCGGGTCGGCCTCTTCTTACCAGAGACCGCGGGCTTCACGATGTTAAAGCCCACAGGCCCCGCGGTTGGAGCTTCGATCCCCGGCAAAAGGATCGCAAGCTCCACGATGTTAATGTCCCACAGACTCCCGCGGCTGGGATCAGCCGTCGGTCTCCAGGAAAGGCCGCCAACTCCACGATGTTAGGCCGCAGTGGGGACGGAGATACGATACTGGAAAATATTGCATCGGTAAGAGATTGAAAAAAGTTTCCACCAAAAGGTTTACCCCAATCCCCCCCCACCCCCCACATAAAACAAACCAAGAAACACTAAAACATACTTTTTAACACATGCAGTACAAAAAATAATAAAAAAGAAAGGACAGACAGATTGTTGGCGAGGGATACATCACCCTAGAGACTCCCACCTCCACTCCCGCCATCTGCTTAATCATGTGTTACCTTCTCCGCTGTCTGGTTAGCACACAACGAAAGCTTTTTACTGTACCTTGGTACACATCAACAATAAACTCAACTCAACTAAACTGGTTTAGTGACTCTGAAAAAAAGGTCATCCCCAGCAAATGTGAGACAATGCGGGGTGGAACAAGTTGCGCAGCGGTAGAGTTGCAGTCTTACAGCACCAGAGACCCGGGTTTGATCCTGACTACGGGTGCTGTCTGTACTGAGTTTGTACGTTCTCCCCGTGACCACGTGGGTCTTCTCCAGGAGCTCCGATTTCCTCCCACACGCCAAAGATGTACAGGTTTGTAGATTAATTGACTTCGGTAAAAATTGCAAATTGTCCGTAGTGTGTCGGATCGTGCTAGTGTACGGGACGATCGTTGGTCAGCGTGGACACAGTGGGCTGAAAGACATGTTTCCACACTAATAAACAAAAAACTCAAACAATGTAGACCGCTTTAACCTGTCTTTCACACAGTGTAGATAGACACAAAAAGCTGGAGTAACTCAGCGGGACAGGCAGCTTCTCTGGAGAGAAGGAATGGGTGACATTTCGGGTCGACACCCTTCTTCAGACTGTTTCTCACGCACTGTGCAGCGTTTATCTGGAAAGATTTTGTTAACACAAACATCAGGTTTGTAACAGGAATTATTCTGTTACAGGAATTATCAGTCACTGTAGAGTCTTACATTTGTTACCCTTTGTGCAAGAATATGTGTTGAGACATTTCTATTTGAAAGGATCTCAAACAGGTTTCTTTGCAGATTTTTAAAGGTATGCTTGTTTATTTCTAGCTGGAGCAGTTTGTTGAACTGTGGTTGATTTTATGATTAAAGTGACAGAGATCTTGTCCTAGTTCCAAATCAGCAACATTGTCAACAAAAAGCTAACTTTGAGGTTTAGTTTAGTTTAATTTATTTTCGAGATACAGCGCGGAAACAGGCCCTTCGTCCCACCGAGCAGTGATCCCCGCACACTAACACTATCCTGAACACACTGGGGAGAATTTTACATTTACACCAAGCCAATTAACCTACAAACCTGTACGTCTTTGGAGTGTGGGAGGAAACCGAAGATCTCCGAGAAAACCCACGCAGGTCACGGGGAGAACATGCCAACTCCGTACAGACAGCATTTACAGTCAGGATCGAACCCGGGTCTCTGGCGCTGTTAGGCAGTAGCTCTACTGCTGCGCCACCTTGCCACCCAGGTCGACTGATCATGTTTGTATACTGTTTATAATTGTGAATTACGAGCACCCCACAGCTCAGAATGTCTGGACTCAACCCTTAATGATCCAACTGGCCATGAGAAGATGGTGACTGTGATGTGGTTTACACTTTAGCCTTTACTTTAGATTTTAGACATTAGAGATAAGGCTTGGAAACAGGCCCTTCGGCCCACCGAGTCCACGCCGACCAGCGATCTCCCCGTACACTCGCGTTATTCTACAGACTACGGAAAAATTACAATGTTACCGAGCCAACTAACCTACAAATCTGTACGTCTTTGGAGTGTGGGAGGAAACCGGAGCACCCGGACAAAACCCACGCAGGTCACAGGGAGAACGTTCAAACTCTGCACAGACAGCGCCGGTAATCTGGAACATCCCCGGTTCTCTGGCGCTGTGAGGCAGCAACTCTACTGCTGTGCTACTGTGCCACCTATGGTTTGGTAGATCATTTGAGTGGGGATTTAAAGAGTTAACTATACGGGGTGAATCTGGAGTCACTTGTATGCCGGGTTTAGTGAGGACGGCAGATTCTCATCCCTGAAAGCATTAAGTGAACCAGATGGATTTTGTCAACATCTCAGTTATTTTTTGTGGTCAATGTTATGGAGACTGGTGACTGTTGTTCCACATTCCTCCTTACTAACTGAATTGAAGCAACAGTGCTGGTGTGCTGAACTCGAGGCACTGAGTTGCTGGTCCAGATTTATCAAGGCCAAACTGTGAGGAGCACAAAGTGCTGCAGGAAAGGGCCTGTCCCACTTGGGCGGCCTAATCCGCGAGTTCTGGTGAGTTTGCCCTCGACTCATACTCGCAGCATGGTCGACACGAGGTCGTAGGAGGTCTTCGTAACTCTCCTTCATGCTCGAGAGTGGTCTCCGCATACTCGAGGCCGCAGCTAAGTCGCTGCGTTTTTTTCATCATGTTAAAAAAAGTCTCGCCATGAAAAAAATCGATTCCGTTAGATCCCTAAGAGCTCTATCTAATTCTCTCTTGAATACATCGAGTGAATTGGCCTCCACTGCCTTCTATGGCAGAGAATTCCACAGATTCACAACTCTCTGCGTGAAAAAGGTTTTTCTCATCTCAGTCCTAAATGAGAAACCCTCTATTCTTATACAGTGACCCCTGGTTCTGGACTGCCCAAACTTCAGGAACATTTTTCCTGCATCCAGCCTGTCCAATCCATTAAGAATTGTATATGTTTCTATAAGATGCCCTCTCATCCTTCTAAAATTCAGTGAATAAAAGCCCAGTCGATTCATTCTTTCATCATATGTCGGTCCTGCCATCCTGGGAATTAACCTGGTGAACCTACGCGGCACTCCCCCAAATGCACAAATGTCCTTCATCAAAATAGGAGACCAAAACTGCACACAATACTCCAGGTGCAGTCTCACCAGGGCCCTGTACAACTGCAGTAGGACCTCCTTGCTCCTAAACTCAAATCCTCTTGCAATGGTAGGATGATTCAGTTGCTTGATAACAGCTAGGAAGAAACTGTCCCTGAATCTGGAGGTGTGCGTTTCCATATTTTCATACCTTTTGCTCGATGTGAGAGGGGAGAAGAGGGAGTGCGACTCGTCCTTGATTATGCCGCTGGCCTTGCCGAGGCAGCAAGAGGTGTAAATGGAGTCAATAGAAGGGAGGTTGGTTTGTGTGATGGTCTGGGCTGCGTCCACAATTCGCTGTCATTTCTTGCGGTCTTGGACGGAGCTGTTCCCGAACTTCTGTCCCCGAACTTCTATGGTTGCACTCGGGACTTTGATTTGCACTATTATGGTTACCTAGTTTTATTAATTAATTGTATCATTGATATATTACATGGGTGTTAATGCATTAACGAGCTTGTCAAATCTGCAGCAAGTAAGAATGTTATTGCTGGAATGTCTTCAATGGGATGCTTCCAAGATGGTGCCCAACCCAGGCGACTAGTTGCATGTTAACCACAGAAGCAGATCTACAGTCACATATTATAATCGCTCCACACGTTTCAATCTCTACTCCTGCAGCAACATTTCTTACGTTAACTATGACCCCCTTCAACTCCTCTCTGGCTTTACCTCGCACTAAACGTTATTCCCTTATCATGTACGTCTCTAAACACTGTAAATGGCTAGATTGTAATCATGCATTGTCTTTCCACTGACTGGATAGCACGCAACAACATATTTTCACTGTACCTCGGTACACATGGCAATAAACTAAACTCAACTAAACTAGACTGAAGGAACATAATGCCGTTGTCTCTTGACTCCTGAAATAGAGCCATTTGTTTCATAAATGGAGGCAATTGCAAATTCAGTGCTCCTTTGCCCACATCCTTAGTCCACTCTGTTTATTGTGGTGCTAACCTCATACAGATTAGCTAGGATTGCCACACGCACCTTGAAGGAACAGCACCTCATATTTCACTTGGGCAGCTTAAAACCCAGCGGTATGATTAATGATTTCTCTAATTTCAAGTAACGCTTGCATCCCCTCTCTCTCCATCCCTCCCCCACCCTAGTCCTACTAGTTTAACTGTTGTTATACCTTCCTTTTCACCTCTTCGACTTAGCCAACAATGGACCACTGTGGGCTCTTTGGCCATTGGGTACTATCTGCTTTGTTCTGGACCTTTTCGTATCTCCAGTTTCCCTTTCCCCTGACTCAGTCTGAAGAAGGGTCCCGACCCGAAACATCACCCATTCCTTTTCTCCAGAGATGCTGTCTGTCCCACTGAGTTATTCCAGCCTTTTCTGTCTATCTTCAGTGTAAAGCAGCGTCTGCAGTTCCTTCCTACACAACAAGGATTCCTAACTGGATGAGGGTCAGTGTGTGTGTGTGTGTCACGAGTGATCTCTATTTACTTTAGTTTATTTAGAATCGAGACACAGTGCGTAAATAGACTCTTCGGCCCACTGAGACCGCACCAGCCTATGATCCACGCACATTAACGCTATTACACACACTAGGGACAATTTACATTAATACCTTGCCGTTTTATCCCACAAACTTGTATGTCTTTGGAGTGTGGGAGGAAACCAAAGATTTAGGAGAAAACCCACGCAGGTCACGGGGAGAAGGTACAAACTCTGGGGTGTAAGCTGCCCAAGCGAAATATGAGATGCTGTTCGACTTAATGGAGTTAAAGTGTTTAGCAACCAGGAGATCAGGTAGGTTTAGGCGGACTGAGCGGAGGTGTTCAGCAAAACGATCGCCGAGCCTGCGCTTGTCTCGCCAATATACAGGAGTCCACACCTGGAACAGCGGATACAGTAGATGAGATTGGAGGAGGTGCAAGTGAACCTCTACCTCATCTGAAAAGACTGTCGGGGTCCTTGGACGGAGTTGAGGTGGGTGTTATAGGGACAGTCAGGCTAGTCTGAGAACGAGGATGTGGGAGGGAAAGCGAGGATTACTTGAAGTTAGAGAAGTCGTCATTCTCGAGCGCAATATAAGGTGCTGTACCTCCAATTTGCACGTGGCCTCACTCTGACAGTGGAGGAGGCCCGGTACAGAAAGGTCAGTGTGGGAATGGGGGGGGTAGTTAAGGGCCTGTCCCACTTAGCGGCGTTGGAGCCCCCCATGACAAGCTACCACAACCTACCACCTAGTCGACGTCAAGCTACCGACAACCAGCGACCCATTAGGACGTCCACCTACGACCACACCTACGACAACCTACAATCTACGCAACAAGCTACGACAAGCAACGACCTTGTCGACAACAACTGAAGACAACTGAAATCAATTCAGTCGCCGGTACCTGTCGCCTGTTGACGCAGGTAGTCGACAATGGAATTCACCGAAGTCAGTACCCGGCGACAACTAACGTCATCTGCCGACAACCTGCGTCATCTTGGCGACAAACTACGACAGCGCCTACGACAGGAGAAGACAAGCTACGTCAAGCCCACAGTCGCCAAAAAGTTTTGAACATTTCAAAATCCCGCGGCGACCAGAAAAAGGTTACGACTCATTAGGCGTGGCCGCACAGGCGTCATCCCGCGACCGTTGTGGCGACAACCTAGTCGCCTGTAGTCGCTGAAAAAAATCGCCTAAGTGGGACAGGGGTTTTGAAGTGTTTAGCAACCATGAGATTGAGTAGTTTAAGAAGGAAAATCGAAGGTAGAAAAAAGTGCTGGAGAAACTCAGCGGGTGCTTCAGGGTTTCGGCCCGAAACGTTGCCTATTTCCTTCACTCCTTAAAATCTGCTGCACCCGCTGAGTTTCTCCAGCACTTTTGTCCACCATGAGATCGAGTAGGCCTAGGTGGCCTGAGAGGCCAATGAGTTCCTCCAATACTTTGTGTTTGATTTTAAGAGGCAGGTTTACAGGCTGTTTACAGATTTGAGTGAAACTATCAGAACTTCACAGGAGAGCTCGTGGTGGGTCAACGTGTGTCAGTTTGGGCTGTGGCTAATTTTGTCATTTACTCTCCAGTCGGTGACAAATATATAACAGCGACGTGCGATGGTCCACGGTCCAGTCACACACAAAAAGGTAAGAGGAATTAATAGAGAGTTAGTGAAGGGTCAGCGTGTGTGACATTTGCATTTCAAAAGGCTGCAGACAATGGGGGATTTCACTACAGCTCGGAGATCAGTCAACTCCCTGCACCGTGTGCTGGTTGCGATAAGGATGGAGGAAGGAAGTCTCCCGGTTCTGCGATGGAACGTAGTTCCAATGGAATTTTGGGTGTGTGCAGCCTGGGCTAAATTTGTATGAGCATACACTCAAAAAAAATATATATTTTCTCTATTTTCTGTCCTTGACAGTATGGCATTGCAAAACATCCCCTGGTGCACAGCCAAGCCCAGCTCGCAGCATCTGCATATGCGACTGAGTCAGTCGGCTGAAACGTGCAGAGTCTGAATGCGGTTTAGACTACAAAGAATTATACAAAGCCTGAGAATAGACGCAAAATGCTGGAGTAACTCAGCAGGACAGGCAGCGTCTCTGGATAGAAGGAATGGGTGACCTTTCGGGTCGAGACCCTTCTGTAGACACTTCTTCCAGGAGCACCCGGAGAAAACTCACTCTGTCAAGGGGAGACCCGAAACATCCCCCAGAGATGCTGCCTGGCCCGCTGAGTTACTCCAGCATTCTGTGTCTATCTTCAGTGTAAACCAGCAGCTGATGTTGCTTCGGAGTGTGCAGTGCTTCTACTGCAAGCTTGGTATAGGGTTAGAGAGTTCAGCGTGCGGGAGGAAGGCAGGCCATTCGGCAATGGGCACAGGGATAATTAACAGCACACCATGGATGGCATGGTGGGGCAGCGGTAAAGTCGCTGCCTTACAGCGCCGGAGACCCGGGTTCGATCCTGACTATGGATGCTCTCTGTATGGAGTTTGTACATTCTCCCCGTGACCTGCGCGGGTTTCCTCCGGGATCTCCGGTTTCCTCCCACACTCCAAAGACGTACTGTTTTGTAGGTTAATTGGCTTAGTATAATTGTAAAGTGTCCCAAGTGTGTGTATGACAGCGGTGGTGTGCGGGGGTCGCTGGTTGGCACGGGCTCGCTGGGCCGAAGGGTCTGTTTCCGCGCTGTACTAAACACTAAAACTAAACACAGGAACAGGCCATTCAGCCCACAATGTCTTCATGTATTTTTCATGAAAAACTGAGGACTTTTCCCAGCTCCTGCAGCTCCACGCAGAGGAGGCCACTTTGGTTTCTGAGGTGCCCTCAACTCTTATTAATATTATTGCTAGACATATCTCCTGCCCATTTTTTCTCCAAAATTGTAAATTGTTCCTAGTGTGTAGGAAAGTGTTAGTGTATGGGGATCGCTGGTCGGCGTGGACTCGGTGGGCCCAAAGATCTCCAAATATGTCTACCAATAATATTAATAAGAGTACCACGAGGCATACAAACAGTACAATCAGAAGGACAGTGAAACTAATCGGAGAACTAGGGTTGGAGAGAGACAGAGAGAGAGAGAGAAAGCTAGGATGACAAAGTTAAAGCAATCACTTAGAATGTGGATAGGCAATATTTGGGGTCGGGACCATCCACACTTTGTGCTTGTGCCCATCTCGTGTTAAGGGCTCCAAATTTTCACTGGTCTCAAGTCTTGCTCTCAATAACCGCTTTTCTATTCCTTTTATTTAATTTATTATCCCTGGTTTAAATGCTGCCCCCCAGTTGTCAGGATGAATTAGTTTAGTACTCTTGCAGTGACTGCCCATAAGGTGCGGGTTCTAATGAAAGACTATTTATAGATGGAGTGTCTGGGTTTCTGATGGGCTGAGGCAGAATAGTGGTTGCCTCTGGTGCCCATCTGACTCTGCCTGCTGTAAACTGAGTCATCTCACATTCTATTTGCCTCACCAGCCTCAGAAGTCCATCTGCTTCCAGGATTCCCACCTGCTTGCCTTCCCCAGCTGCATCAGTAGTTGCTGGAGAAGCGGGCGCTGTAATGTTTACCATCCGGAGCAGAGGCTGGGCCGATGGTGGTGATCGCCACATGCAGTGCAGACTGGAATGTTGCATAATTTCCTCCAGTTGCTCCCCCTGCACTTCAGATGATGCCAGACTTGCTGCCAAAACCCCAATATGAGGCACGCACTGAGTGCTCCACATCTGAGGTACAGGCGGGAGGGAGCACATGGCCAGACCTGGCTCACTCCTTGTCTGCACACATCGACTGACTTCATGCATTAACCCTCAGTTACCTCACAACCCACCAGTATGAATAATGATTTCTCTCACTTCAAGTACGTTTTCAAGTGAGGGCTGGATGTGGCTCAATGCTAACGGAATCAAGGGATATGGGGAGAGAGCAGGAGCGGGGTACTGATTCTGGCGGTGCTGGCTCGAACTATGTTTCTATGTTAACCCTTGCATCACCTCTCTCTCCATCCTTCATTGTGCTAGTTTCACTAGTTTAGTTTAGTATAGTTTAGTTTAGTTTAGTTTAGTATAGAGATACAGCATGGAAACAGACCCTTTGGCCCACCGAGTCTGCACTGACAGTGATCCCCTGCACATTAACAATGTCCTACACACATTGGGGACAATTTGCAACCAAGCCAATTAACCTACAAACCTAAACGTCTTTGGAGTGTGGGAGTAAAAAAAAGATCTTAGAGAAAACCCAGGCAATCACGGGGAAGCGTACAAACTCCGTACAGATGGCACCCGAGGTCAGGATCGAACCTGGGCTCTGGCCCTGTAATGCCTCTGTCCCACTTAGGAAACCTGAACGGAAACCTCTGGAGACTTTGCGCCCCACCCAAGGTTTCCGTGCGGTTTCCGGAGGTTTTTGTCACTCTCCCTACCTGCTTCCACTACCTGCAACCTCCGGCAACCACCTGCAACCTCCGGGAACCACACAGAAACCTTGGTTGGGGCGCAAAGTCTCCAGAGGTTTCAGTTCAGGTTTCCTAAGTGGGACAGGGGCATAAGGCAGCAACTCAACCGCTGCTCCACTGTGCCACTTGGTGCCACCAGGACTAGTCATTCTGATGTGGTTCATTGTCTGTAAATCGTTTTCACCTAGAATAACTCAGTGGGACAGGCAGCATCTCTGGAGAAAAGGAATAGGTGACGTTTTGGTTCGAGACCCTTCTTCATATACATATACTGTATATATAACATACATAAATATATGTATGTTTTACATATATAATACATTTATGCATATTATATAATAATATTATGCCTGATAATATTATTATATATATAAAATTATAAAATATATTATAATTATACATAATTATATCACATATATTATATCTAAATATATTGGTTCAATGTTCAATATTATCACATGTACCGAGGTACAATGAAATTATTATTTTTTTATACTGTTCAGTAAATTATATACATAAGCAGAATCCTAGATTAAGTACAAACTGTATAGAAATAGCCCACTGAGAACAAATACAAGACTCAACAGGTTGGTGTCATTTCCTTTCCAAGTGGTACAGCGAAAAGCTTTTGCTGTTTGTTATCCAGTCAGCGAAAAGACTGTTCATGATTATAATCGAGCTGTACACAGTGTACAGATACAGGGTACAGGGTATAATGTTTACTGCAAGATAAAATCCAATCAAGTCTGATTAAAGATCTGATCAAAGGTCTCCAATGAGGTAGATGGAAGTTCAGGACTGCTCTCTAGTTGGTGAGTGGATAGTTCAGTTGCCTAATTACAGCTGGGAAGAAACTGTCCCTGAATCTGGAGGTGTGCATTTTCAAAAATCTGTAGCTCTTGCCTGACAGGAGAAGGGAGAAGAGGGAGTGACTGGGGGCCTTGCTGAGGCAGCGTGAAGTGTAGGTGGAGTTCATGGTTTGATGGCCTGGGCTACGTCGACAACAAGGGGCGGCATGGTGGCTCAGCTGTAGAGTTGCTGCCTTACAGTGCCACAGACCCGGGTTTGGTCCTGACTATAGGTGCCATCTGTATGGAGTTTGTACTTTCTCCCCATAACCTGCATGGGTTTTCTCCAAGAATCTCCAGTTTGCTCCCACACTCCAAAGACATGCAGGTTTGAAGGCTAATAAGCTTGGTGTAATTGTAAATGGTCCCTGATATGTGTAGGATAGTGTTAGTGTGCGTGGTTATCTGGTCAGCACAGACTCGGTGGGCTGAAGGGCCAGTTCCTGCACCATATCTCTGAACTAATACTAAACTAAACTCTGCAATTCCTGGTGGTCTTGCATGGAGTTGTTCCCAAACCATGCCGGGATGCATCCCGATATTGGAAACCAATGGAATACATTTTTTCTCATTCGCTCCCTGTATTTTGAATCCAAGAAAAAATTTGGGCATCCCAGAGAACATAATCACAAACATATCGTCTCGTCTGACAAGCCTTTGGCACATTTTGCGAGGATGGAGTGGTGTATCCAGCTGCTTCCTCTCTTCCTACACCTGCGCAATCTCTCAGAGAGGTTAGAAAACCAGAGAATAATAAATTAAAACAATACTCCAAAAATTATTTTCCGATTTCTTTAGGAGATTGAAGCAAGACCTGGTTAATCTGTAAATGTCAGCATCTGAACCATGTCAATCTCTGCCTTGAGGCTAGGCAGAGGGGGCAGTGTACACAACAGCCATCGATGAAGAAGGGTCTTGACCCGAAACATCACCCATTCCTTCTCTCCAGAGATGCTGTCTGACCTGCTGAGTTACTCCAGCTTTTTATGTCTATCTTTAGCCATCATGTTAACTTTGGTTCTATTCTCCTATTTTCTGGTCTTTCCTGCGTACGAGTAATAACACAATGTCATTTCCTGCGTACTGCGCATTAGCACAATGTGTTATTACGCAGTAAACCAAAGACAGTCCAAAGAAGTCCATAGTTGTGGTTAGTGTTATAGATAGACACAAAATGCTGGAGTAACTCTGCGGGACAGGCAGCATCTCTGGTTAGATGGAATGGGTGACGTTTCAGCTTCTTCAGACTGAGAGTCAGGTGAGAGGGAACCGAGAGATATGGAAGGGTAAGGTGTGACACGGGAGATCTAAGGGGACAGAGCTCAAGGAAAATGTAGAATAGGTCATTGTTAGCTAGGGGACGGCATACAAAGTAAAATATAATCAGGAGGACAGTCAAACTCGTCGGGGAACTAGGATGGAGGAGGGATGGAGAGAGAGGGAAAGCAAGGTTACTTGAAGTTGGGGAAGTCAATATTCATAGCGCTGGGTTGTAAGCAGCCCAAGTGAAATATGAGATTAGCATTGTGTCATGTTCAAGAGGCTGATGGTTGCTGATAAGAACCTGCTCTTGAATTTGGTGGTCATGATTTACAGGCTCATGTATCCTGATGGTGGGTGTGAAATGAGAGTGTGGCCAGGGTGGTGTGGGTCTTTGACGATATTGACTTCCTTTTTGGGGCAATGCCTCCTATTTGATGGTGGGGAGGTCAATACATGTGATGCACCAGGTAGGTCTGAAGAAGGGTCTTGACCCAGAACGTCAGCCATTCCTTCACTCCAGTGACGCTGTTTAGCCCGCTGAGTATCTCCAGCTGTTTGTGTCTATGCACCAGGCGGTGTTTACCACTCGCTGTAAACTCCTTTGTTCCTGGGAAATCAAATTGCCGAACCAGGCTGTGATGTAACCAGCCAGTATGAACTGCACACTCAACTGTACACCTGTAGAAGCTCAATGGAGTATTCATTGCCATTCTGAATCTCCTCAATCTTCTAAGAAAGTAGAGGTATTAATGAGATTTATTTATGATTGCACCAATGTGTTGGATCCAGGACAAATCTTCAAAGATACGCAGCCATCAGTATAACAATGCAGCTCTGAAGGGGCCGGCCCACCTGGCGATTTTTTTGGGTGACTGCCGCCATCATTGACTGATGTATCAGGTCACCGAAAAATTTGCGGCTTGACAACATTTTTTTGTCGCCGCTGGATTTTGAAATGTTCAAAATCTTTTGGCGACAATGATATGACGCCGGCAGTCGCTGAAAAAAATCGGCAAGTTGGACAGGCCCTTAAGACAATGCTGAGAACTACGATATATTCTGCACTCTATCGTACCCTTTATCTGTAGACTTTGGATTATCAAGGGGGGGTAGTTAATGTGTGTGTGGGGGTGGTTAGTGCGTGTGACGCCGCATGCTGCCCCCCCCCCCTCCAGCCCCGCCACCCCCCCACCGCAACCGGGCGTTGGAGGAACAGACCCAATGGGTCTGCACTTGGTCTAGTATTAATATTCCTGTACACTTTCTATTGTAAAAGAAGACAAAGAGACCTCGTTTGATTTACTTTGTAGTTTGTAGTTTGTAAGGTGTGTGATGCAATGTTTATTTTTGGCGCGGGTTGGT
Organism: Amblyraja radiata; assembly: GCF_010909765.2. NCBI lineage: Eukaryota > Metazoa > Chordata > Chondrichthyes > Rajiformes > Rajidae > Amblyraja > Amblyraja radiata. The sequence goes on from NC_045988.1 coordinate 22,977,846, forward strand.
GTCTGGAGTTTTTTGATTGCTTCCATCTCCCTCAATGGGGAGCATGCAGTGCACGGAGATTGTCAAACGCATTCGATCACTGTTCAAATGTTGGTGCTGGCTTCAAAGATAAGAGGAAGCAACGTCTAAAAAGGTGCATCCTCGGCTAGCCACACTGAGAGACAATCTCCCACACAGATTTCCTCTGGACACAGCCCCAGTCCATCTGGTTTGGATGCTACCTGTGTGGAAAATGAGGGATAAAAATAGACCTTCCCATGTTTTGACAGTCACTCATAAAATATACGAGTCCAGATCAAAGAGGTTCTGCAAGGCAGCCGCACAGAAGCAGGCCTTGTCTTAAGTGCTTCCATCTTGCAGTGTTGGTATTTATATCACACTCTCTTTGAACTGCAGCAATGTGCTCATACATTTATTGATGGTATTAGGGTCTAACTGTAGTGTAGAAATCTGTTTCCTTTGAGTTAGCGGTAAGTTGGCACTGAGTTGCTGCAAATGATCTCAGCCGGGAGACATCTGATTAATGGACTTTGCAGATGGGAGTAAGATCTTTCCAATTACAACACCTCTTGCGTGCAAATTAAAAGCTGGAATCTTTTATTTTAGGCTTAGCCTCCACCTTCTCCCACGGATCTATTCACAGATGTATTCGAGAGAGTTGGATATAGCTCTTTGGGCTAATGGAATCAAGGGATATGGGAAGAAAGCAGGAACGGGGTACTGATTTTGGATGGTCAGCCATGATTACATTGAATGGCGGTGCTGGCTCGAAGGGCCGAATGTCCCACTCCTGCACCTATTTTCTATGTTTCTATGATCTGGGTTTCAATCTACCTCCGAGACACATCTTCTCTTCCACAGCAACGACAATGCAGCTGCTGTGATTAAAGGTGGGGGTTGTGTAGGAAGGAACTGCAGGTGCTGGTTTAAGCATCACCCCTTCCTTCTCTCTGGAGACACTGCCTGTCCCGCTGAGTTACTCCAGCATTTTGTGTCTATCTTCGGTTTAAACCAGCATCTGCAGTTCCTTCTGGTGCTGCCTTAAGAAGCCAGCATCTATCATCAAGGATCTGTACCACACCCTCTTCTCACTGCTACCATCAGGCAGGGGATACAGAAGGGCTGAAGCCCCACACCACCAGGTTTAGGAACAGCTACTTACCATCAGGTTCTTGTACCGACCCACACGATACGATCACGATACGATAGAACTTTATTCATCTCGGGAGGGAATATGATCTGCCGACGGTCATAAAACACAAGATACATGGAACATGAAATTACAGTGACGAATGCGAAGGATCGAGGATGTGCAAAGATTTGGAGAGAGGGTGGGGAGGGGAGTCAGTCTCAGTCTACCCCACAACAGAAGGGGGAGGAGTTGCACAGTTTGATAGTCGCAGGGAAGAAGCATCTCCTGTGTCATTCTGTCCTGCATCTTGGTGGAGCCAGTCTGTTGTTCACAACTCTAATCTTACCTCAGCAACAGATCTCTCCAGCCCACCTCTTACTTTATAAGTTTTTACACTAATTTCCTCTCATTCTTTTCACTGCATTGTAGAATTTTTGTGTAAGCTACATTTAATTCATAATTTAATACATTGTCTACGTCTATGCGTCTGTGATGCTTCTGCAAGTAAAATTTCCGTTGAAACTGTACATTGCCGAACTGGTGCATGTGACAGGTAATTTGACGACTTCAAATACAAGTATTCCTTTCTAGATACTGCTGAAGTTTAGTTTAGTTTAGCTTAGTTGAGTTTAGAGATACAGCGCCGAAACAGGCCCTTCGGCCCACCGACTCCGCACTGACCAGCGTACTCCGCACACTAACACTATCCTACACACACTAGGGGCAAATTTACATTTACACCAAGCGAATTAATCGACAAACCTGTATGTCTTTGGAGTGTGGGGGGAAAGCAAAGATCTTGGAGAAAACCCACGCAAATCACGGGGAGAACGTACAAAGTACAAACTCTGTGCAGACAGCACCCGTAGTCAGGATCGAACCCGAGTCTCTGGCGCTGTAAGGCAGCAACTCTACCGCTGCTGAAGTGTCGTTAGCAGCAGTGAAACCTCAGAAGAAAATGAAATATTAATGCAGCGACTCTCCGTATATGAACCAGAACAAAATCACAAATGTGATGAGTTATTTAAAGCACAAAGAGAAACTCAACGGGTCAGGCAGCATCTGTGGAGAGAATGGACAGGCAAAGTTACAAATTGGGACCCTTCTTCACACTGGTAAGGATGCGGGTGGGGTGGGGGGGGGGGGGGGAGAGTGCTAAAGTAAGGTGGGATAGGTCAACATATAGTGGGATGGAATGGGCTGCATATCTTTTGGTTTACAGGGCAAATGTATCTGAGGAAGGTTCTCGACCTGAAACGTCACCTATTGCTTTTCTCCAGAGTTGCTGTCTGACCCGCAGAATTACTCCAGCACTTTTAGTGTCCATCTTGTGTCTCTGTCATCAGCCTTCAGTGTGTTCGGTGTAGATCAGGGTGATCCAGGGCAAATGTGCATAGGACAATGCTGTCGAATAGTGATCAGCATTTAACCCTTTCATTTAATGAGGATGGGTCTGCAATGAACTCTTATGACAGGATATCTGGGTGTTGACAATGGACGGATTGGCCTGAAGCTCACCAGTTGGCATGCTGCCAAATACACCAATGTGAAACAATGGTGTAACGTTTTAGGAAACAGATAACAGTGACCACACAATGAAATGCATCCTGTGACATGCCCCGTAATACTGCAAGAGAAAGAATGGGACCAATTTTAGAACTAATCTTCCAAGAAGGCTTCTATTTACAATACTTTGAGAGAATAACATATCCTGCCCTGGTTAAACCAGAGAGATCTTTATATCTTTAATATTCACTGCCACAGATTTAGAATCTGTGGAGCAGCCTAACAATAACGCCGGAATTCACGGACTTGCTTGGAGGTGAGAGGCCAACCTCTATGAGGGAGGGCAGGAGATTTCAAGAATTCAGACCTCCAGCCTGACAAGGCTCAATGACTTAATGTTTAAGAAGGAACTGCAGATGCTGGAAAATCGAAGGTAGATAAAAGTGCTGGAGAAACTCAGCCTATTTCCTTAGCTCCATAGATGCTGCCTCACCCGCTGAGTTTCTCCAGCACTTTTGTCTACCAAGGCTCAATGACTCTTTCAACTCAATGACACAATGGTTACGTGAGTGCCCTTGATCTGAAAGAAGTAATACCTTAGTACCTTAGAGATACAACGTGCAAGGCAGTCCCTTTGGCCCATCGAGCCCGTGCCGACCAGCAATCACCCCGTACACCAACACTACCCGACACACCAGGGATTAGTTTACTAGTTTTTACTGAAGCCAATGAACCTACAAACCTGTGTAGGAGGGAACTGCAGATGCTGGTTTACGCCAAAGATGGACACAAAATGCTGGAGTAACTCAGCGGGACAGGCAGCATCTCTGGAGAGAAGATATTGGTGACATTTCGGGTCGAGACCCTTCTTCAGACTGAGAGACAGGGGAGAGGGAGACACAGAGATAAGGAGGTGGAAGGTGTGAAAACGAGACATCAAAAGAGACGTGGATCAAGGATAATGTAGAATAAATCATTGTTAGCTGGGAGAAGGCGGCTACGAAGCATACAGAGATAAAATATGTTTAATCCGGTGGACAGTCAGACTGTTCGGAGAACTAGGAAGGGGAAGGGATGGCAAGGGTTACTTGAAGTTAGAGAAGTCACTATTCATAATGCTAGAGTTAATATTAAACTGCATAGTGAAATATGAGGTGCCTCTTTTCATACCTACATTTGCTGCACCATTGTCTACTTTGATATGAAGGGTTCAAATGCTGTGAGGCATTTGTCACGACCCAAAACGTCACCTATTCCTTTCCTCCAAAGATGCTGTCTGATCCGCTGAGTTACTTTTTTGTCTCTGAGCATTTCGTCTCTATCTACGGAGTAAACCAGCATCTGCAGTTCCTTCCTACACATATTTAAATTGAAACCTTGAATCAGCCATTACATTTTACTGCCTGGTTTCCTGTTCCCCCTCTGAAGCAAGATTCCATGGATGCTGGTGGAATGCTGACGGCTTTGTTAAACCTCCTGCTTCACAAACATATCTGGGACAATCAGTGGTGACAAACAGCTCTATTAGAGGCAGAATCACAGGCTAGCCTGGAGCGATCACCCAAGCCACATTGTGTAGGAAGGAACATAGACACAATAGGCTGGAGTAACTCAACGGGTCAGGCAGCAATCGCTGGATAGAAGGAATGGGTGAAATTTCGGGTCGAGATCCTTCTAAAAAAGGTGGAGAAAAGTGTTGGAGAAACTCAGTGGGTGAGGCAGGATCTATGGAGCGAAGGAATAGGTGACATTTCGGGTCGAGACCCTTCTTCAGACTCGATTCTTCAGACGTCTCGACCCGAAACGTCACCTATTTCCTTTGCTCCATAGATGCTGCCTCACCCGCTGGGTTTCTCCAGCATTTTTGTCTACCTTCGATTTTTCCAGCATCTGCAGTTCTTTCTTAAGACTTCTAAAAAAATGTAATAATTGAAGTGGGAGGAGTTGAAGGAGAAGTTGTTAAGAGTAAGGACCAGCTCTACTAAGCGGAGGAGAGTGTTGGTGGTGGGAAATTGGCTGGTTCTGCAGCCCGCTCGACCCTGAAACATCACCCATTCCTTCTATCCAGAGATGCTGCCTGTCCCACTGAGTTACACCAGCATTTTGTGTCTGTCTTCACCCAAACCACATTCACTCGCCTGCATTTCCCTTCCGGAGCCACTGGATAGCAACCAAGAGCAGGTTGCATTTCCTGCTTTCCAAGTGCTTAGGGAACAAGTGCAGCTCTCGACAACCCCCCACACTGAATCACCAATGTCCCAAGTATTCTGTGATGCTCTGGATTGTGATTCAACTTGGCAAATCCCTTCATCAGTAACTTTAAATCATTCTGACAACGTTTAAAAGAAGCGTGTATCTTTTATGTGTAGGAAGGAACTGCAGATGCTGATTTACTCCAAAGATAGGCACAAAATGCTGGAGTAACTCAGCGGATCAGGCAGCATCTCTGGAGAAAAGGAATAGGTGACGTTTTGGGTCGAGATCCTTCTGAAGAAAGGGTCATCTATTAATTTGAAACGCCACCTATTCCTTTTCTCCAGAGATGCTGCCTCACCCGCTGAGTTACTCCAGTATTTTGTGTCTTTCTTCTTTGGTTTACTTTAAGCTATGAAAGGCTTTAGCTAAAGGGCTGGATGAAATGAGCAGGTCAGCAAGCATCTATGGAGGGAGTGGATAGGCAACAGTTTGGGTCGGGGCCCTTCAGACTGATTGTAGTGAGGGGGAGAAAACTGGAACAAAGAGGTGGGAGTGATACACAGTTCAGCAAGTGATAGGTGGATACTGTTGTACTGGCGAGGGGGGTTTCACTTGCAGATGGTGGAGTAAGTGACAAAGTTCAGAGATGAAATGGAGACAAAAGGATGCCAGATAAGAAGAGAAGCGGAAGTTAAATGTAAAGCCAGAGGGAGGGATATGGTGGATGGGGATGGGTCATAAGGTCATACATGATAGGAGCAGAATTAGGCCATTCGGCCCATCAGATCTACTCCACCATTCAATCATGGCTGATGTATTTCTGCATCCGAACCCCATTCTCCTGCCTTGCCCCATAACCCCTGACACCCGTACTAATCAATAATCTATCTATCTCTGCCTTGTGGGTGGGGGGAGGTGGTAAGAGAGGGTTCAAACGGTAGTGAGACTCAGCAATGGGAGATGAATGTGGGAATGAGGGAAATGGAGTAAGTTGGCTTTGTTGGGAGAAATGTGTGCGCACATTTCCTCCAGCGCTTTGCTCCAAATTCCAGCATCTGTCGATCGTTGTGTTTCTATGGAATGCTTTACATCTCCCCGCCATCACCTTCCACCTATATATTTCCTTTAGCTTCACACGTCACTTCTGTTGATTATTTTCCATCTCTGGTCTTTGTTCACCATCAGCCAGTCATACCTCCCTCACCTATACCCACCTATCACTTGCCAGGCTTTTTCCTGCCTCTACCTCTTTTTCCAGTTCTACTCTAATCAGTCTCTTAAAGGGTCCTGACCATCGGGAAGAAGGCACGGGAGCCTGAAAACTGCAACGTCCAGGTTGAGGAACAGCTTCTTCCCAACAACCGTCAGGCTATTCTTCTTCTTCTTAACCCCTTTGCTCCTCTAGGGAGCATAGGCCATTGACAAATGTCCTCCACCTCACTCGGTTGTTGGCAGTTCTTTCGAGATCTCCCGAGTTGAGTCCACTCTCAGACATTTCTGTCTGGTCACCTCTTCTCCAGCTGTTCCTCAGGCGACCTCTTGTCCTTTTTCCTTGGGGGTTCCATTTCGGGGCTTGCCGGGTAATGCTTGTGGCAGGTTTCCTGAGGGTGTGTCCACTCCAACTCCATTTTCTCCTTCGAATTTGTAAGTCAATGGGCTCCTGGCTTGTTCTTTTCCACAGGTCCACATTGCTTACTATTAAACACTGCGAACATCAGGCTATTAAACGCTACGAACTCCAACGACACCGAACAATGTGCCTCACTTGCACTAGGGATTTGTGGGGCACTGTTTTTGTCTTTGGACTGTATTACTTGTAAGTTTTATATTTATAGAACCTATTTTTTGTGTACGAACGTGTCTAGTGATATTTTTAAGTATCTGTGTGCTGCTGCAAGTAAGAATTTTATTGTTCCGTTTTGGAACATATTGGGGCGGCATGGTTTGTACAGCGGGAGAGTTGCTGCCTTACAACGCCAGCGATCCGGGTTCGAACCTGGCTACGGGTGCTGTCTGTAAGGAGTTTGTACGTTCTCCCCATGACCCCGTGGGTTTTCTCCGAGAACTTCGGTTTCCTCCTACACTCCAAAGACGTACAGGTTTGTGAGTTAATTGGCTTGGTGTAAATGTAAAAATTGTCCATGGTGTAGGATACAGCATTAGTGTGCGGGGATGGCTAGTCGGTGCGGACTCGGTGGCCCGAATGCCCGTTTCTGTGCTGTATCTCTAAAACTAAAAAAACTAAAACTAAAAAGTAAAATATGACTATAAAACATCTTTGACTTTTGACTCCTGATCCAAAACATTGCCTGTCCATGCCTCCAGAACTGCTGAGTTTCTCCACCACTTTGTATTATTTATTTATTTTATATAAAAGATATATATTTATAAGAAGCAGTATAAAAAAGTATAAACCGCGGCATATGACATAATACAGTTATTGTACAGCTTCAATTTTAATTTTTAGCTAAAGATGAGAAAGAAAAAGAGAGAAAAAGCAAGAGAGAGAGAAAGTGGATGTGCAAGAATAGAACCCCTAGACTACCAAATTGGTGTAGCCAAAGAAATAAGAAAAACATAGAGAAATAAAATGACAAAAACAGAAAGAAAAACAAAAAGTGATGATAAACCTGCTTCGTATCTCTCGTATCATTACCCAACCCGTAATTCGATTTATTTCCAAAATTGTGTCGCACCATACTATCCTTGTAATAAATCAATGAATGGTGTCCATGTCTTCAAAAACTACTCTGGTTTTTCTGCTAAGACAAGTCTCATATTTTCGAGATGTAGCGTCTCAGACATGTTTGTAATCCACATTTTAAGAGTAGGGGCAACCTTGTATTCTTTTTTTAATGTTTTTTAAAGTTGTCCAATGGAAAAACCAATGGGATACCAGAGGAAGTCAATCCCTTTTCATGGGACCATCAAGAGCTGACTCGTCCAGTTCACAGAAGTTTCTGAAGAAGGATTTATTCGTGACGTACAAATGGGAACTGACGTTGATTTTGGTTCTTCTCAAGTTCAGCCCCGTCTCCAGTCTGGGATAAAGTGTTTGGAAACAAGTCAGATCAGGCGCCCACTGAGAAATGTACCTCAAATGTTTACCTGTGGTTTCCTTTCCCATTGGTAGTAAGTCCAGCAACCAGATACTTGGAAACGCATACCACTTTCCCACGATCATTTCCCCAACCTCATGTGCATGTGGGCAGCAGCTGAGAAACCGCTGACATTCAGGATCAACTATTTTATTCCTTGAGCTTCAATCCATTACCATGAATTTTATAGGGTCATAAGGCCATAAAGTAATAAGTGATAGGAGTAAAATTAGGCCATTTGGCCTATCAAGTCTACTCCGCCATTCAATCATGGCTGATCTATCTCTCCCTCCTAACCCCATTCTCCTGTCTTCTCCCCATAACCCCTGACACCCGTACTAATCAAGAATCTATCTAACTCTGCCTTAAAAATATCCACTGACTTGGCCTCCACAGCCTTCTGTGGCAAAGAATTCCACAGATTAACTGCCCTCTGACTAACAAGATTTCTCCTCATCTCCTTTCTAAAAGAACGTTCTTTAATTCTGAGGCTATGACCTCTAGTCCTGGACAGCCCCATTAGTGTAAACATCCTCTCCACATCCACCCTATCCAAGCCTTTCATTATTCTACATGTTTCAATGAGGTCCACCCTCATTCTTCTGAACTCCAGTGAGTACAGGCCCAGTGCCAACAAACACTCATCATAGGTTAACCAACTCATTCCTGAGATCATTCTTGTAAACCTCTTCTGGACCCTCTCCAGAGCCAACACATCCTTCCTCAGATATGGTGCCCAAAATTGCTCACAATAGCTAGAGTGTTATTGTCCAGAACTGGGAAGGCATGAAGTTGCTGGCTGGGAAATAGCTTAGGCTGGCATCTTTGTCAGCATTGTTGCATCATGCTGAAAGGCCAGATACTGTGCTGTATATAAAACCATGAGGCTATGACTCTATAAATGCTGCTGCTTATTTAGTGGCAATAAGGCTATTCACTTATTCACTGTTTGAGTCTGAAGAAGGGTCTTGACCCGAAAATGTCTCCCATTTCTTCTATCCAGAGATGCTGCCTGTCCCGCTGAGTTACTCCAGCATTTTGTATGTCTTTGGTGTAAACCAGCGCCTGCAGTTCCTTCCCACACTGTTTGGAGTTACCCCTCTCAGGGTAATGTTCAGTTTAGTTTAGACATACAGCATGGAAACAGGCCCTTCGGCCCACTGAGTCCACGTTGACCAATGATCACCCTTTCAAACTAGATCTTTGTTATCCTATTTTTGCATCCACCCCCTACATAATTGGGGAATTTACGGAGGCCAATTAATTTACAAACCCTTGTGTCTTTGGGATGTGGGAGGAAACCGGAGCACCCGAAGAAAACCCACGCGGTCACGGGGAGAACGTACAAACTCTACACAGACAGCACCGTAGTCAGGATCGAACCTGGGTCTCTGGCACTGTGAGGCAGCAACCACCAGCTGTGCTGTTATGCAGGGTGTAACTGGATGAAGCTGCTGTTTACTTAGTAAGTTTGCAGTTAAAGTATGGTTTTATAATTAAATCCATTTGGGTCTGCATTCTTTCACAGAATTTTTTTTTTTTTAAACACCCCCTGAGGGTTTGGGTCAGTCTCCACAATAAAGAACTAAAATGGTATTTCTTTAGCTTGTGCATGACATCAGAAACAGGTGGAGGGCTATTTTTAAACATGAATGATGTGAATCTTTGAATGATGCATATCCCGCGGAGAATACAGTTCTAAAATAACACATTTGTAATCAGTTAATTTGCAGATGTAGGAAGATATTGTGAATCAAGGTTTTGCACATGGTGTTTGGGGCACTGTTCACTGTGATTGACCTGTGCAGCATAATTAAAGGGATCTTGATCTGAAACGTCACCCATTCCTTCTCTCCAGATATGCATGCAGCCTGTCCCGCTGAGTTACTCCAGCTCTTTGTGTCTATCTTTGGTTTAAACCAGCATCTGCAGTTCCTTCTTACATATTGTTAAAGGCTTTCCAGTTTGGATTTACAGCAGTCCGATCATTGTCCTATTTTAATGGCAGTGTGCGATTGAAAACAATATACGTTGACACAGCCAGACCCCTTGTTGCTGTTCCCGTGACCAAAATTAAGGTACAGATACTTTTGGAAGATTTTTCACCTTCAATCCGAATATCAGGAAAGAGTGTAGAGAAGATTTAAAGATGTTGCCATGACCCGAAGGTCTCAGCGATAGGGAGAGGTTGAGTTGGCTGGGGCTCTATTCCTTGGAGCGCAGGAGGATGAGGAGTGATCTTATAGAGGTGTATAAAATCATGAGGTGAATAGATTGGGTAAATATTCACCTTATAGTCATAGTCATAATTCTGAGGCTATGACCTTTTCGTCCTTGAATTTAGAAGGATGAGGGGATCTCATAGAATCATATAAAATCCTTAAAGGATTGGACAGGCTAGAGGCAGGAAGAATGTTCCCCATGTTGAGGGAGTCCAGAACCAGCGGTCACAGTTTAAGAATAAGGGGTAGGCCATTTAGGACTGAGATGAGGAAAAACCTCTTCACCCAGAGAGTTGTGAATCTGTGGAATTCTCTGCCACAGAAGGCAGTGGAGGCCAATTCACTGGATGTTTTCTGGCTCCCCATATCCCTTGATTCCTTTAGCCCCAAGAGCTAAACCTAAAAGCCCTGTCCCACTGTACGAGTTCATTCAAGAGTTCTCCCCAGTTTGCCCTGATTCGAACTCTGAGATTTATGGTAATGGCCGCTCGTAGGTACTCGGGGCTCTCGTGGACATTTTTCAACATGTTGAAAAATCTTCACGATTCTTCCCGAGCTTACCGCGTTTCCCGAGTACCTGCCATTAGCGTTACGAGCCGCTATGAGACGTCCCCGAGCTCCGACGTACCCGCTACGTACATTCTACGTACTTACCACGAGTTTGATTTTTTTTTTAACTCGGGAGAACTCTTGAATTAGCTGGTAAAGGGCTTTAACTCTATCTTGAAGTTAGATTTAGCTCTTGGGGCTAAAGGAATCAAGGGACATGGGGAAAAAGCAGGAACGGGGTACTGATTAAAGATGATCAGCCATGATCATATTGAATGGCGGTGCTGGCTCGAAGGGCCGAATGGCCTACTCCTGCACCTATGTTTCTATGTTTCTGTGTTTCTATGTTTCTAGATTCTCCCACTGGTGGAAACACCCTCTCCACATCCACTCTATACAGGTGTCGTCACATTTAGTGCTGATGTTGTTTCAAGTCTGCAACAATAACTGTGAAACTACCCACTGTGAGGTTTGGAATGGCACTTTACACCCAGGAGGATGATCTGAAATGGCACCTGCCTTCTTGGTGACAGGCTCAGTTGAATCAGCGGCTGCAGCAGTGCCAGGATGGATGGACAACGTTTCACGGCAGCCAGAAGACCCATCAAAGGCTTGACATGGATAATGTTTCTCCTGCTTAGTGCGTAGAACTTGACGTCACAGTCTTCAAATGAAGGGTTGGACATTCCAGTCTAAGAAGACAGGAATTGCCCTCACCCAGGGGTTTAGGACTTTATCACGAGAGTCGTGGAGGTTCAGACACTGTGCAGAGTTCATATTTTATTTTTTTATATTTTCTGATAACATCGAAAGGAGGCCATTTGGCCCATCTATGCTGGACTCCAGAAGGATCACACCTGTCCCATTCCTTCCACTTTATTTTAGTTTAGCTTATAGATATACAGCATGTAAACAGGCCCTTCGGTCCACCAAGTCCACGCGGACCAATGATCCCCGCACTTGAAAGCTATCCTACACGCACTTGGGACAATTTACAATTATACCAAGCCAATTAACCTACAAACCTGTACGTCTTTGGAATGTGGGAGGTAACTGGAGCAGCCAGAGAAAACCCACGTGGTCACAGGGAGAACGTACAAACTCCACACAGGCAGACATAGCGCTGTGAGGCAGCAACTCTACATCTACCGTGTCGCCCTGACCAATAATCAATGATATGTGCAGGATACTGTGGGAGTCAACACTGCCCCCTACTGCAGTCACAGGACAGACATGTTCAGGTCACACGGCATTAATGCTTAGTTATTCAACTCTAAACATGTCACTGGCAGCACTGTGAATCCATCCAATGGAAAGCCATCAAAAGGGTCACATTCCCTTCTCCTTATTCACAAAGATCATCCATTTGATTTCTGGAAATTAATGTGACCTTTCACACTCTGATTGTCCATAATGTCTCTGCCTGTTACCTAAGGGTGGCACAGTGGCCTTGCAGAGGTCCGGGTTCGATCCTACTTAACGGAGTCTGTGACCAGCGTGGGTTTTCTCCGGGTGCTCCGATTTCCTCCCACATTCCAAAGACGCGTAGGTTTAAAGGTTAATTGGCTTCAGTAAAATTGTAAATTGTAAAATTGTAAATAGCCCCTAGTGTGTAGGATAGTGCTAGCGTACGTGATTAGCACGGACTCGATGGGCCGAAGGTCTCGTTTGCGCGCTGTTTCTCCAAAGTCCAAAGTATAAAGTGTATGAAAATCTTCATCTGTACCTGAGGTGACAGCATAAAAAGTTATTTAAAATTGGATATTAAGAGTGTGCGTGTGGAGCAAGGGTTACTTACTTATGGGGCTATAAATGGAACAAACATGGTAGAAACTCACTGCAATCTTATGCCTCTTTGCAGAATGTTATGATGTTCCCCAGAGATGCCGCCAAACCCTTTGAGTTACTCCAGCACTTTGTGTTCTACTTATGAGCTTGCAGGCTGCACTGCCTGCCTGCCACACTTGATGTACAAAGTGTTTATGTCAGCAAGCTGACAGATAGCTGCCTTATCAGACCCTACCTGAGCTGATTGCACCAGTTGATATTCACGCTCCAATTGCAGTAGCACTCCGCTGTTAGCACCCAGCCACATGCACTCTGATAGCAACAGATATGCATCACACCATAGCAAGTCAGAGCTGATATGAGAAAAAAAAGGCACACCCAGATATCTGAAAGAATATTCAGGTTCTTTGTGGTTGAATTAAATGAGCAAAGAACAAGAAGATAGAGTAGAGGAGGAATATAAAGACAAAAAGCTGGATTAACCCAGTACGCCAGGCAGCATCTCTGGAGAAAACGAATATGTGACATTTCAGTTGGAGGCCCTTCTTCAGACTGAGATTCAAGGGAGAGGAAATTGAGAGATTAGTTTAGCTTAATTTAGAGACAAAGCGTGGAAACAGGCCCAGGCTGTCTTCACCGACCAGCGATCCCCGCACATTAACACCTTCCTACACACACCAGAGACAATTTACATTTATACCAAGCCAATTACACTGTAAACCTGTACGTCCTTGTAGTGTGGGAGGAAACCTGAAGATCACGGAGAACACCCACGCGGTCACGGGGAGAACGTACAAACTCCACACAGACAGCACCCTCAGTCAGGATCGAACCCGGTCCTCTGATGCTTTTGTTGTGTGCTAACCAGTCAGCAGAAAGACAACACATGATTACAATCGAGCCTTTTACAGTGTATGGATACATGATAAGGGAATAACGTTTAGTGCAAAGTAAAGCCAGCAAAGTCAGATCAAGGATAGTCCAAGGGTCACCAAAGAGGACAGGACTGCTCTCTGGTTATGGTAGGATGATACAGTTGCCTGATAACGGCTGGGAGGAAACTGTACCTGAATCTGGAGGTGTGCGTTTTCACACTTATATACCTGTTGCCTGATGGGAGAGGGGAGAAGAGGGAGTGGCCAGGGTGTAACTTAATCTCCTTCACACTCTTGACAGCTTGTTCTCACTTCATAACAAGGAATTTCGAGCCTCAACTACTACTGCTGTTATTCTGGGCATTATGACCCACCCACCACTTACTACAGACACTGAGAGGGTTTAAGGTTCAGGTAAGGTGCAGATCCCCCTGTGTGAGACCTCAATCTCCAGACAACTGATATCTGGGTCCACTGGACAATCACACGGTTGATTCCCCTACACAGATCCCACCTCCCAGCTACTGCGACACATCTGTGCTGGTGGTTTCAAGTGTTGGTGTGAAGTCACACTTACTCTCTTGCTCTGCAATTACTAAATGACCAGGCTGCAGTTCTAGGCTGTCAGAAAATGTTGCACCCACGACACAAAGTATTTTGCCTAATTTGCTGGGTGCCTCTGCATTTCTGCATTTACATCCACATTGCATGTCCTTTGACTTCACCATGCCTGGTTACAGCCACACCACATTTCAGCCACACCACAAAAACCTGATGCAAACACTCAGCAAGTCAAATAGCACCAGTGGAGAGAGAAACAGAGCCAGTATTTCAGGTCAAAGACCTTACATCAGAAGAAAGAAACATTGTAATATCCATGGAGAGTCCAGAAACTGCAGACGCCAGAATCCCGAGCAAAAAATCAAGTGCTGGAGCAACTCAACAGGTCAGACAACATCCGTGGATCTAAATGGAAACAGACGACATTTTAGGTCGGTACTGTTCTTCAGACTGATTGGAGTAGGGAGGAGAAAGCTGGAGCAGAGAGATGGGGTTGGGGCAAAGCTTGGCAAGTGATAGGTGGATACAGATGAGGAGGGATGATTGGCAAAAGTGACAAAGGCTGGAGACAAAAATGAGACAGAAAGGTGTCAGATAAGTGGAGAACAGAAGGTGTGAGATGTTAAAATGGCCGAGGGTGGGGGGGGGGGGGGGGGGGGGGGGGAAGGGGGGGTGGGGGGGGGGGGGGGGGGGGGAAATCTGGGTATAAGTGTCAAGAGGAGGAGAAAGAAGGGGGATAAAAGGGAAATACAGAGTTTCAGGGATTGCAGATGAGTACACAAAGAAGGGGAAAGGAGCAGAGTGACTAATGTAGTGGGAGTTAGACAATAATGCTGGAGAAACTCAGCGGGTGAGGCAGCATCTATGGAGAGAAGGAATAGGCCACGTTTCGGGTTAATGTCGAGGGGAGAGGGGGCGGGAAAAATAAATGAAGAGGCGGAGACAGTAGGCCTGAGGGAGAGCTGGGAAGGGGAGGGGAAGGAGGGAGAAAGCAAGGACTAACTGAAATTGGAGAAGTCAATGTTCATTCCGCTGGGGTGTAAACTACCCAAGTGAAATATGAGGTGCTGTTTCTCCAATTTGCGCTGGGCTTCACTCTGGCCATGGAAGAGGCCCAGGACAGATAGAATGTGGTGGGAGTAATATGTAATAATAATATGTACGCACTGGAATGGGATAAAGGCAGGGGAAGGAGAGAAGGGTTTGGGAGATGGGGTGTTATTTGAAATTGGAATGGGAATGGAAGGGGAGTTCACAAGTTCTCAAGTTATCGGAGTAGAATTAGGCCCATCAAGTCCCATCAAGTCTCCTCCACCATTCATTCATGGCTGTTCTCTGCCTCTGAATCCCATTATCCTGCCTTCTCCCCATAACCCTTGACACCTGTTCCAATCAAGGATTTGTCTATCTCTGCCTTAAAAATATCCACTGACTTGGCCTCCACGGCCCTCCGTGGCAATGAGTTCCACAGATTAACTACCCTCTGACTAAAGAAGTTCCCCCTCACCTCCATTCTAAAAGGGCGCCCTTTAATTCTGAGGCTATGACCTCTGGTCCTAGACTCTCCCACCAGTGGAAACATCCTTTCCACATCCACTCTATCTATGCCTTTCATTATTCTGTAAGTTTCAATGAGGTTCCATCTCAACCTTCTAAACTCCAGCGAGTGGAAGCCCAGTGCTGTCAAACGCTCATCATCTAAAATGTGGCTAAAGAGGTTAGCAACCAGGAGATGAAGGTAGGCCTTGGTGGACAGAGCACGTGTTCTGCGACACAGTTACCTAGTTTACGCTCGGTCTCGCCAACGTAAATGAGGGCAGATCAGAAGGACAATGCATTAGGGTGAGGTTGGAAGAGTTGAAAAGTGGAATATCCAAAAGCTAGCTGGGCACAGCAAGATCGCCCAACACCAGCTAAGGAAATGCCTGAAGTTAATGTGTAGGAAGGAACTACAGATGCTCGTTTATAACCGAAGATTGACACAAAACTCAGAGTGTCAGACAGCATCGCTGGAGAAAATGAATAGGTCTGGAAGACTGGTCTGAAGAAGGGTCTCGACCCGAAACATCACCTACTCCTCGCTTGACGTTAATCATCTTTAACAGTGTTGGCTGAGGGAGAGGCCATGGGAGGGGTAGCATGAGATATCAGGTGAGGTTCTGTTGGGTTAGTATGAAGCAACATCCCTGGCATCGGACACTGAATGGAGAAGCGGCCTGTGGTTCATGAAGGATTGAGGCTGGGGGCGGATGGAGAAAGGAACTGCTCTGGAATCAGTGAACTTGGGAGAGAGAAGGAGAGAGTTCCTGAAACCTCTCAACAAGCGGCCAGCAGACGGTGATCCGAGGGCAGGGTGTCAGCTCAAGCCAGCGGCTGATTAACGATTCAGGTAGTTCGGCAAGAGAGGGCTGGGGTAAAGGTGACTCTCTCCATCTGGTCAACCTCTCCACCAGCCACAGCTTCCACTGAGTAATTAAACTGTAATTACAGCCATGCATAGGAGAAATCTGAAGAATTTGTATGTATGCATTTAAGTGTTTATGTGTGTGTCTGTTCATGTATGTGCATTTGTGTGTGAGTTAGTGTGTCATTGTGCATGTGTGCACGTGCATGTGCAGCAATGCGCCTGTATAAGTGTCTGTGTGTGTGTTTGTGTGTCTGTGTGCATGTGTGCCTGCATCAATGTGCTTGTGTATATGCTTGGGTATGTGTGTGTGTGTGTGTGTGTGTGTATGTGTGTGTATGTGTGTTTATGTGTCTATGTGCCTGAGTGTACGTGTGCGTGCGTCAATGTGCCTGTGTATGTGCTTGTGTATGTGTGTGTGCATGAGTATGTGTGTATGTGTATTTGTGTGTGTGTGTTTATGTGTCTATGTGCCTGAGTGTATGTGTGCGTGCATCAATGTGCCTGTGTATGTGCTTGTGTGTGTGTGTGTGTGTGTGTGTGTGTGTGTGTGTGTGTGTGTGTGTGTGTGTGTGTGTGTGAGTGTGTGTGTGTGTGTGTGTGCGTGTACGTGTGTGAGTGTGCGAGTATGTGCGTGTGTGCGTGTGTGCGTGTGTGCGTGTGTGTGCGTGTGTGTGTGTGTGTGTGTGTGTGTTTATATGTCTATGTGAATGTGTGTATGTGTGCCTACATCAATGTGCCTGTGTGTGTGTCTTGGTGTTAAATGGAAGATACCACCAGCATGGATCGGAAATTGGCTGAATGGGAAAGTGTGGGAATAAAGTTAGCTTTTCCGCATTGGCTGCAGTGACTAGCATTGTTCCACAAGAGCCCGTGTTGGGTCTGCCACTCTTCACGTTGTATATCAATGAGTGATTTGGATGATGGAATTGATGGCTTTGAGGCCATGTTTGCAGATGACAGGTGAAGGGGCCGGTTGTGTAGAGGAAGCAGGGAGTCTGCAGAATGACTTAGACAGGTAGGGAGAGTGGGCAAAGAGGTGGCAGATGGAATATAGTGTAGCCAAGTGTGGAGTCATGCACTTTAGTAATCGGATTAAAGGCGTAGACTATTTTATTAACGGGGAAAGGATTCAGAAATCGGAGGTGTAAAAAGGATTTGGGAATGCTGGTGCAGGATTCCAAAAAGTTTAATTTGCAAGTTCAATCAGTAGTAAAAAAGGTAAATACAATATTAGCATTCATTTTGAGAGGACTAGAATATAAAAGCAGGTCTGTGATGCTGAGGATTTATAGGGCAATGGTCAGATCACATTTTGAGTACTGTGACCATATATCTGAGGAGGGATATGCTGGCATTGCAAGAGGTCCAAAGGTGGTTTACAAGAATGATCACAGGGATGATTGGATTAATACAGAAGGAGTGTCTGACGGCTATGGGCCTGTACTCGCAGGAGTTAAGTTTAGTTTAGAGATACAGCTGGGAAACAGGCCCTTCGGCCCACCGAGTCCGCACTGACCAGCAATCCCCGCACATTAACACTGTCCTACACACACTAGGGACAATTTACAATTATACCGAGCCAATTAACCTACAAACCTGTGGGTCTTTGGTGTGTGGTAGGAAACCGAAGATCTCAGGTTACCTGCATATGATGTATAAGAGGTGTATATGGTATGTGGGAGGTGTATTTAGTGTGTGGGAGGTGTATAAAGTATACAAGAGGTGCATATAGTGTGTGGGAGGTGTATATGGTATGTGGGATGTGTATGTGGGTATTTTCAGAAGTGATCTATTTGTATGGCCACGAGTCATCCTTTAACCATGCTTTGCCTGCAGATTGCATAACCATCAACCCAGAGTTGAAGAGTTTGCCAGTCCTGGGTGCGCTGCATCTGGGAGCAAGAATGCTGCAGTACTCATCTCTATGAATGCGTCCTGGTCAGAACTGTGTGTGTAAATATTGGGTGAATGTAGATAACTCTTGTCGAACTGAGTTCCAATGCTATAATCAGCATCTTCGATGGTCAGAAGTGGAGCAGGGAAGTAGGCATCACAGAATCACCTTCACATCATTATCTAACACTGAGACAGGACGTGTAGGAAGGAACTGCAGATGCTGGTTTACACCAAATATAGACACAAAATGCTGGAGTAACTCAGCGGGACAGGCAGCATCTCCGGAGAGAAGGAATTGATGACGTTTTGGGTCGAGAACCTTCTTCAGTCTTTAAAGAAGGATCTTGACCCATGATGTCGCCCATTCATTCTCACCCGACATGCTACCTGTCCCGCTGAGTTACCCCTGCATTTTATGTCTATGTTGTATCTAAGTGTTGGTTTTCACCGTAGATAGACACAAAATGCTGGTCAGGCAGCATCTCTGGTCGAGACCCTTCTCCAGACTGTGATTCAGGGGAGAGGAAAACTAGAGATGTGGAGGGTGCAAAGAACATGTAAACTGTGAAAACAACAGATCAGAGAAGACGATGATCATGGAAATGTAGAATGGTTCATTGTTGGACGAGGGGAAGGTGACAACGAAGCATACACACAGTAAAATTAGTTAGGAGGACAGTGAAACTAGCAGGAGAACTAGGCTGGGGGAGGGATGGAGAGAGAGGGAAAGCTAGGGTTACTTGAAGTTAGATAAATCAAAACTCATACCGTTGGGGTGTAGGCTGCCCAAGCAAAATATGAGGTGCTGTTCCTCCAATTTGTGTTTGGCCTCACTCTGACAATGTTCACGTGCACACTGAGCACACAAACAATTTTGCCGAGGTAAGATTATGACCTTCAGTGTGAAGAAGGATCTCAACCCTAAACATCACCCATTCCTTCACTCCAGAGATGCTGCCTGTCCCGCTGAGTTACTCCAGCTTATTGTGTCTGCCCGATCTGAAATGTTGCCTTTCCATGTTCTCCACAGGTTCTATCTGACGTGCAGAGTTGCTCCAGCATTTTGTGTTCTACACAAGACTCAAGCATTTGCTGACCCTTGTGTCTCCATGGATCCATGGAGTTAGAGAGAGATACAGCACGGAAACAGGCCCTCTGGCCCACCATCAGTGATGACCATCAGCCCAATTTATCACAATTGTACTTCGACAATTTTTAATGCTCCTTATTAACTAATTAGAGTCTATAATTCGCCTGCACATTAGAGGCACTTTACAGTGGCTAATGAATCCACCACCTTATAGATGGGTGCCTTCAGGCCCATTGAGTTCACACAGACCATCTGCCCCATATTAGTGTCCCCTCACTACACACTAGGGACAATTTACAGAGGCCAATTAAACTACAAACCCACATGTCTTTGGAATGTGGGGGAAATCCGGAGCACCCGGAGGAAACCCACGCAGTCGCAGGGAAAACGTGCAAACTCCACACAAAGGCACCCAAGGTCAGGATTGAAGCCGTTCTCCGGTGCTCTGCCCACTGCGCCATTGTGCCACAGACATTGTTGAGACCAAGCTGAAACCTGTTAAAAATTGGCAGAGATAACACTGTGGCGCAGCAGTAGTGACTAGAGACCCGGGTTCAATCCTGGCTACGGATCCTGTCTGTATGACGTTTATACATTCTCCCCGTGACCTACAAGGATTTTCTCCGGGTGCTCCGGTTTCCTCCCACACTTCAAAGGTGTCGAGGTTTGTAAGCTAATTGGCTTGGTAAAATCGTACATTGTCCCTAGTGTGTGTAGGATAGTGTTAGAGTGCAGCGTTTGCTGGTCAGCATAGACTAGGTGGGCCGAAGGGCCTGTTTCTGTGCTGTATCTCTAAACTAATCCAATTTAAGATCAACTAAACAGAAAATCTGCAAAGCTAGCCCTGATCTAATGAGATTCAGTCTAATCTCACATCCTCACATGGCAGGGACCTGTGGAAATGTCATGTGTAAGAAGAAACTGTAGATGCTGGTTTAAACCGAAGATAGACACAAAAAGCTGGAGTAACTCAGCGGGACAGGCAGCATCTCTGGAAAGAAGGAATGGGTGACTTTTCGTGTCAAGACCCTTCTTCAGACTGGATAAGGGAAATGAGAGATACAGATGGTGATGTGGAGAGATAAAGAACAATGAATGAAATATATGCAAAAAAGGTTATGATGATAAAGGAAACAGGCCATTGCAAGCTGTTTGTCGGGTGCAAATGAGAAGCTAGTGTGACTTGGGTAGGGGGAGGGATAGAGAGAGAGGGAATGCCGGGGCTACCAGAAGTGAGAGAAATCAATATTCATACCACTGGGCTGCAAGCTGCCTAAGTGAAATATGAGATGCTGTTCCTCCAATTTGCGTTTAACCTCACTCTGACATTGGAGGAGACCCGAAACGTCATCCATTCCTTCGCTCCAGAGATGCTGCCTGTCCCACTCAGTTACTCCAATTTATTGGGCTAATCCTGAAAATATTATGGGTTATCAACGTTACACAGCTGTTAGGTATAGGGTTGAGGCCTGTTGTGGCATTAGGTAAAAGTCTCTACCTCACTGATCCTCCAGCCACAGATGCTGAGAATTCCACCATCTTCCAAGCCGATGCCTTTTTTTTATAGATCTTCTTCCCAGGTTGTCTCATGCTGCCAATGTCATAGAAACATAGAAACATAGAAATTAGGTTCAGGAGTAGGCCATTTGGCCCTTCGAGCCTGCACCGCCATTCAATATGATCATGGCTGATCATCCAACTCAGTATCCTGTACCTGCCTTCTCTCCATACCCCCTGATCCCTTTAGCCACAAGGGCCACATCTAACTCCCTCTTAAATATAGCCAATGAACTGGCCTCAACTACCTTCTGTGGCAGAGAATTCCAGAGATTCACCACTCTCTGTGTGAAAAATGTTTTCCTCATCTTGGTCCTAAAAGATTTCCCCCTTATCCTTAAACTGTGACCCCTTGTTCTGGACTTCCCCAACATCAGGAACAATCTTCCTGCATCTAGCCTGTCCAACCCCTTAAGAATTTTGTAAGTTTCTATAAGATCCCCCCTCAATCTTCTAAATTCTAGCGAGTACAAACCGAGTCTATCCAGTCTTTCTTCATATGAAAGTCCTGACATCCCAGGAATCAGTCTGGTGAACCTTCTTTGTACTCCCTCTATTTCAAGAATGTCCTTCCTCAGATTAGGAGACCAAAACTGTACGCAATACTCCAGGTGTGGTCTCACCAAGACCCTGTACAACTGCAGTAGAACCTCCCTGCTCCTATACTCAAATCCTTTTGCTATGAATGCTAACATACCATTCGCCTTCTTCACTGCCTGCTGCACCTGCATGCCTACTTTTAATGACTGGTGTACCATGACACCCAGGTCTTGTTGCATCTCCCCCTTTCCTAATCGGCCACCATTCAGATAATAGTCTACTTTCCTCTTTTTGCCACCAAAGTGGATAACCTCACATTTATCCACATTATACTGCATCTGCCATGCATTTGCCCACTCACCCAGCCTATCCAAGTCACGTTGCAGCCTCCTAGCATCCTCCACACAGCTAACACTGCCCCCCAGCTTCGTGTCATCCGCAAATTTGGAGATGTTGCATTCAATTCCCTCGTCCAAATCATTAATATATATCGTAAATAGCTGGGGTCCCAGCACTGAGCCTTGCGGTACCCCACTAGTCACTGCCTGCCATTGTGAAAAGGACCCGTTTACTCCTACTCTTTGCTTCCTGTTTGCCAGCCAGTTCTCTATCCACATCAATACTGAACCCCCAATACCGTGTGCTTTAAGTTTGTGTACTAATCTCTTATGTGGGACCTTGTCGAAAGGCTTCTGAAAGTCCAGATATAACACATCCACTGGTTCTCCCTTATCCACTCTACTAGTTACATCCTTGAAAAATTCTATAAGATTTGTCAGACATGATTTACCTTTCATAAATCCATGCTGACTTTGTCCAATGATTTCACCACTTTCCAAATGTGCTGCTATCCCATCTTTAATAACTGATTCTAGCAGTTTCCCCACTACCGACGTTAGACTAACTGGTCTGTAATTCCCCGTTTTCTCTCTCCCTTTTTAAAAAGTGGGGTTACATTAGCTACCCTCCAATCCTCAGGAACTACTCCAGAATCTAAAGAGTTTTGAAAAATTATCACTAATGCTTCCACTATTTCTGGGGCTACTTCCTTAAGTACTCTGGGGTGCAGCCTATCTGGCCCTGGGGATTTATCAGCCTTTAATCCATTCAATTTACCTAACACCACGTCCCGGCTAATCTGGATTTCACTCAGTTCCTCCATCTCATTTGATCCCCGGTCCCCTGCTATTTCCGGCAGATTATTTATGTCTTCCTTAGTGAAGACAGAACCAAAGTACTGCCATGTCCTTGTTCCCCATGATCAATTCACCTGTTTCTGACTGCAAGGGACCTACATTTGTTTTAACTAATCTTTTTCTCCTCACATATCTATGAAAGCTTTTGCAGTCAGTTTTTATGTTCCCTGCCAGTTTTCTTTCATAATCTATTTTCCCTTTCCTAATTAAGCCCTCTGTCCTCCTCTGCTGGACTCTGAATTTCTCCCAGTCCTCTGGTAGGCTGCTTTTTCTGGCTAATTTGTACGCTTCATCTTTTGTTTTGATACTATCCCTGATTTCCCTTGTTAGCCACGGATGCACTACCTTCCCTGATTTATTTTTTTGCCAAACTGGGATGAACAATTGTTGTAGTTCATCCATGCAGTCTTTAAATGCCTTCCATTGCATATCCACCGTCAACCCATTAAGAATCAATTGCCAGTCTATCTTGGCCAATTCACGTCTCATACCCTCAAAGTTACCTTTCTTTAAGTTCAGGACTCTTGTTTCTGAATTAACAATGTCACTCTCCATCCTAATGAAGAACGCAACCATTTTATGGTCACTCTTGCCCAAGGGGCCACGCACAACAAGACTGCTAACTAACCCTTCCTCATTACTCAATACCCAATCTAGAATAGCCTGCTCTCTCGTTGGTTCCTCTACATGTTGGTTTAGAAAACTATCCCGCATACATTCCAAGAAATCCACTTTCTCAGCACCCTTGCCAATTTGATTCACCCAATCTATATGTAGATTGAAGTCACCCATTATAACAGTTTTACCTTTGTTGCACGCATTTCTAATTTCCTATTTGATGCCATCCCCAACTCCGCTACTACTGTTAGGTGGCCTGTACACAACTCCCACTAGCGTTTTCTGCCCCTTAGTGTTTCGCAGCTCTACCCATATCAATTCCACATCCTCCAAGCTAATGTCCTTCCTTTCTATTGTGTTAATCTGCTCTCTAACCAGCAACGCTACCCCACCTGCTTTCCCTTTCTGTCTATCCCTCCTGAATATTGAATATCACTGGATGTTCAGCTCCCAGCCTTGGTCACCCTGGAGCCATGTCTCCGTGATCCCAACTATAGCATAGTCATTAATAGCTATCTGCACATTCAACTCATCCACCTTATTACGAATGCTCCTTGCATTGAGACACAAAGCCTTCAGGCTTGTTTTTACAACACTCTTACCCCTTATACAATTATTTTGAAAAGTGGCCCTTTTTGATTTTTGCCCTGGTTTTGTCTGCCTGCCACTTTTACTTTTCACCTTGCTACCAATTGCTTCTACACTCATTTTACACCCCTCTGTCTCTCCGCTCACACATTTAAGAAACCCTTTCCCTTTAACTCCATCCTCCACTATCCCATTCGACACCCCACCCACCTTATTCAGTTTAAAACCACCCGTGTAGCAGTGGCAAACCTGCCTGCCAGAATGCTGGTCCCACACCTGTTAAGATGCAATCCGTCCCTTTTGTACAGTTCCCCCTTACTCCAAAACTTAGATCCCAGTGATCTAAGAATCTAAATCCCTGCCCCGTGCACCAGTTCCTCAGCCACACATTCAGGTCCCGTATCTCCCTGTTCCTGCTCTCGCCAGCACGAGGAACTGGAAGCAAACCGGAGATAACAACCCTGGAGGTCCTGCTTTTCAGCATTTTTCCGAGCTCTCTAAAGTCACGCTGCAGAATATTCATCCCCTTCTTTCCGACATCATTTGTGCCGACATGCACTACCTCTTCCAGATGTTCACCTTCGCCCTTGAGGATTTTCTGCACTCTGTCCGTGACATCCTGGATCCTGGCACCAGGAAGGCAGCACACCATCCTCGAATCCCGTCTGTTGCCGCAGAAACCCCTGTCCGTACCTCTCACAATGGAGTCTCCCACTACAATGGCGTTGCCTGACTTTGGCCTCTTTGGTTTTGGCTCAACAGCCCTATTCGCATCGCAAGCCAGTCCGCCGCTCAGTGTAACAACGTCTTCTGTCCCAACAGCTTCTAAGTGGGTGAACCTGTTCACAAGAGGTGCAACACCCGGGGATGTTTGCATTCCATGCTTCCCTCCCTTTCTCACCGTCTCCCACCTTCTCTCTTCCAGTACCTTAGGTGTAACAATCTTACTGTAGGACTTGTCGAGGAACGACTCAGTTTCTCGGACGAACCTGAGGTCATCCACTTGCTTCTCCAGTTCCCCAACACGGTCCTTCAGGAGCTCTACCTGGATGCACTTGTCACATTTGTAGCAGCCAGAGGCATCAGCAGTGTCCTTGACTTCCCACATACTGCAAGCATCGCACTGAGTCAGCTTGCCTGACATCTCCTTCTTTCGTCTCTCCCTCTCCAGTGTTTTGCGTAGCCTCCTCTCCAAAGACTCTCGAGCCAAAGACTCACACTGCCGCTCACTCACTGCCGCTCCCTAAGAGCCGTCTTGCTTATATTGACTGATAAATTGCCTAATTTACCAATTTACAAACCAAATTCCTCAGTTTTCAACTGTTTTCCCCCCTCTGACTCATTTCTCTCCTCCCACTTGGGCTAGAGCCGATCAGTGCTTTCTCTTGCTTATCTTCTCCTGCTGTTGCTTCCAAATCTACAGCAGCTATATCCATAACCAACTGCACCCTCATCTGCTCCCCTCGACTCATCGTCTGCCAAATCCTCCCCCATTTTCTGCTTGAAGGCTCCTCCATCATTTAATCCAGCCCAGCAGTACAGTACAGGAACAGGTCCTTCGGCCCACAAAGTCAGTGCTGAATATTATGCCCCACCAACTACAATCTGCCCGCACATAATCCACATCCCTCCATTCTCTGCATATCCATGTGCCTATCCAGAATGTCTTAAATACTACTATTGTAGCTGCCTCCACCACTACCCCCAGCAGCATGTTCCGGGTAAAGTACTGACCCAGCACATCTCCTTTAAGTTTTGCCCCTCTCATCTCAAATCTGTGCCCTCTAGTTTTTGATTTTTCCATCATGGGTGAAAGGTTCTGACTGTCCACCCAATATACACCTCTCATCATTTTCTATACTTCCATCAGGTCTCCTCACAACCTCTGCTGTACCAACGTGTACAACTCATTAGTGAGGCTGCACTTGGAGTATTGTGTTCAGTTTTGGTCGCCCTGCTACAGGAAGGATGTCATTAAACGCACTTGGTTGCACAAGGGACTTCAGGCTTTGGTCCGTTTTGCAGTAATTTTGTTTTTGTTGTTTTTTTAATGATGTTACTGCTGAGTGTTGCATTTATAGACCTGTTAAGCTGCTGCGAGTATGAATTTAAAGCCCTGTCCCACGGTACGAGTTCATTCCAAGAGCTCTCCCGAGTTTGCCCTGATTCGAACTCAGAGATTTACGGTAATGGCCACTCGTCGGTACTCGGGGCTCTCGTGGACAGTTTTCAACATGTTGAAAAATCGTCACGAGTCTTCCCGTGCCTACCTGCCATTAGTGAGTCTTCCCGAGTACCTGCCATTCGCGTTACGAGCCGCTAAGAGACGTCCCCGAGCTCCGACGTACCCGCTACGTTCATTCTCCGTGCTTACCACGAGTTTGTTTTTTTTTAAACTCGGGAGAGCTCTTGGAATGAACTCGTACTGTGGGACTGGGATTTAAATTATTCCATTTCAGTACATCTGATAATACAACATGTTTAACTCCACTCCCTCTGCAGGAAGCAAAGCGGTACACATAACCTGGTACATATACCCTGGTAGACATTCCCTGGTACACATTCCCTGGTACACATACCCTGGTACGCATACCCTGGCACATATACCATGGTACATATACCCTGGTAGACATTCCCTGGTACACATTCACTGGTACACATTCCCTGGTACACATTCACTGGTACACATTCCCTGGTACGCATTCCCTGGTACACATTCACTGGTACACATTCCCTGGTACACATTCACTGGTACACATTCCCTGGTACACATTCCCTGGTACACATTCCCTGGTACACATTCCCTGGTACACATTCCCTGGTACACATTCACTGGTACACATTCACTGGTACACATTCACTGGTACACATTCACTGGTACACATTCACTGGTACACATTCACTGGTACACATTCCCTGGTACACATTCCTTGGTACACATACCCTGGTACACATTCCCTGGTACACATTCACTGGTACACATTCCCTGGTACATATACCGTGGTATACATTGATGATGCCGAAGGAGAGATGTTTGAAAGGGTCTAGTTCCTCGGAGTATCTTGTCCTGGACCAGCCATATCAAAGGAATTTGCCCAAAAAGCACACCAATGTCTCTACTTCCTCAGAAGGCTTGGGAAGTTTGGCACGACCCCAACAACTCTCACCAACTTCTATAGATGCAGAGCAGAAAGCATTTTATCAGGATGCATCACAGCTTGGTTTGGGAACAGCTACATTCAAGACCGCAAGAAATTGCAGAGAATTTCAGACCCAGCCCAGACCATCACACAAACCAACCTCCCTTCCACTGAAAATGCACACCTCCAGATTCAGAGACAATTTTTTCCCAGCTGTTATCAGGCAACTGAACCATCCTACCAACAACTGGACAGCAGTCTTGATCTACTATCTACCGCATTGGAGACCCTTGGACTATTTTTAAACTGGACTTTACTGGACTTTATCTTGCACTAAACATTACTCCCTTTATCACGTATATGTCCGCTGCCGATAGCTCGATTGTAATCATGTATCGTCTTTCAGCTGACTGGTTCGCATGCAATAAAAAGCTTTTAACTGTGCCTAATTTCACGTGACAATAAACTAAACCAAAACTTGAACCAAAAAAAACTAAAGATGCTGCACGAGCCTCTGAGCTACTCCAGCGCATTAGTTTAGTTTAGAGACACAGCACGGAAACAGGCCCTTCAGCCCACCGGGACCGCGCCGACCAGCGATCCCCACACATTAACACTATCCCAAACCCACCAGCAATCATTTTTACATTTACCAAGCCAATTAACCTACAAACCTGTACGTCTTTGGAGTGTGGGAGGAAACCGAAGATCTCGGAGAAAACCCACGCAGGTCATGGGGAGAAGATACATACTCCGTACAGACAGCACCCGTAATCGGGATCGAACCCGGGTCTCTGACGCTGCATTCGCTGTAAGGCAGGAACTCTACCGCTGCACCACCGTGGCTGTCTCTTTTTATTTTCCTCCCCTCTCCTCTCTCCTCCTCTCCCCTCCCCTTTCCTCTCATCTCATCTCATCTCATCTCATCTCATCTCATCTCATCTCATCTCATCTCATCTCATCTCATCTCATCTCATCTCATCTCATCTCATCTCATCTCATCTCATCTCATCTCAACTCATCTCATCTCATCTCCTCCCCTCCCCTCCCCTCCCCTCCCCTCCCCTCCCCTCCCCTCCCCTCCCCTCCCCTCCCCTCCCCTCCCCTCCCCTCCCCTCCTCTCCTCTCCTCTCCTCTCCTCTCCTCTCCTCTCCTCTCCTCTCCTCTCCTCTCCTCTCCTCTCCTCTCCTCTCCTCTCCTCTCCTCTCCTCTCCTCTCCTCTCCTCTCCTCTCCTCTCCTCTCCTCTCCTCTCCTCATGTTCAGCTCAAGATTGCAGCATCTGCAGTCTCTTGTGTTGCGACCCTTCATCAGTCTGAAGAAGGGTCTCGAGCCGAAACGTCACCCATTCCTTCTTTCCAGAGATGCTGCCTGTCCTGCAGAGTTACTCCAGCATTTTCTGTCTATCTTCGGTTTAAACCAGCATCTGCAATTCCTTCCTACACACTGGAACCAGGTAGTTCCTCAATGCATGATTGCAATTGCTCGAAAGAACACATGTTAGCACTTTGCAAATATATATGAAATCTTTAGAATTATAGGCTCTTTGGGGAATTATGGTCTACTAATGATACCAATTATATCATGTTATTTTAATAAAGTACCTGGTAATTGAGAAATTCAATGCCTTCCAAACTGAGGCAGGAGACATGAAGACTAAGGGTCAGAAGTCCACTGAGAACAGTTGTAAAGGAACATTTTGACGGCAAATCAACCAAAGCTCTGTGGGACAATCAGCCTACCTCCCACTGTTTCATTTTGAATTCCAGTGTCGAACAAGACCCCATAAACCAGATCTCTTCCACCTCCTCGCTCTCCCAGTTACAGCATGGTGGCACTTCTTCAATAATTGACTCCAGCATCTTCCCCACCACCGATGTCAGGCTAACTGGTCTATAATCCCTGTTTTCTCTCTCGCTCCTCTCTTGAAAAGTGGGATAACATGCTACCCTCCAATCCACAGGAACTGATCCTGAATCTATGGAACATTGGAAAATGATCACCAATGTGTCCACAATTTCCAGAGCCACCTCCTTGAGTACACTGGGATGCAGACCATCATGCCCTGGGAATTTATCAGCCTTCAGTCCCATCAGTCTACACAATACCATTTCTCGCCTACTGCAAATTTCTTTCAGTTCCTCTGTCTCCCGAGATCCTCTGTCCTCTAGTACAGTGGTTCCCAACCTTTTTTAGTTCTTGGCCCCCTTGGGCTCTTTAATTTTTTTGTGCCCCCCTCCCCCCCTGACATTATTAGCAGAAAAAAAGTGGCCCTCTTCATTGAACCTGTGGCCCCCTAAATCCCCAAATTTTTCTGTGCTTCCCCTGAAATTTGCCATGGCCCCTTTGGGGTCATATGACCTAGTACATCTGGGAGATTGTTTGAGTCTTCCTTCGTGAAGACAGAACCAAAGTACCTGTTCAACTCTTCTGCCATTTCCTTGTTCCCCATAATAATTTCACCTGTTTCTGCCTTCAAGGGACCCACATTTGTCTTTACTAATCTTTTTCTCTTAACATACCTAAAGGAGCTTTTACTATCCTTCTTTATATTCTTGGCCAGCTTACCCCCATACTTCATCTTTTCACCCCATATTACCCTTTTTGTTACCTTCTGATGTCCTTTGAAAGTTTCCCAATCTAGCTTCCCGCTACTCTTTGCTATGTTATACACCTTTTCTTTTAGTTTTATTCCATCCCTAACTTCCCTTGTCAGCCACAGTTTCCTCTTACTTCCCTTAGAATCTTTCTTCCTCTTTGGAATGAAAAGATCCTGCATCTTCTGGATTATGCCTAGAAATTCCTGCTATTGCTGTTCCACCATCATTCTCATTATATAAATCAGAAGATGAGTTCAGGGGAAATCGTTATTCAGAGGATGGTTGCAATTTGCTCGAGCATGTGGTATTTAAGGTAAAATATCCATGTTGTATTTCAAGGGAAGTTGTGTAAGTTCTCTCATACAAAGGAGAGAAGAATAATGGAATGTGCCAGAAGGGCGTTGTGATGTTCATTGGGACAATACTGTGTGGAACAGCACAATCCTCTTGACCACTGAGGATGGTTAACAACCTACAGGATCGCAGCCACCTCAGAGGCCATCTCGTGTCCACGGGGATTCTCTTGAACTTCTACAGAGACTCCATAGAAGATAGAAGGTATTCTGATGGGACGTACCTCAGCTTGACCGCCTGAACCTTCATAGTAGACACAAAATGTTGGAGTAACTCAGTGGGACGGGCAGCATCTCTGGATAGAAGGAATGGGTGATGTTTCAGGTCGAGACCCTTCTTCAGACTTCTTCCTTCTATCCAGAGATGCTGCCTGTCCCGTTGAGTGACTCCAGCATTTTGTGTCTATCTTCGGTTTAAACCAGCATCTGCAGTTCCTTCCGACACATTTTGTCTGAACCTTCAGGGAGTGGTGAACACAGCCCAGTCCATCACAAGCTCGTCGCTTCATTCAGTCCACTCTATTTAAGGATGTGTTGCATCAGGAAGGCAGGAAGTTTCATCAAGGTGCCTGTCACCCTGACCATTCCCCTTTCCATACAGACAGCACCCATAGTCAGGATTGAACCCGGATCTCTGGCGCTGTAAGGTGCTGCTACATACTCTTAAAGGGCCTGTCCCACAGTACGAGATAATTCAAGAGTTCTCCCGAGTTTCCCCTGATTCGAACTCGGAGAATTACGGTAATAATCAGGTAAGCTCGTGAAGTTTTTCCTTCAACATGTTTAAAAATGTCCACGAGAGCCCCGAGTACCTACGTCCCGAGTACCTGCCGTTAGCGTTACGAGCCGCTAAGAGACGTCCCGAGTTCCGAAGTATCCGCTAAATACATTCTACGTACTTACCACGAGTTTGATTTTTTTTTAAACGCGGGAGAGCTCTTGGGTAAACTCGTATAGTGGGACAGGCCCTTTACTCTACCTCATACAGTTATCCTGTTATTGTACCTTAATATTCTTTGGCATTATTCGAATTTTACAGGGTGATCTTGCACCATTCTGCTGATTTTGCTCTCATCATTGTATTTACTGTTGTGTTCATCATTACCATCTGAATTCTATTTACTCTGCGAACATGTGAATGAGGAATTTATTTACACCTTGGTGTATATGATGATAAACAAATTATTCTCATTAGTGGGGGTGTGGGAGCAGCACGGTGGCGCAGCCGTAGAGTTGCTGCTTTACAGCGCCAGAGACCCGGGTTCGATCCTGACCACGTGTGCTGTCTGTACGGAGTTTGTACGTTCTCCCCGTGACTGCGTGGGATTTCTCTTGGTGCTCCGGTTTCCTCCCACATTCCAAAGACATGCAGGTTTGTAGGGTAAATGGCTTTGGTAAAGATTGCAAATTGATAGTGCTAGTATAAGAGAATCGCTGGTCGGCACGGACTCGGGGCCTGTTTCTGCGATGTATCTATAAATTAAAAAACAAAACTAATCTGCGATCCACAGCCTTTTTCTGGGCTGTGAAGATGAGGCCTAAAACTCAGCATTGACAATAATTCATACGTGAAATCATATCCCAGGCTTTTGAGCCTTACTCTGTCGAAACAGTTAATTTATAATAATCACGATTTTTTCTAATCATCTCAAGGCCTTAAAAAGAGCAACGGAAATTCCCCTTCCTCCCTCCCTCTCTCTCTCTCCCTCCCTCTCCCTCTCCCTCTCCGTCTCTGTCTCCGTCTCTCTCTCTCTCTCTCTCTCTCTCTCTCTCTCGACCCTGACCATGTCTGAAATCAAATAATACACTTCTCAAATAGCTCCACGCTGCAAGAGAGTTAATGGGCCACCCTCAGTGCTGCCATCATCATCCTGCCTGACCTACTGAGGCAGGATATGGTTTCACAGTCCAGTGAGAATAGGCCCGTACAAAGGAGTCTAGGAGAGTATTTCTCATTGCAAAATGGAAATGGTCAAACTAGATTGAACACAATATTTTCTTCACTCCAAATGAGTTGCCAAACTGACAAATGCAATAAGCAATCATGCAGATGGCAAATGGAATTACACGATGAACTCCTGGTAACTAAAGGGAGGGAGGGGTTTTGTGTGCGGCCATTTCTGTCACAATCCCCCTCCTTCTCTGCTCCCCTCCCATCCCCTTCCACCCATATCCCTTCCTCTGACCACATTTCAAGTATTTTATATCCTTACTTAGTTTATAGGTCATAGGAGCAGAATTAGGCCATTTGGCCCATTGAGTCTACTCCGCCATTCAGTCATGGATGATCTATCTTTCCCTCTCAACCCCATTCTCCTGTATTCTCCCCATAACCTTTGACACCCTTACTAATCAAGAATATTTCAATCTCCACTGCCTCCACAGCCATTTGTGGCAATGAATTCCACAGATTCACCACCCAATGACTAAAAAATGGCCTCCTCATCTGCTTTCTAATGGTACGTCTGCGACTTCTGGTCCTAGACTCTCCCACTAGTGGAAACATCCTCTCCACATCCACTATATCCAGTTCTTTCACTATTCGTTAAGTTTCAATGAGGTTGCCCATCATCCCTCTAAACTCCAGCGAGTATAGGCCCAGTGCCGCAAACATTCATCATACGTTAACCCAATCATTCCTGGGATAATTTACATAAAACGCCTTTTGGACCCTCCCCAGCGCCAGCACATCTCTCCTCAGCTATGGTGCCCAAAGCTGCTCACACCACTTTGTCTATTAAATCTCTGACCTTTATCCACTCATCAAAACCCCCTTGAAAACCTCTCCTCACCTGTATCCAACTATCACTCACCAGGCTTTGCCCTTCCCTTCCTCTCAACCCCGCTTTCTCCACCCTATTACATCTGCCTATTACTTTCTCCACCCTATTTCAGTCTGAAGAAAGGTCCCGGCCCAAAACGTCACCTACCCATATTCTCCAGAGATACTGCCTGACCCGCTGAGTTACTCCATCAATTTGTGCCATTTTAGGGGAATAAATCCACAATTTATTTTTGTCCAGGGTGGCACAATGGTGGCGCAGCAGTAGAGCTACTGCCTTACAGTGCCAGAGAGGTGGGTTCGACCCTGACTATGGGTGCTTATCTGTACGGAGTTTGTACGTTCTCCCCGTAACCCGAATGGGTTTCCTCCGAGATCTTCCTAACACTCTAAAGATGTAAAGGTTTGTAGGTTAATTGGCTTGGTATAAGTGTAAAAATATTGGTCCCTATGTGTTTAGGATAGTGTTAATATGCGGGGATCACTGGTCGGCGCGGACTCGGTGGGCCGAAGGGCCTGTTTCTGCACTGCATCTCTAAACTAAACTAAACTAAACTATGAATTCCTGGGGAACACAGTGATGTTTCCGAATACATCTCCTGAAAGTTAAACACAGCTCTGGGGCATTATCTCAACATTCTTGGCATCAACGCTTCAAACAGTGACAGAGATCCACCAGAAACCCCCAGCCACCAGCTGGTGACAGCAGGAACCAGCAGATGTTAAATAAGTAAACTGGATTCCAATATCACCATCACACCAGGTTGTGATTTTACATACAAAATGTTGGAGTAACTCAGCGGGACAGGCAGCATCTCTGGAGAAAAGGAATGGGTGACGTTTCTTCAGAAGAAGTGTCACGACCCAAAACGACACCCATTCCTTCTCAATACAGATGCTGCCTGTCCCGCTGAGCTACTCCAGCATGTTTGTGTCTATCTAAATCAGAATTGCAGTTCCTTCCTACACAGGATGTGATTTAAGTCTGGCACTAGTGTGGGTCGTAGTCTGAAGACCTGAAACATCACCTATCCATGTACTCCAGGGATGCTGCCTGACCCACTGAGTTACTCCAGCGTTTTGTGTCCTTCTGTGGGGTGTATCACAGGGAGAGGCAGGAGTAGTACTTGGGAAGACCTCCAAAAATGGTCTGGGAGCAGCTCCATCCAAGACCACAAGAAATCGCAGAGAATTGTGGATGCAGCCCAGGCCATCACACAAAACGACCAACCTCCCTTCCATTGACTCCATTCATACGTCATGCTTCATTGACAAGGTGACCAGCATAATCAAGAATGAGTCGCACCCCAGCCACTCCCCCCTCTCCCCTCTCCATCGGGGAAAAGTTATAGAAGTGTAAAAAAGCACACCTCCACATTCAGGGGCAACTTCTTCCCAGCTGTTATCAGGCAACTGAACCATCCTACCAACAACTAGAGAGCAGTCCTGAGCTACTATCCACCTCAATGGGGACCCTTGGACTATCTTTGATCAGATTTTACTGGTATTTATTTTGTACTAAACGTTATTCACGTTATACCCTTTATCACGTACAGTATCTGTACTCTGTGGATGTATTGTATTGTCTTTCAGCTGACTGGTTTGCATGCACCAAAAGCTTTTCACTGTACCTCGGTGCACTGACTTACTCCAGCGCTTTGTGTTCAGCTCACGATTGCAGCATCTGCAGTCTCTTGTGTCTCCATTATATACTTGCTTTCTCGCTGGTCTACAGGCATCTAAACCTAGGCTTGGTTCCTGCACCAGATCACTCATTCTCAACGTTCTCCACCAGGGGCACGTGAGAATAAACTAAACCAAATTACTTGCAGCAATAATGTAACACAAAATCTCAACTGCAATTAGCAACTTGTTCTTTTCTGCCTTTACTCAGCTTTTATATATTTACCTTGAGACCGACGCACAGCTGTTTGCGTTGGTCATTACATCATTTTAAACATCAGCATTTTGAAGGTTGCACTTGCTTTCTTTCCCAGTGCTTTTTCAAATTCATTTGCAGGATGTGGGGAAGAGCTGAGGTCAGGGTGCGTTGGCCATTGCCTCCCTCCCCGGAGAAATGGTGGTGAGCCATCATCTGCAAAAGCTGCATTCCCTCTGGTGAGGGTGCTCCCACAGTGATGGGCGGAGGGCAGTCCATGACCTAAACACAGCGACAACGAGCTCTGGCCTTGTGTATCCAAAGATAGGCACACAATGCTGGAGCAACTCAGCGGGGCAGGCAGCATCTCTGGAGAGAAGGAATGGGTGACCTTTCGTGTCTTCTACTTCTTCTTGCGTATGGTGTGCACAGCCTAAAGTTGTAGGACAACTTCTTCTATTTGATCTTATTTGATTGTGCACGCCGGGTCGATTGCATTCGTCGAAACTGGGCGGACCACGTGAAGATTGCAATCTTCCACCCCACCTTTCGTGCCGAGACCCTTCCTCAGTCTGAAGAATGGTCTCGACCCGAAACGTCACCCATTCCTTCTATCCAGAGATGCTGCCTGTTCCGCTGAGTTACTCCAGCATAGTGTGTCTATTTTCGGTTAAAAAACAGCATCTGCAGTTCTTTCCTACACCTTGTATATCCAAGTCAAGATGATGGAGGGGAATCTGCAGGTGGTGGTGCTTTCCCCCCTTGACCCTTGAGTTTTTAAGTATGAGGGGGGGGGGGAGTCATTACTGAAACATCATCGAATAGTGAAAGTCGTAGATAGAGAGGATGTGGAGAGGATGTTTCCAGTGGTGGGAGAGTCCAGGACATGTTTCCGTGCTGTTGCTCCAAACTTAACAAAACTAAACTAAAAAAGGGCTGAATGATCTTCTCCTGTTCCTATTTTCACTGTAAAAAGCCCATTTAGTTTACTGGTCTGCAGGAAAGGAAATTTGTTACCTATTCCTGGTAGACTTGGCCTCCAGATCCACCAATCTCTTTGACTCCAATCTGCTCTCATAGAAGGAGGGAGGGAGGGAGGGAGGGATGGAGGGAGGGAGGGGGATGGACAATAAATGCCCGACTTCTCGGTGACACAGACGGACGGAACTCCCCAACTCCACCGTGGAGCCGACAACACAAATGGATTGTGCTGATCCTTCAAAGGGAAGCCTCTTGATAAAATGCCGACCAAAAGCAATTAATTCACTTCAAAGGCTTGGGGTTTTAAATGGCAGGAATAAATAAATTAGCTGAGAAACAATGAGCACTTGTTAGAGTGAAGTACTGAGGGAGTGATGTTCTGAGAGGCATGAGTTCTGACAACGAGTGATCACTATAATGTGTGTCTGTGTATACAACATGTCTCTCTAAATATGGCCATTAAACATTCTTGCACGCACCACTGCTTTTAACCATTTGACTCAAGATTCACAAACTCCATGCAATAAGGAATAGGAGTAGAATTAGGCCATTCGGCCCACCATGTTTACTCCGCCATTCAATCATTGCTGATCTATCTCTCGCTCCTAACCCCATTCTCCTATTTGGTTTTAAATGGCAGGGCGCTGTTTAAATAACACAGGGCGCTGTCCTGTGCATGGCTGCCCAGCCAGCAGCTGTCTGTCTGTTCATCTTTTTTTTTTAATTTTTAGTTAGTTAAAGTGTTTTGTTTGGAGGTCTAAACTTTTTTATGTGGGGGGTGGGGGGGGGGGGGGGGGGGGGAGGGGGAAACTATCCTTCAGGGTCCCTACCTGGTCGGAGAGGCAGCTTTTCTCCGGCTGCAGTTTCGACCCGTCCTCGCGGCATACCACCGGGCCTGGAGCGGCGTTTCCTGTTGGGGACCGCCCAGTACCACGGCTTCGGCAGCGGCACAGCGCTGGAGCGCTATCGTGGAGCGGGTGATGCCGTGCCCGGGTCGCCGCGCTGGAACTCCGGTATGCTGGGACCGGCGATAAAAAACATCGCGGAGCTGCGGGTCTGAGGAGCGGCCAGCTGCGGGCAGCGGCGCTGACTTTACATCGGGAGCCTGGGATCTCTCGACGAGATCAACAGTTGTGGAGCTCCATCCAGCGCGGCCTTGTTGGCTTCGGAAGCCGTGGTCTCCAGTACGGAAGCGGCCGTTCCAGGTGTCCCATGCCGCTGTGAGGATTCCCCCGACGCCGGAGCAACATCACCCGGCGAGAACGGCCTGGAACATCGGGCCTCCGTAGAGGCAACTGTGGAGGCCTCAATGGGCCCGACTATGGGCGGACATGGGGATGGAACTGGACTTTGTGCCTTCCCTCATAATGGGAACCATTGTGGGGGGATGTTTTTATGTTTAAATGTCTTTATTATTGTTATGTCTGTATTCTTTCTTTATGTGCTGCACGGAGAGGACGCTGGCGCTGTTTGTTCGCCGCTTCTCCGTTTGCTATTGTCTGTTACTATTGTAAAGTGACCAATATCCACTGACTTGGCCTCCACAGTCTTCTGTGGCAATCCCCTCTGGTTGAATTGTACATGGTTTTCGGAGATAGACACAGAAAGCTGTAGTAACTTAGTGGATCAGAAAGCACCTGGAGAGAAGGGTTTTAGGAAGAAGCAGCTCTGAATGGTTCCAATCTGAAAGGTTGCCTGGACATTCCCTCCACAGATGCTGCCTGACCCACTGAGTTCCTCCTGAACATTGTGTTTTCAATGATTCAGTGATTCAGTCATACTTTATGGTCCCATATACCTAGGTACATTAAAATGCTTTGTTTTGCACACAACCCGGTAGAATCATACAGCAGACCTCACTTTTTTTTTTTTTTTTTAATATAAATTTATTCAATTATTAAAAAATAATATTACACTACAATAAAACAAGCCAGAACCCACCACCATAATACAATACAAACATGTAATAAACTACTATACAACTATGATACAATCCTTATTGAGGATACATTCAACACCCTGCGGAGCCCAGCGGTCCCGGAACTCCCTCAGGGTGCCCGCAGACAGGGCGTATTCCCTTTCTAATCCCACCCGGGCACGGACGTAACCCCGGAAAAGGGGCAGGCAGCTGGCTCGGGTAGAGCCCTCCACCGTCTGGGGCCGTGACTCACGGATGGCCAGCTTGGCCAGGCCCAGGAGCAACCGCAGACCTCACCTTGGCAGTACATAAGAGTCACCACGTTTCTGGTGCAGACAAAGTTACGTGGCTGGAGGCGGCCCCCCTGCCGGGTCCCCCTTCATTCTCGACAGTGCCCCACTGGGCAGTTCTCGGTGGCGCGGGTCTCCCTAGGCTCTCAGCGGTCCACAGTGCTCTTGATAGTCCCCTTGCCCCCCCCCCCCCCCCCAACTCGGTCCCAGCAGCGCGAGTCCCGTTGATGCCAGCGGCTCGGGGCCAGATTCGGGGTCCGCGGCAGGCGGGCAGGCCGGGCTTACTGGGCCGGTCCTCGGTCCTCTGTCCGCGGCCAGCGAGTCCCCGGTCTGTGGCGGGAGAGATTCCAGT
Organism: Amblyraja radiata; assembly: GCF_010909765.2. NCBI lineage: Eukaryota > Metazoa > Chordata > Chondrichthyes > Rajiformes > Rajidae > Amblyraja > Amblyraja radiata. The sequence continues at coordinate 23,015,958 of NC_045988.1, forward strand.
ATCTGCAGTCTCTTGTGTCTCTGACATTGCCATGATGAATTCGGAACAGTGCATGAAGATATCTAACTGAGCAGAGTTCCCAGTTCAGGTGCCCCACACCTGACTCCTAAAACCGAAGATAGACACAACATGCTGGAGTAACTCAACGGGTCAGGCAGCATCTCTGGAGAGAAGGAATGGGTGATGTTTCAGGTCGACGCTCTTCGTCAGGCTGTCTTCTTCTTCAGACCCAAAACCGACACGCTATTCCGAGCTGCTTCAGTACAGCTTACAAAGAAGGACACAGACAGTCTGAAGAAGGGTCCTGATCAGAAACTCCACCAACCATGTTCTCTGGAGACATGGTCTGTCTTGTGGAGTTACTCCAGTCCTCTGTATCCTTCTAAATGATAGGTGCAGATTTGATTGTTAGATGGTTGCAGTAAGTGTTAAAAGCTGATGATGGAAATGAGACAAAGGGTTATCAGATAAGAGTCAATTCCCTTTAGACAATTGACGTCAGAGATACAATGTGGAAACAGGCCCTTTGGCCCACGTGCCGGCCAGCGATCACCCCATACTTTGGAACGACTTTGGAAAGTGGGAGGAAACCTGAGCACCCAGAGAAAACCCACACGGTCACAGGGACCAAACTCCACACATACAGCACCCATAGTCAGGATTGAAGCCGGATCTCTGGCGCTGTAAAGCAGCAACTCTACCGCTGCGCCACTGTGCCGCCCTTTGGTATACGAGTTGATGAGCAGATATTGGGTTATTGCGGTATTGTCTATTCTAAATGAGATGTGCGCTGAGCTTAATAGAGGTTTCAGCATCAGAATGTACCAGTGTTGTGATTCGGAAAATATATTCCAAGACCTGGGTGTGCAGAAGTGTGTTTCCTGGTCGTCTTAAAGAAAGCACAATGACAAATCCGCCTTCTCAAACTGTAGCTTTGTAGGAACAAGCAGCTAGCAGGTCTCCTTGTCACAGCCCTGCCTCGTGCATCGGTGAATAAGCAGCTTTTCTCAGTGTCATTTACAGCTCAGTTGCTCTCACTCTCATCAGCAGATTTCATGGTCGTATCATAGATCAGTTGAGGCTGTGTCACCTGTCCGGATGGACCAAATGTCTGAACCCACCAGCAACAGTAGCCTGGTTTATATGGAGTGTGTGAGGTTGCAGCCCTTGTTCCAACACGTAAAGAGGCAGCTCCTTGCCTTCTGGCTGCACTTCACACCCACCATCCTCATCTTTGGACACCCTGAGCGTGGGGTGGGGTGGGGGGGGGGGGGGGTGGGTAGGTAGGGCTGAAGGCATCCTGGTTGGGTTGCTGCACGGCCTGGCTAAGCTGGCCATCCGCGAGTCACGGCGCCAGGCGGGCAGAGGGCTCTGCCCTAGCCGGCTGCCTGCCCCTTTTCCGGGGTTACGTCCGCGCCCAGGTGGTGTTAGAGAGGGACTACGCACTGTCCCCGGGCGCCCTGTGGGATTTCCGGGACCGCTGGGCACCGCGGGGGGTGGATTGTTTATTAGAAGTAAAGTACATTACATTAATACAAGCCAAATTTAACATTACATTTCTTGCACCACTTCATTTTTTAAGCTTTTAAAAGAGAAAAAAGTAAAGAGAGTGAGAAAGAGTCGTGATTGTGTGAAAAAGTGATCAAGAAAAAAGACCCATTACACGAAGAGTTAGAGAAAAAAGTTAAGAAATAGGCCATAGAAAAGAAAAACGAGAAAAAGAAACAAAAGCTCTATTAAGAAGACAGAGCAGAAAGGGATATACCAACTTCGTATTTTTCATCCCCCCTTACCAGATCCTGAAACCATTTCTATTCAGAGTACTGAAATAGCCCGAAAAGTCTGATCGAAGATAGTCCACTACACATTAGTTTCAGTTTATTGTCACATTTACCGAGGTACAGTGAAAAGCTTTTTTGTTGCATGCTATCCAGTCAGCGGAAAGACAATACATGATTACAATCGTGCCATTTGCAGTGTATAGATACATGAGAAGGGAATAACGTTTAGTGTAAGGTATAGCCCGAAAAGTCTGATTGAAGATAGTCCATTACTACACATTAGTTTCAGTTTATTGTCACGTGTACCGAGGTACAGTGAAAAGCTTTTGTTGCATGTGGTATCCAGTCGGCGGAAAGACAATACATGATTACAATCGAGCCATCCACAGTGTACAGATGCATTATAAAGGGAATAACATGAATAATGTTTAGTGCAAGATAAAGTCCAGTAAAGTCAGATCAAAGACCATATGAGGGTCTCCAATGAGGTAGATAGGAGTACAGGGCTGCTCTTTAGTTGTTGATAGGATGGTTCAGTTGCCTGATAACAGCCGGGAAGAAACTGTCCCTGAATCTGGAACTGTGCATTTTCACACTTCTGTACTTTTGCCCGATGGGAGAGGGGAGAAGAGGGATTGGCCAGGGTGCGACTCGCCCTTGATTCTGCTGCTGATCTTGCCGAGGCAGCGTGAGGTGTATATGGAGTTATGGATGGGAGGTTGCAGAATTCTATAATTTAATCAAAGCCAATTAACCTACAAACTTAGAGTTTGTAGCCCGAAACGTCGCCTATTTCCTTCACTCCATAGATGCTGCTGAACCCGCTGTGTAACCTACAAACATGTACGTCTTTGGAATGTGGGTGGAAGCCGAGCACTGGGCGACAACACATTTGGTCATGGAGAGAACGTGCAAACTCCGCACAGACAGCACCCGTAGTCAGGATCAAACCCGGGTGACTGGTGCTGCAACTCTGCAGCTGCGTCACTGTGTCGCCCCTTAACAAAATAATTCAAACAAAAAGTAGTTAAAGCATTTAAAATATGAAGAGGTTCATTAAAATGTATGAAAGTAGTTAGAAATAATTGAACATTAAACCAAAGCAAAATAACTGAAGACTTCCTGACTTCCACTTTCTTCCTGACCAGCAGGCTGAAAATGCAACTGAAATGAAAGGAATGTTGGATTTGGTGCCAGACAGAATCGGGATAAGAATTGGTGAATTCCGGTTATTCCTGCAAGGCTGGGCTCTGCAACTGGATCCCACGTGGAATGCTTCCCAGTGCCTGGTCACGCTGACAAAGTTGGCCTTCCACATCTTCTGAGCAAGCAAACACTTACTCGTTAGACCATTTCCCTCTCCCCTGACTCTCAGTCTGTAGAAGGGTCTCGACCCAAAATGTCACCAATTCCTTTTCTCCAGAGATGCTATCTGACCCGCTGAGTTACTCCAGGTTTTTGTGCCTATCTTCGGTTTAAACCAGCATCTGTAGGTCCTTCCTACAAGCCAATAGTGTGCCTCACAGCGGGGTGTATTATTAAGGATTTGGACACGCTAGAGGCAGGAAACATGTTTGTACAGGGTCTTGTACAGTTGTACAGGGTCTTGGTGAGACCACACCTGGAGTATTGCGTACAGTTTTGGTCTCCAAATCTGAGGAAGGACATTATTGCCATAGAGGGAGTGCAGAGAAGGTTCACCAGACTGATTCCTGGGATGTCAGGACTGTCTTATGAAGAAAGACTGGATAGACTTGGTTTATACTCTCTAGAATTTAGGAGATTGAGAGGGGATCTTATAGAAACTTACAAAATTCTTAAGGGGTTGGACAGGCTAGATGCAGGAAGATTGCTCCTGATGTTGGGGAAGTCCAGGACAAGGGGTCACAGCTTAAGGATAAGGGGGAAATCCTTTAAAACCGAGATGAGAAGAACTTTTTTCACACAGAGTGGTGAATCTCTGGAACTCCCTGCCACAGAGGGTAGTCGAGGCCAGTTCATTGGTTATATTTAAGAGGGAGTTAGATGTGGCCCTTGTGGCTAAGGGGATCAGAGGGTATGGAGAGAAGGCAGGTACAGGATACTGAGTTGGATGATCAGCCATGATCATATTGAATGGCGGTGCAGGCTCGAAGGGCCGAATGGCCTACTCCTGCACCTAATTTCTATGTTTCTATGTTTCTATGTTCCCGATGTTGGGGGAACCAGGGGCCACAGTTTAAGAATAAGGGGTAAGCCATTTAGAATGGAGACGAGGAGACATTTTCTCACAGAGAGTTGTGAGTCTGTGGAATTCGCTGTCTCAGAGGGCAATGGAGGCCCGTTCTCTGGATACTTTCAAAAGAGAGCTAGATCGGGCTCATAAAGATAGCGGGTCAGGGGATATGGGGAGAAGGCAGGAATGGGGTACTGATTGAGGATGATCAGCCAAGATCACATTGAATGGCGGTGCTGGCTCGAAGGGCAGAATGGCCTACTCCTGCACCTATTGTCTATTGTGTAAGAGTATGGTCATTTAGGCTTATGGTCATTTAGTTTCCACTGTCGTTGTACATGGTTCATGTTACAATGACAATAAAGAAACTATTCTATTCTATTATTCTATTCTATTCTAATTGGGGATAATGTATAGAATTAATGGATTTTTGTGTGTTTATTGTATGCGATCTGAGTATTAAGTTTATTGGCCTGTTATGCTGCTGCAGGTAAGAATTTCATTATTCTATCGTCGGTACATATGACAATTTTACTTCGGAGTCACGTGAGTGATTCCGTGAAGAGCCCGCTCAGCACACATGCGCGGCATTAACGTCAGCAGTGCAACAGCGGCAGGCGGGAGTCAGGCGCTCCCGCTACGAGCCTGAAGGAAAGGTACGTTAAGTAAGTACTTACCTTCAGAGTAAAGTCAGTCTTTGCGTTTGTTTTTGCTCCAGGGGGAGCAAAGCAGCAGAGGGAAGCGGCCCCCGCTCGACTCCAGGGAAGGAGCCGACAGTGGAGGGGGGAGAGGCGGCAACGGGACCGCACAAGCTGCGGTCCACAGACACGGGTGCTGCACTGATGCCTAGTCCGCTAAAACAGCTGTCTGACCAACAGCAGCGGACTGGAGGGAATTTTAAAAACCAGCCGGCACCCCTGCAGACTCCCGACAAGGAGACTCACCGCCCGAGAACCGCTGAAATGCCGCCCGAATACAGCAGACAGCCTCTAACAGCATGGTCAGGACCAGCCTCAGGCTGGAGACAGACACGGAAGATGGGATCAGCGCTTCAAACAAGAAACAAGTGTCTGTTTCTCCAAGCCAGAGGAAGGTCATGGAGCTAAAAACTCCAGCGAGACTTGCCTCAGGAGCAGGGGCAAGTCTGCCAAGGGAGCTAACACTCCCACTCCAGTGCCTAACAGCACTGGCCATCTCCCTTGTCGAGGGATTGATGGGAACCAGAGCTGGGCTGGTCAAGAAGAGGGGTCACTGGCTGAACAACATCGGGAGTATGCTTGAGGTACAGGATCAGGAAGAGCTGCTGGGTGTGGCCGCTATGTGGCTCCACCACTAGAGAGATGGCTTTTCAGTCTCAACTGGCGGCCAGCTTACTACCTGTTCTTTTCAAAAAACCTCTCCAAGACACGTAGTCATGAGGTGTTGGATTTCATCACGCCTCCCCTAAATTGCATTTACTCAAAGTGCCCACCGTTATTGGGGGGTACATTGAGCATCGCTTTTAAAAACCCAAATATCTTAAAATGAATTTGATATCCCTGACGTCGGTTATCATTTTCGCATGCTCTTTCCAGAGGGTCAGGGTAGTATGGCAAAACACCTGACCCTACTGTTCGCAGTGCTCCGCAACTTCTCAGGAAGTTATAAAACCTGCCCTCAACTCAAAAAAATTTACAGGACTGCGAGAACGCCGACCTCACAACCACAGATCCTGCTGTCTGGCTGAGTTACCAAACCAAGCCTAAAAAACTGGACGAAGTGTCCAAAATATTCGGCGCAAGAGGGCAGGGTCTGGAATGAGCACCACACATAAACCAGTCAGCAGTACCTCTAACACGTCCACCAGGAGGGTCTACCTCATGGTACTGGTGAAAGCTCGGGGCCTGCATGCCAATCCCGTAAGCCTTTCAGGCCAGGGCCCAGAGCAGGCCCCATGGAAAATGCGCCACCCCCCAACATCACCGCCACGTCAGACAACGTGCAAGACACGTTGGACCGGCAGGAAACAGAAGAATACCCATAACCATGGAGGTAGGTGGGTCTGGTTCCTACCAACGTATAGAAAATAGGGGCTTAATACTAACTGGGGGGAGATTACACCTGTTTTAAGAAGCACGGGAGCTTATCACGAGTGATCAGTATATACTCAATGGCTTTAGTGGATACAAAATACAATTCATACTAGAAAAATTGCCACCAGTTCAACATTTACCCCAGAGGGTATTTTCCCTCTCCGTTAATGAAACAAGAGGGACAAGCTGAACTGGTGAGACTAATTACAAAGGGTATCATGGGAAACATGAACCCTTGGAATTCGTATCAAATATTCGTCACTAAACCCAAAAAGATGGTGGATGTCGCATCATCATTGACTTAACTTCACTAAATATGTTTGTTAAGTATATACATTTCAAAATGGAAACGGTTGTTACTGCCAAACAACTAATTTCCAAAGGATACTTCATGGCAAGCATTGATCTTAAAGATGTTTACTATTTAGTACCATTCACAAGGATCATCGCAGATACCTGAAATTTACCTGGATGGGGCAGCAATGGCAATTTAAAACGTTACCCAATGGATTCACATCAGCCCAAGATCATTCACCAAGATACTAAAACCAGCTCTGGCAATATTCACAAGACAAAAACATATTGTCATGGCATATCTTGATGATATCTTAAAAAAATAAATAAAATAAAATAAAAAATAGGCAAGACCATGGAATTGACTATGTTAGCTGTATCAGCTACCAAACAGTTACTCGAAACCCTGGGATTGTCTTACATCCAGATAAATCTAAGTTGAAGCCATCCACAATCATGGACTACTTGGGCTTCACAATTAATTCAGTCTACGTGACTGTAACATTGCCAAGAGACAAAACAGTTGAATTGGCACAATCATGCAACAATTTAATGGTCCACGTACTCCCAACTATTCGACAAGTAACAGAGTAATTGGGAAAATGGTAGCAGCATTTCCGTCTACACAATTCGGACCTTTGCACTGTCAAAACTTACAAAGAGCAAAGATACAGGCACCAAAATGACATACAGGTCATTATGATCGTGTCATGAAGTTACCCACTGAAGCAATATCATAACTACAGTGGTGGGCAAAAAACGTTTGGCATAATTTCAACCTATTATCATCACTAACAAGTAGTAGATGGACTAAGACAGAGTCATCGTTACCACTTACACTGGGCATTGATTATCAACAGATGTTGGGTGACTTTTATGGTTTAAAAGCATATGCACAAATATGCATCACTTGCATGTACGGTTACAAATAGATAATACTACGGTGGTGGCCTACATTAACCATATGGGCGGCATAAAGTCGGTATCATGGGACAAGTTGGCCAACACAATTTGGCAATGGTGTGTCGAAAGACATATTTGGCTATCAGTAACTTACCTGTCAGGTAAGCTAAATACAGTGGCAGACACCAGGTCACGTAAATTTAATGACAACATCGAATGGATGTTAAACCCCAAAAAATTTGCAAATGTTATCAAGCAATATGGCACGCCAGATATCGATTTATTTGCATCAAGGCTAAATCACCAGGTACCTATGTATGTCGCTTGGGAACCAGACCCTGAGGCAGCAGCGGTAGATGCTTTCACGCTGGATTGGGGAAATTCTTCTTCTATGCATTTCCTCCCTTCTGCCTCATCAGTCGGGGACTACGCACAATACAAATGGACTCTGCTTCAGGTATTTTGATAGTACCCGACTGGCCTACGCAGCCATGGTTCCCAATACTCCATGACATGGTTGTTGAAACTCCGATGGTATTCCCCAGTGGCCCAGAGTTATTAACACCCAGTGTCGGGCACAAACCACCCGTGCCATGAAAATCAAACTCCTGGGTTGCAGATTCTGCACAAACCACTTCTGGGACTGGGATTATCAGAACTAACCATCGACACCATGTCAGCATCCCTCCGAACATCCACTAAAAAACAGCACTTGTCCAGCATCAAGAAATGGGAGAAGTACTGCTTGGATACAGGGACCACCTACTCAACCGCTACAGTTACCAACGTACTGGAATTCCTGGCGAACCTACACCACGATGAAGGACTCAGCTACAGAGCCATCAACACAGCTAGAATTGCCCTGCCTGTCTATTTAAAACCAGCTCCAGGACAACAGGCCATGGGGTCCCACCCGCTGGTGGTCAAACTAATGAAGGGTATTTACAACTCTAACCCCCTAGACCAAGCTACACCCATACATGGGATGTCAGTGTGGTCCTGACATACCTCATGGGATGGCCACCAGCCAGATCCCTCAACCTGGAACAAATGCTCAAAACACTCATGTTGATGGCACTTGTATCTGCACAGAGGGTCCAGTCACTACACCTATTGCGACTGGACAGCATGCTCACAGCTCCAGACCAGATCTCTGTCGTTATCCAGGGACTGATCAAACAGAGCAGACCAGGAACACCTAATCCAGTCGTGGAATTCCGGGCTACAAATTTTATTCCACCAGGGCAGCATCCACGTCGACGGCTAAAAGAATGGACGTGCCTATAGACCACATCCTGGCTACAGCAGGATAGTCGGGGGAAAGACCGTTCAGAAATTTTATAATAAGCCGTTGGCAAAACCTGTTTTATTTGCAGGAAAGATTTTACAGACTGCAAATATTTAATTTAAGCCCAGGGGAGCAATTTAATTTCTTTGTTGTTATTGTTAAAAAATAACATTGTGTTTTTCTACAAACAGATTCATTGGTTGATTACGATAACACACTTCCTCCCTCAAGGACTTCGGCAGTGCGTGAAGTAATACCTGTTACACGGTTTGAAATCACAGAGCTTTGAAGTCTTCACGGAATCAGTCACATGACTCCGAAGTAAAATAGTCAGATTAAACGAGAACTTACCAGTTTGAAGTTTGATCTGTATTTTATAAGGAGTTACGATGAGGGATTACGTGCCCTCCGCTCCCACCCTCAATAATATGCGTCAAACTGATAAACTGATGTCTCCTTGTCTTTACTATGTTTACTTCAATAACTGTGTCTATCTGTGATTCCACACCGCTGCTTTGAAGTATGCCGCGCATGTGTGCTGAGCGGGCTCTTCACGTAATCCCTCATCGTAACTCCTCATAAAATGCAGATCAAACTTCAAACTGGTAAGTTCTCGTTTAATCTTACTATTAATTACTATTGACTCTCTTTTGACTCTTACCTCATTACTAGCTTAGCATGAGATGCTTCAAAGGGCTTCAATTTGACTATGATCCCAGGAATTATTGGGTTAACATATCGTGACCGTTTGACAGCACTGGGCCTGTACTCGCTGGAGTTTAGAAGGATGAGGTGGAATGTCGTTGAAACTTACCAAATAGTGTAAAGTCTGGACAGAGTGGATGTGGAGAGGATGTTCCCACTGGTGGCTGAGTCTTGGACCAGAGGCCTAAGTTCATAAGTCATAGGAGCATAATTAGGCCATTCGGCCCATCAAGTCTACTCTGCCGTTCAATCATGACTGATCTACCTTCCCTCTCAACCCCATTCTCCTGCCTTCTCCCCATAATCTTTGACATCCTTATTAATCAAGAACCTATCAATCCCTGCTTTAAAAATACCCATTGACTTGACCTCCAAAGCTGTCTGTGGCAATGAATTCTAGATTCACCAACCTTGAATAAAGAAATTCCTCCTCATCTCCCCTCCTTAGCCAAGTCCTTTTATTCTGAGGCTGTGCCCTTTAACCCTAGACTCTCCCCTAACACTCGTACCAATCAAGAATCTATTAATTTCTGCCAAAAATATCCATGGACCACCTCCACAGCTCTCTGTGCCAATGAATTCCACATATTCACCGTCCTCTGATTAAAGAAATGCCTCCCCATATCCTTCCTGAAGGAACGTCCTTTTATACTGAGGCTTTGACATCTGGTCCTAGAATCTCCCACTAGTGGAAACATCCTCTCCACATCCACTCTACCAAAGGCTTTCACTATTCGGTACGTTTCAATGAGGTGTCCCCTCATCCTTCTAAACTCCAGCGAGTACAAGCCCAGTGCTGTCAAAAGCTCATCATATGTTAACCCACTCATTCCTGGGATCATGCTTGTAAAAGTACATGAAGGGCAAGACAAAAAATCAGGGAAAGACTGGGATTCTCCAAATAGCTAGAGAAATTATTGAAAACATTTCTGTGAGAGTGGCTAATCTACACTTGGAAAGACAGAGATTAATTCAAGACAGTCACCATGGATTTACTTGGAGGAGATCCAAGGTGACGAATTTGATTTGAGTTTTCAAAGAGGTTTTGTTTAAAGAAGGGCAGTGTGGTTGATGCTGTCTGCATGGACTTCAGTCGGGCTGTGGACAAGATTCCACAGAGGAGATTGAGCAAAACACAAAGCGCTGGAACAATTCTATGGCCAGGCAGCCTCTGTGGGGGGAATGGACAGATGATGCTTTGGGTCGGGCCTCTTCTTCACACCTTTGTGTTTTCCCCATGATTTCAGTGTCTACAATCTCTTGTGGACTAAAAGATGAGACTGGGTGGGATCCAGGGCAAGTTGGCAAATTGGATCCAAATTTTGTCTTGTAATAGGAGACAGAGAGTGACAGTCGAGAGTTGTTTTTGTAATTGAAAGCTTGTGGTTTACCATAAAAATAAGCGATAATTTGTCAAATATATTAATGATTTGAATCTGAACGTAGGGAGTATGATTAGTCAGTTTGCAGGGGGGTCAGAAATGCTGGTGTTGTTGATGATGAAGATAGTCTTAGACTACAAGATGTTTTTAATAAGTTGGCAAGATAGGCAGAGCATTAAGAGATGGAATTTATTACTGATAAGAGTGAAGTGAAAAGACAGCAGTGGAGGCCAAGCCATTGAGTATCTTTAAAGCGGAGATTGATAGATTCTTAATTCGTACAGGTGTCATAGATTCTGGGGAGAAGGTAGCAGAATGGGGTTGAGAGGGAAAGATCTATCAGCCACGATCGAATGACAAATCAGAGACTCAATGGGCCGAATGGTCCAATTCTGCTCCTACTCCTTATGATCTCACGATAAGTGATACATTTTAAGAGGACTATTGAGACCAAGATGTTCCCTAGGAATATTAAGGAGAAATGGATCCTTGATAAACATGTCCAAAGATAAGGTAGTGAATAAGGCATTTGAAATGCTTGCTTCATTGGTCTGGGGTAGAATGATAGACCAGGGAGGCTACAATCTTATAAATCATTGGCTCAGCCAAAGTTGGACAACTGTGTATAGTTCCAGTCTCCATAACATAGGAAGGATGCGATTACATGAGAGATTGCAGAGAAGGTTCTCCAGGATGGTTGTTGCCTTGGATGGAGTGGTTCAGTTGCATTGAGAGGGGGGACAGGCTGTGCTTGTTTTTCCTGGAGTAGAGGAGGCTGGCGGTACGAGGGACATTGAAGGGGCATTAAAGGAAACTGTTCGCAAAGTGTTTAAAACCAGATGGCATGTGTCTAGCGTAGGGATCAGGAGCTTTAGAGGGGATTTCAGGATGAATGTTTCCAACCGGTCAGAGGTGGGATCTGGAATGCACTGGCTCACAGGTGGTGGCGGGACACAGTTGGAGTGTTGTGTTCGGGTTTTGGTCACCCTGAGGTCGGAGAGATGTCATTGGGATGGAGGGAGTACAGAGTGGATTTGCGGGGATGTTGCCAGAACTCGAGGACCTGAGGTGTGGTGAGAATTGCCAAGGTAGGCAGTAGATAGAATGTGCAGGAAGATACTGCGGATGCTGTTTGAAACCAAAGATAGACACAAAAAGCTGGGGTAACTCAGCGGGACAGGCAGCATTTCTGGAGAGAAGGAATGGGCAACATTTCGGGTCAATATCCTTCTTCAGACCCTGATAGGTCTGTTCGATGAAATGTTGTAACTTTGACAGCGCCGAAAGGTGGCGACACTTGTGTACGGTCTAGGTGAGGTCTGCTATATGGTTTTACTGAGTTCTGTGCATAACAAAGCATTTTACTGTACCTTGGTACATGTGACAATGAAGTATCATTGAATCACTGAATTATTGAAATTGGGTTGTCTGCGATTTTGTTCCTTGGAGACAGGAGACTGAGGGGTGATCTTGTGGAGCGTACACAGTCATGAGGGGTGCGTTTAGGGTGATATGGGCGAACTACATTCAGGTGGGACTAGTGGAGATGGAGCATCTTGGTCAGCATGGGCAAATTGGGCCGAAGGGCCTGTTCCATGACTCTATGACTTTATGACTGTATGGAGGCAAGAATCTCAGAACAGTGGAGAAGTATCTAAATAAGCCCTTGAATCACCATGTACAGATAGAAACTGGGGAAGGTCTAGGAAAAGGGATTAATTAGATGGGTGCTCAATGGTTGGCATGGACATGATGGGCTGAACGGCCTGCTTCTCTGCTGTATGACTACTTGATTTCACCAGTTATGTCAGAGAGTGATACAGTGTGGGAATAGGCTCTTCGGCCCAACTTGCCCACACCAACCAACATGTCCCATCTACACTAGTCCCATCTACCTGTGTTTGGCCCATATCCCTCCAAAGCTGTCCTATCCGTGTACCTGTCTAGATGTTTCTTAAACATTGAAATAGTAACTGTTTCAACTACCTCCTCCAGCAGCTCGTTCCATACACCCACCACCCTCTGTGTAAAAAAGTTACCCCTCAGGTTCCTATTAAATCTCTCCCCCCTCACCTTAAGCCTATGTACTCTGGTTCTCGATTCCTGTACTCTGGGCAAGAGACAGTGCGTTTACCCAATCTATTCCTCTCATGATTTTGTCCACCTCTATAAGATCACCCCTCATCCTCCTGCACTCCAAGGAATAAAATCCTAGCCTGCTCAAACTCTACCTATAGCTCAGGCCTTCGAGTCCTGGCACCATCCTTGTAAATCTTCTCGGCACCCTTTCCAACTACTTGGTCACAGCTACAAGATTTGCCCAATATCGAACTACACTTCAGTTCAGTTTAGTTTATTGCCACGTGTACTGAGGTACAGTGAAAAGCTTTTGTTGCGTGCTAACCAGTTAGCAGAAGGACAATACATGATTACAATTGATCCATTCACAGTGTATAGATACATGATAAGGGAATAACGATTAGTGCAAGGTAAAGCCAGCAAAGTACATTCAAGGATAGTCTGAGGGTCACCAAAGAGGTAGATAGTAATTCAGGACTTGTCTCTGGTTGTAGTAGGATGATTCAGCTGCCCGATAACAGTTGGGAAGAAACTGTCCCTGAATATGGTGGTGTGCGTTTTCACACTTCTATACCTTTTGCTTGATAGGAGAGGGGAGAAGAGGGAGTGGACATTTCACTGTATCTCCATGATAAACCCAAGAAACAAATCCAATGATGAACAATAAATGAGGATCCCACTGCAGAACTATTTAAAGGATTCATCGCTTCATTGTTGGCCAATTCCTGGTTTAAGCTCCATGGCGCTGACTCATTGGCCCTGTTTCCAGCCATGGATAAGAATAAGCATTGAGAACGACGTGTGCTGGCACTGGGTTAGCCATCTAGTTTGACAATGTTTTATTCAAGTCTTTTATTTTGGCTTTTTAGAGCAGCACAACACAGGAACAGGCTCTCCAACCCACAATGGCCATGCCCTACATAACGCCAAGCTCAACTCATCTCCCCAGCCTGCAGGCGATCCCTATCCCTCCATTCTCTGCATGTTTATGTGCCTGTCTAAAAGCCTCCTATGCGCCTCTGTAATATCTGCCTCCACCACCACCCCAGGCGGAGTGTTCTAAATTTAAACCAAAGGTATGCCTCATCGCTCTTTGGGTAGAAACTTGCCCACACATCAACTTCTAAATTTGCTCCTTTCACCTTCCAGCTATGTCGTCTGGTTTGTGACAACTTCATCCCGGGATATAGTTTATGACCATTGGCATGCCTTCTTGGCTGTCGTATCAATGGGATTGGTCCATGATAGATCGTTGGTAATATTAATGCCAAGGAACTTGAAGCTTTCAACCATTTCCACTTTGGCTCGGTTTTATGCTGATTGGGGCATGTACTCCACTAGGCTTCTGGAAGTTGATAACTAGCTCATCTTGGTGACATTGAGAGGGAGAGGTTGTTGGCCTGACACCATGTTCCTAAGTTCTCTTTCTCCTTCCTCTACTCCATCTCCTCATTATTCGTTGTCTGGCCCAGTGGAGTCATCTGCAAGCTTGGAAATGGAGTTAGAGCTGTATTTGGCCACACATCGTGATTGTATCGGGAGTATAGTAGGGGATTGAGAATCCATCCTTGTGCAGCTCCAGTGTTGAGAATTATTGGGGAAGAGGTGTTGGCACCTATCCTCACTGATTGAAATTTGTGGGTCGGAAGGTCAAGGATCCAGTGGCAGAGAGAGGAAGCTGATTCCTAGCTCTAGGAGTTTGGAAATGAGTTTGGATGGGATTATAGTGTTGCAGGCAGAGCTATGGTCAATAAATAGAAATCTAATGTAGGAGTCCTTGTTGTCTAGGTATGTCCAGAGATGAGTTTATGGCCAGGGAGATGATGGCTGCTCTGTACCAGTTGTGATGGTGGGCAAACTGCAGAGGATTTAGGTGTGTAAAAAGGAACAGCAGATGCTAATTTAAACCGAAGATAGACACAAAAAGCGGGAGTAACTCAGCGGGTCAGGCAGCATCTCTGTAGAAAAGGAATAGGTGACGTTTTGGGTCAATTTGGTCTCGACCTGAAACGTAACCTATTCCTTTTCTCCAGAGATGCTGTCTGACCCGTTGAGTTACTCTGTTTTTTTGTGTGATCTAGGTGTGCTGGGATTCAGGTGTTAATGTGTGCTATCTCTTGAAGCACTCCATTATGGTGGATGTGAGAACCACTGGACAATAGTCATTAAAGCAGGCTACCTCATTACCTTCTAATCACAGCTGAGGTGCAAGAAGACTAGAGAATAAATAATGTTGTTCCTATATTTAACTGGGTGGCGCCATCAATGGCTGCCTCGCCAACAGTCTGCCTTTCCCTTTCTTCTTTGTTGTTTTAATAGTATGTGTTAAATGTTTGTTTTAGAGTTCTTTAGCTTGTTTTATGTGGGGGGTTGGGGGAGACTTTTTAATCTCTTACCTGGACGAAGATGCAATTTTTTTCCGTATCGTATCTCCATTCGCACTCCATTGTGGTGCTCGCTACCTCTGGTTGGAGACTGACTTCGGGAGCTCCAAGCCACAGGAGCTTCCACTGCCCCGGCGGGGGAGCATCGATTGCCCCGAAGGAGAATAACGAGGGAAGAAAATTGGATTTCCATGACAGTGAGGAATGTGGGGAATCCACTGTGGTGGATGTTTATCTTTACTTTTATGTAGCTGTGTGTCTTTTGGGGATTTTTTTAGTATGGCTGTATGGTAATACGAATATCAGTGTAACTTAATTGGTACACATGACAATAAAAGACCTTTGAAACCTTTGAGATACGCAGAGAAAAATCAAGTAACTACAGCCAGAGATTCTTACGTTGGTGACAGGCAGATTACTGGCTTTCTGAGTGGAAGTTCTGTCCCAAGAAGTTGATTGAGTCTTTTGAGGAAAAAGTAGGAAGATTGGTGAAGGCAGTAAGGCCTTTGATAAGGTACAACATGGTTCAGAAGCTTTAAGCACAATTGGCTTGGTGACAGGAAGGCAGTGGTAGTGGATGTTTTCCTGATTTGATTGTTGTCACCAGTGGTGTTATGCAAAGATCTGTGCTGGGACCTCGTGTGTAGAAAGGAACTGCAGATGCTGGCTTACACTGAAGATGGACGCAAAGTGCTGGAGTAACTCAGCGGGACTGGCAGTATCACGGGATAGAAGGAATGGGTGATGGTTCGGGTCGAGACCCTTCTTCAGACTCAACCCGAAATGTCACCCAATCCTTCTGTCCAAAGATGCTGCCTATCCCGCTGAGTTACTCCAGCAACTTCTGTGCTGGGACCTTTGTTGTTTGCGATGTAGATTGATCTAGGATATGTAACTGTAGGTTTGGTAAGTCTGTAGATGACATAAAAGTTGGTGATATAATAGTCCAGTGAGTCACACATCAGTGGTAGGAAGGCTATTGGAGAGGAAACTTAGATATAGGATTTACTCACATTTTGAAGAGAATGGGAAAATTAGAACCAGCATGACTTTGTCAGAGGCAGCACATGTTTAACAAGGTTAATTGAGTTTTTCAAGAGATTACAAAGTTAATTGATGAAATAGGGCAATGGAAGTTGGCTACATGGTCTTTCTGGCATGGCACAGTGAAGCAGCAGTAGAGTGTCTACCTTACCTAAATGCCGACCTAAATGTCCCATCTAAACAAGTCCCATTTACCTGCATTTCAGCCAGGTATTTACTGATTATCTCAATCGTTGTCACAGCTTACCATTTCCATATCTCTGTGTCTCCCTCTTCCCTGACTCTCAGTCTGAAGAAGGGTCTCGACCTGAAACGTCACCCATTCCTTCTCTCCAGAGATGCTGCCTGTCCCGCTGAGTTACTCCAGCATTTTGTGTCTATCATCCACCTTTCACTTGCCAGGCCTTGTCCAGTCCCCACCTCTCTTCCAGCTCTCTTCCCCCTAGTCCAATCAGTCCGAAGAAGGGTCCAGACATAAAACGTCATCTATCCATGTCCTTCAGAGATGCTGCCTGGCCCCCTTGAGTTACTCCAGTACTTTGTGGTTTTGCTCAATATTCCACCATCTGCAGTTCCCTGCATCTACTCCAGAACTTAGTGTTTTTGAATCATAGTGATACAGTGTGGAAACAGGCCTTTCAGCCCAACTTGCCCACATTGGCCAACATGTCCCAGCTACACTAGTCCCACCTGCCTGCATTTGGTCCATATCCCTCCAAACCTGTCCTATCCATGAATAAGTCTGTTTCTTAAATGTTAGGATAGTCCCAACCTCAACCACTTCCTCTGGCAGCTTGTTTTATACACCCACCACCCTTTGTGTGAATAAAGGTTCATTTGCAAAAAAAGGATAATGTTTTTTACAATATACAGCAATATAATATCGCAACTGTCGATGAAATTTAGCCTTTCTAATCCAGTTACTGAATCTCCAAGTGCAATTTCTACATTTGACAATCGCCTTCCTCTACCATTCCCCCCGCCCCCTGCCCCCCACCGACCCTCCTTCCTCCCAAGTCAACACAAAATTGAAGTATTGAATCAATCTCCAAGTTGTTGAAAATTGTTTTAAAGAATTGAAGATGCTGCAAATCAGAAACAAAGTCAGAAAATGCTGGGAATACTCAACTGTTCAGGCAGCATCTGTGTTCTGGTGAAATACTATTTAACCTGAAACTCTGCTCCTCTTTCCACAGATGCTGCTCAACCTTTTATTTTAATCTAAATCGCCACAGGTCCCCCTCCTCTCGGGGGTTTATTTTTTTATATGCTGCAGAAGCAACAGTCGGTGGGTCCATTCCAGAGAGGCAGTGATCAGGTGGAAAATGTCAGCGATGTGCTGGATGTCAGAGAGCCGGCGCTGCAGCTGATTTGTGTTCACTTTGTGCAGCCTCCCTGGCAGGAAACTGATCCAAGCCTTAAACCCAAGGACTGCAGAGAAGAAAAAGCCTTTGCCAATAAACTCGTTCATTCAGCAACTCATTCAATTCTGAGAACACACAACACTTCATAAAAACATACATTGGAGACAAAAGTGATCACATTTCAAAATCCTGCAGCTGTCTCTTGTTGAAAATTGGCTCGAACTGAGTCTTGTTTGTGAAGCTGAACATTAAAGCCAGATCGTATTATGCCTGGATCATGACTTTGTACTGACGTGTTAGACTTAGTTCATGAATTCAACGTAGTTTAAGTGAATAGTGAAAGACTTTTCATTGGAACTCAATGAAGGGGAGACATTTGGTGCCTTGGGATTTCATAGAATGGGAGTTAATGAGACATTTTGATGGATTTGAGGTCCGTGGAATGGAGGACCGTTTGATAACTGCCTCTGTAGCTACATGTTAGTCATATTAAAGTCACGTGCACTGGCAATGAAACCCAGAGCTGAGCAAATAACGTTCACAAGGAAATCTTTTGTACTGCGGAGCGGCACGGTGGCGCCGTGGTAGAGTTGCTGCCTTACAGTGCCAGAGACCCGGGTTCAATCCTGACTACGGGTGCTGTCCGTACAGAGTATGCACCTTCTCCCTGTGACCTTGTGAATTTTCTACAGGTTCTCCGGTTTCCTCCTACTGTCCAAAAGACGTGCAGGTTTGTTGGTCAATCGGCTTCTGTATAAATTGTACCTGGTGTGTCGGATAGAACTGGTGTATGGGGTGATCCCATATGGGTATGGGGTGGTAGCTGTGTGGAATGAGCTTCCAGTGGAAGTGGTGGAGGCAGGTTCAATTTTATCATTTAAAAATAAATTGGATAGGTATATGGACGGGAAAGGAATGAGTGTAAATGGTCTGAGTGCAGGTAGATGGGACTAGGGGAAAATAAGTGTTCGGCATGGACTTAAAGGGCCAAGATGGCCTGTTTTCCGTGCTGTAATTGTTATATAGGTTATATGATCAATGGTCAGCATCCTTTTTATGGGGGCATGGTTGCACAGCTGCAGAGTTGCTGCATTACAGCGCCAGAGACCCAGGTTCGATCCTGATTACGAGTACTGACTGTAGAGTGTTTGTATGTTCTCCCTGTGACCACGTGGGTTTTCTCTGGGTGCTCTTTTTACCTCCCACACTCCAAAGATGTACAGGTTGGAGGTTAATTGACCTTGGTAAAGATAATAAATTGTCCCTTGTGCGTGGGATGCTGATAGTGTACGAGGTGATCGCTGGCCGGCATAGACTCAATGGGCCGTAGAATCTGTTTCCGTGCTGCATCGCTTAATGATGTGACCAAAGCAACAAGAAAGACATAGGCAGAGATGGTCTGTTATGGGGCAGTTTTAAAATGTAAGCTTCCTTCAAAACGTTGCAGCTCACAGTAAGCACTGATGATGCAACAGTGTTCAGAGTCTGGATGAAGATAGTTGCAAAGGCAAAGCAGAATACATTTTTGAAACGTTGAGTTTAGTTTAGTTTATTGTCACGTGTACTGAGGTACAATGAAAAACTTTTGTCGCATACTAACCAGCCAGCAGAAAGACAATACATGATTACAATAGAGCCATTTACAGTGTATAGATACATGGTAAGGCAATAAGGTTCAGTGCAAGGTAAAGCCAGCAAAGTCCGATCAAGGATAGTCCAAGGGTCACCAATGAGGTAGATAGTAGTTCGGACTGCTCTCTGAATGTGGGAGGAAGATTCAGTCGCCTGATAACGGCTGGGAAGAAACTGTCCCTGAATCTTGTGGTGTGCAAGAGACTTGACAATCACCCTGTTCACTAGCATCATCCTACACTCTACATTGTATGCTGGTGCACAACAAATCACCAAGGTCCAACAGTCAATTAAGGGGGCCAATTGAATATTGGACTTTATTATAGGTAGACAAAAATGCTGGAGAAACTCAGCAGGTGAGGCAGCATCTATGGGGCGAAGGAATAGGTGACGTTTCGGGTCACCTATTCCTTCACTCCATAGATGCTGCCTCACCCACTGAGTTTCTCCAGCATTTTTGTCTTCCTTCGATTTTTCCAGCATCTGCAGTTCCTTCTTAAACATTTGGACTTTAATATGAAACAGGAAAGTAGACTATTACCTGAATGGTGGCCGATTAGGAAAAGGGGAGATGCAACAAGACCTGGGTGTCATGGTACACCAGTTATTGAAAGTAGGCATGCAGGTGCAGCAGGCAGTGAAGAAAGCAAATGGTATGTTAGCATTCATAGCAAAAGGATTTGAGTACAGGAGCAGGGAGGTTCTACTGCAGTTGTTCAGGGTCTTGGTGAGACCACACCTGGAGTATTGCATACAGTTTTGGTCTCCTAATCTGACGAAGGACATTCTTGCCATAGAGGGAGTACAGAGAAGGTTCACCAGACTGACTCTTGGGATGTCAGGACTTTCATATGAAGAAAGACTGGATAGACTCGGCTTGTACTCGCTAGAATTTAGAAGATTGAGGGCGGATCTTAAAGAAACTTACAAAATTCTTAAGGGGTTGGACAGGCTAGATGCAGGAAGGTTGTTCCCGATGTTGGGGAAGTCCAGAACAAGGGGTCACAGTTTAATGATAAAGGGGAAATCTTTTAGGACTGAGATGAGAAAAATGTTTTTCCCACAGAGAGTGGTGAATCTCTGGAATTCTCTGCCACAGAATGTAGTTGGCCAGTTCATTGGCTATATTTAAGAGGGAGTTAGATGTGGCCCTTGTGGCTAAAGGGATCAGGGGGTATGGAGAGAAAGCAGGTACAGGATACTGAGTTGGATGATCAGCCATGATCATATTGAATGGCGGTGCAGGCTCGAAGGGGCGAATGGCCTACTCCTGCACCTATTTTCAAGGTTTCTATGTTTCTATGAATGGATTTCAATACGGAGCTAAATAAATCAAACATGCTGATGCAACGGATAATTAAGAGAGCAAATAATATGTTGTGCTTTATTCTGAGTGTATTTCAATAGAGTAGATCATATAAGAACTCCGTGAGATCACACCAAGAATATTGTGTATATGTTATTTTCTTACCAAAGAGATCACACATAGGGTGGTGGGTGTCTGCAACACTCTGCCAGGGGCAGTGATGGTCAGAGGAAGTCAGTGATGCAACTACTGTAACAATATCTAAAATACATTGAGACAGGTACATGGATGGGAATGATTTAGAGGGACGTGGGCCAAACGCAGGCAAATGGGCCTAGCCTAGATGTGGCATCAAGGACAGCATGAATGAGTTGGACCAAGTAGCCTGTCTCAATGCTCTTTATGCCTGTATAACAGGCTATTTGCCTTCCTAACTGTTTACTGCATTGCTTTTAGCTATTGGTCCCATAGCCACTGGAGTTCCAAGTGGACAGGAGCAACTGATCTTTGAGCAAGTTCCCTTTTCCCAAGCTATCATTTATAATCCTGAGGATATTGGGAGAACTCAACTGACGTAAATGCGATTCCCTTCCCTGGACTTCCTAGTACGTTGTTGCTCATCCACTGAGCTGTCGTGATCAGCAGCTCATCAGCTTCAGGCACAATTAGGCTCAACCCAGGACAAGAATCCATCAGGGTGGCACGGTGGCACAGTGGTAGAGTTGCTGCCTTACAGTGCCAGAGACCTAGGTTTGATCCTAACTGCAGCCGCTGTCTGAACGTAATTTGTTTGTTCTCCCCGTGACCGCAAGGGTTTTCTCCTGGTGCTCTGGTTTGTCCATTAATTGGCTTCTGTAAATTGTCCCTAGTGTGTAGGATAGTGCTAGCATACGGGGTGATCGCTGGTCAGCATGGACTCAGTGGGCCGAAGGGCCTGTTTCCACGGCGTATCTCTAAACTGAAACTGATCTAAGTTAACAGAAAGCAGAGTCAGAAAATGTTGGTCATTTTCAGGTTGTTCATCACTAAAAAGTGGACCAAATTAGGACGAGTCTCATCCCAGCCACTCCCTCTTCTCCCCTCTCCCATCAGACAAGAGGTACAGAAGTGAAAATGCACACCTCCAGATTCAGGGACAGTTTCTTCCCAGCCATTATCTGACAACTGAATCATCCTGCCAAAAACTAGAAAGCAGTCCTGAGCTACTATCTACCGCAGTGGAGACTCTTGGGCAATCTTTGATACGACTTTACTAGACTTCATCTTGTACTAAACCTTATTCACATTTTTCTATTTATAATGTATCTGTACACTGTGGATGACTCATTTTTAATCATGTATTGTCTTTCTGCTGACTGGTTAGCATGCAACTAAAGCGTTTCACAGTATCTCGGTACAAGTGACATCAAACTAAACTCAAACTCAATGCGAGGGCCTCAACTATGTACAATTTTTCAGAAGGATAAAGGGACCAGTGTACTGTAGCCATGTTTTGTGCAGCGGTAGAGTTGATGCCTTACAGCGCCAGAGACCAGGGTTTTATCCTGACTACAGGTGCTGTCTGCACGGAGTTTGTACGTTCGCCCCATGACCGCGTGGGTTTTCTCCGGATGCTCTGGTTTCCTCCCACACTCCAAATACGTATAGGTTTGTAGGTTAAATGGCTCCAGTAAAAATTATAAACTGTCCCTAGTGTGTAGGATAGTGCTAGTATATGGATGATTGCTGGTCGGAGCGGACTCGGTGGGCCAAAGGGCCTGTTTCCACGCTGTGTCCCGAGAGTCTAAAGCGTAAACTACGAACTGTTTTGATTACACCAAGACCTTTTTGGCTTCTTATTTACATTAATAGTAAGATTAAACGAGAACTTACCAGTTCGAAGTTTGATCGTTATTTTATGAGGAGTACGTTGAGGGAATACGTGAAGAACCCCACCAGGACGCATGCGTGTCATTCTTCAAAGCAGCGGTGTGAAATCACAGATAACTGTAATGACTGAACATAGTAAGATTAGAGAAGAAAATACCAGTTGAGTATATGATCATGGGTGGGAGCGGAGGGCACGTAATCCCTCATCGTAACTCCTCATAAAATAACGATCAAACTTCGAACTGGTAACTTCTCGTTTAATCTTACTATTTTACTTCGGAGTCATGTGAGTGGCTACGTGAAGATTTCAAAGCTCTGTGATTTCATGCCGTGGAAACGAGTCCATGCATCACATCCGCCTTAATGACTGTGGGAGGAATTGTGTCAACATAATTTAGACATGAATCCGACATTGAAATCCATGATAAATTTATTAACACCAAATTATAGCCCCTATTTATGGGGTAAAATTATATTACAGAACTTAAAATTGTTTCTGCAAATGTTCCAGGTTTAATTACTGGTTTATGATAAAATAGTTGGAATGTTTTTTCCCTTGACCATCCTGCTGTCTTGAGGATTTGGTCCATTGGTACATCCAACTGCATAGCTGCCGATGTAGCTGCAGCCCTGGTGGAATGAGATTTAAAAATATTAGTATCCACCCCAGCCTGTATTAGAACCTGTTTCAGCCATCTTGAGATGGTCTGGATCGTCATTTTTTTGTGTGGTTGCTTGTGGCTGATTAAAAGTGCCTTCTCATTGCCTCTGATGATTTTTGTGTTCTCCATATATAACAACAAATGTCTTACTATACAGAGACGATCATCTGTCGGGTAAGACCTAAATTCTATATTGAGGCCTGCTGATCCCTGTCTGTTCTGCTTGACCAATTCATAAATATGAAACGTTATATTTCCAGATGACGAAGTCATGTTGTCCAGTCTTAATTTATGTAACGACTGTACCCTTTGTGCCGTGACCAAAGCCATTAGCATGACTGTTTTCAGTGTCAGTCTTTGTAGGGACAGAGCTGTTGCTGGAGACCAATTCCTTAGCATAGTCAGGACAATACTCACATCCCATATTTGAGAGTACCTGGTTCTTGGGGGATTGATATTAAAAATTCCCCTCATAAGTTTTGTTACAGGGGGTGAGTCCCAAAAGAATGACGCTCTGTTCCTTGCCATAGATATGTTGACAGGGCACTTCTGGCGCAGTTGATGGCACTACAACTGAGCCCCTCATCATAATGGAGGCCTGCCAGGAATTCCAGAACAGACGGGATGTTCATTGATCTGTAGATAATGCTGTTTCTGTGACAATACATCTCCCATTTCCTGATATATACCAGATACTGTTTTTTGGTGGACTGTCTGTGGGCCGCCGAAATAATGTTCACTGTTCGGTCCGTCAGTCCCAGCTGTAGTAGAGGTATGTTTAGACTCTACAAATTAATAAGTTCATATAGTTATGACATGGGTGGCTATCCCTTGTTACGGGATGAACCAATAAATCTGGTCTATTCGGGATGGTGATACATGGTTCTAATACCATGTCGAGTATCACAGGGAACCATGGTTGAGTAGGCCAATCGGGTACTACCAAAATACCAGACGCAGAGTCTTGCTGTATTTTCCTTAATACCCGACTGATGAGGCAGAAAGGAGGTAATGCATAAATAAACAATTTCCCCCAATGCAGCGAAAATGCATCTGTCGCCGCTGCCCCAGGGTCTGGTTCCCACAAAACATAGTTTGATAACTGGTGATTAAGTCTGGAGGCGAATAGATCGATATCTGATGTTCCATACCGTGCTGTAATATCAGCAAATACTTTTTTATTCAACATCCATTCGGTGTTTTCATTAAATTTGCATGACCTGGTGTCTGCCACTAAATTTAGTTTACCTGGTAGGTAAGTAGCTGATATCCAAATATTTCTCTGGATACACCATTGCCAAATTGTATTAGCCAGATTGTCACATGATGTCGATTTGTTTCCACCCATGTGGTTGATATATGCTACCACGGTGGTATTGTCAATCTGTAGTCTAACATGCTGGTGATATAACCCAGAACAATATGACTTTAGGCCATGGAATGCACCCAATATTTCCAGGTAGTTTATGCCCAGTGTTTGTAATAATGATGCCTCCTGAGCAGTCCATCTACCTCCACAGCTGGAGATGGAATTGGTAGCACCCCAACCAAGTGCACTGGCATCAGTTTGTAGCACCATAGAAGGGTTGCTGATAATGATTGGATTGGAACAAAGCCGAATGTTATCTTTCCACCATTTTAGTTCCATTATAGCTTCGATTGGTAGCTTCATTGGTCTGTCAAAATGACCAGCATTAATTTTGAGTGCTCGTATTTTTGCCCTCTGTAAATTTTGGTAATGTAAAGGTCCGAATTGTGTGGCTGGAAAAGCAGCCACCATTTTTCCAATTACTTTTGCTACCAATCTGATGGACGGTTTACTGATGTCAATGAGGTTATTGCAAGCCTCTATTAAGTCTATAGCCTTTCCCTTTGGCAAAGTCACCGACATGTGAACTGAGTCAATGGTGAACCCCAAATAGTCCATAGTAGTGGAAGGCGTTAATTTAGATTTAACTGGATGGATAATAAACCCCAGTTTTTCAAATAATTGTTTTGTGGCTGTTACTGTTTGTTTGGCCAATTCCAAAGTTTTGCCCACAATAAGTATGTCATCTAGATATGCCATGCCCATGTGTTTTCGTTTCCGCAGAAACGCTAGGGCTGGTTTCAAAATTTTTGTGAACAGCCTGGGGGCTGATGTTAACCCATTTGGCAGCGCTCTATACTGCCAGTGCTGTCCCATCCAGTTGAATTTTAAGTAACATCTGTGGTCACCTCGTATAGGCACTGAATAGTAAGCATCTTTTAAATCGATGCTAGCCATGAAGTAACCTTTGGAAATCAATTGTTTTGCAGTAACAAAGGTTTACATTTTGAAATGTATATATTGTACAAATGTATTCAAATTGGTCAAATCTATGATGATGCAACAATCACCATCTTTTTTGTTTTTGGTAAAGATATTGGACACAAATTCCAGCGATTCGTGTTGGGATTTTTCAATTACCCCTTTTGCGTAAAGCCGCTCCAGTTCAGCATGCGCTTCTGATTTTTCTTTACCTGAAAGTACGAACATTCGGTTCAGTACATGCTGAACTGGAGGGCTATATTTGTGTATAAATTCTATGGTATATCCCTGGATACTGCTTAAAATATAAGTGTCGGTAGTTAACATACTCCATGCATCCAGAAAGAAGTGTAATCTCCCCCCAACCTGCATACTCCCTGCAATTTGTAAGGAACCAGACCCATCTACCTCCATGGTTACCAGTGGCAGGTTTACTTCTTTTTGTAAATCCTTCATGGAGGTTGAGGCGCCGGTGTCTGGGTTAGTGGTTGGGTTGGTGTTGGAGGTTTGCGTATCTTCCAAAAAGGCCGGTCTGGGCCATGGCCTAAAAAAGACCGATGTTCGGTGTACCGGGCCTTTGAGCTTTCACTAGTTGGTCTTGTTCTACTGGTGGGTGCGTAAGGGTGCTGTTTATGGCCGTAGTAGGTTCTTGATGATGTCGCGTTTATGAGCCCCAGGGTTTTTGCCTCCTCATCGAGCTCCTTGACTTGCTTGGATAGGCTTCCTCCAAATAGTAAAATTGGTGGTTTTGTGTTTCCAGGTCTGCACAGACCTGCGAATTTCGGGTATAGAGCAGGTCGGATGGCACTCTTCCTGATGCTGTTTATTTCATATTGAAAGCAGTGCCAGTGCATCCTGTTGATCCTGCGACATCTCCTTTTCATCTACTGTGCGGGCGAAAGCTGTTATTCCCGCTGTTAGGAGCTTTAGTACTTTTTGGAGTTTGACATCCATGCCTCTAACTCCTGCTCTGACATGTTTCCATATGCAATTATTTACAATGGGAACATTCAGGGATATACAGTTACCCAGTGCCAAGTGCCTTGCCATGGTGTCCATCACAGCCTGTTCCTGTAGCTGCTTAAAGGAAATATAATCTATACTGGCAGCTCGTTTTTGTTCCAGGTTTTGGCCAGTCTGGTCTGGCTGTATGAAGTTGGACACCATGTCCAGTAGATTTTCATGTTCCTGCACCCCTTGCACACTCGATTGCTGTTCTGCAAACCCCTCTTCAGGATCAGCCCAGAATTGACCCCCAGTACTCCCCTCTGACGAGGGAGATGCACTGTGCAGCCCTACAAGAGGTGCTGCTGTGGGTGTAACATATTGCCCACAGTGACTGGACTCCATCTCCCGGAGCCTGTCACGTTGGAGCATCTGCTCCACACACCGCTCCATCCGGCTCCAGCGCTCACGGTCGCTGGCCGCTCGCGGCTGCTCGAAGTCGGACTTGTCCGAGTCAACGACTTTGTTGGTTTTTTGTTTTGCCTTACCGCCCGGCCGCGGTGTAGAACTGGCCGGTGCGGGGGCGAAGTCGGGCACAGCTGTTCCCATTACGGGTGATTCATGTGCCGCTGGCCGCTGCTGGCTGCCCGCAACTCCGCCAGCTTTGTCGCAGCCCTCGTTATTTTCTTGGACTAGTCCATTGAGTCCCCACCTGTAAATCAGTATGGGAACAACACAAAAGACCGCAGAGTATCACTTACCTGCAGGTTCCGGCTTTTAAACTTGCCGCTGCGGGGGAACGTCATTCCACCCCGCCTGACTGTTTCGCAATGCATGTAGTGATATGACACGCATGCGTCCTGGTGGGGTTCTTCACGTAGTCACTCACGTGACTCCGAAGTTAAAAAAAATTTTTTTTATTGTGTTATCTATGAACGATATTTTTCCAGACTTTTTATGCCACTGCAAGGAAGATTTTCATTGTTCTATTTTGGTACATTTGACAAGTAAATACTCTTGACTCTTGCTAAATCATCCAAATAAACTTTTAGTGAGTATTGTCTCTTATTAATTACTTAGGAGAGAATCAAATCGCGGAGTTGCAGGACCAATTGAAAGCTACTTACAGGCACAAAATGCTCGTGAACTTCTGCAGGGCAGGTACCATCTCTAGAGGAAAATGATGTGTGACATTTTGGGTGTAGACCCTTCTTCATACTGAAGTTAGGGGGAGGTCGGAGGGAGGTTGTGTTGATGAACTGGAGACGAATAAAGACCAGGACCAATCAAGGCCGGCCACAAATGGCCTTCCTCCACCCAAGATAGACACAAAATGCTGGAGTAACTCAGCGAGGCAGCCAGCATCTCTGGATAAAAGGAATGGGTGATGTTTCGGGTTGAGACACTTCTTCTGATCAGTCATATTACCAGTTCCACAGTTCTCCACATTGTTTCCCTGTTGAAATCGCACCTTCCCTGACCAACAATGGGCCCACCAGGCACCACCCTGCCTGAAGTCATGTGTGGCCACCCTTGATTGATCCTGGAGATAGACACAAAAAGCTGGAGTAACTCAGCGGCTCAGGTAACATTTCTGGAGAAAAGAAATAGATGACATGTCGAGTTATAGACAATAGACAATAGGTGCAGGAGTAGGCCATTCGGCCCTTCGAGCCAGCACCGCCATTCAATGTGATCATGGCTGATCATCCCCAATCAGTACCCCGTTCCTGCCTTCTCCACATATCCCCTGACTCTGCTATCTTTAAGAGCCCTATCTAGCTCTCTCATGAAAGTATCCAGAGAACCGGCCTCCACCGCCCTCAGAGGCAGAGGATTCCCCAGACCCACAACTCTCTGTGTGAAAAAGTGTTTCCTCATCTCTGTTCTAAATAACTTACCCCTCATTCTTAAACAATGGCCCCTGGTTCTGGACTCCCCCAACATCGGGAACATGTTTCCTGCCTCTAGCATGTCCAATCCCTTAATAATCTTATATGTTTCAATACGATCCCTCTAATCATTCTAAACTCTATAGAAGCCCAGCTGCTCCATTCTTTCAGCATATGACAGTCCCGCCATCCCGGGAATCAACCTTGTAAACCTACGTTGCACTCCCTCAATAGCAATAATGTTCTTCCTCATGTTAGGGGACCAAAACTGCACACAATACTCCAGGTGTGGTCTCACTAAGGCCCTCTACAACTGCAGTAGGGCCTCTTTGCTCCGATACTCAACTCCTCTTGTTATGAAGGCCAAAATGCCATTCACTTTCTTCACTGCCTGCGGTACCTGCATGCTTACTTTCATTAACTGATGAACAAGGACCCCCAGATCCCGTTGTACTTCCACTTTTCCCAACTTGACACCATTTAGATGATAATCTGCCTTCCTATTTTTGCTACCAAAGTGGATAACCTCACATTTATCCACATTAAAATGCATCTGCCATGCATCTGCACACTCCCCCAACCTGTCCAAGTCACCCTGCATTCTCATAGCATCCTCCTCACAGTTCACACTGGCACCCAAATTTGCTAATGTTACTTTGAATCCCTTCATCTAAATCATTGATGTAAATTGTAAATATTGTTGAGTCTGAAGAAGGCTCTTGACCCAAAAAATTGCCTATTCCATCTCTCTAGCGATGCTGCCTGACCCGCTGAGTTACTCCAGCATTTTGCATTTATCTTTGGTTTAAACCAGCGTCTGCAGTTACTTCCTACACATCTTGATTGGTCCCGTCTTTTCTCGCCTCCAACTCTTCAACAGCCGCCCCCCCCCCCCAGCCCACACACTCCTACCCACCCCCTACTCTGAGTCTGAAGAAGGGTCCCGACCCTAAGTGTCACGTGTTCTTTATATCCAGAGATGCAGATATCCTGAGCCGTCGAGTTACTCCGGCACTTTGTGTCTATCTTTGGTATAAACCAGCATCTACAGTTCATTTCCACATTGATAGCTAGTTGGTGTATCTCCCGATATATCAGGCACATGACATTTCTCAGCCAATATTTGTTAAATGTCACAGCTCCCAACTGCACACTGCTGATACTATCTGTGCTTGTGAGTTTTAGAGATCACAATCTTAGATAAAAGTTGACAAAAGAGTATTGTGGGGAGTTTAGTATCTGGTAGCTGAATGAAATGCTGCTCTTCTTAGTTTCACTCTTCTAACCTGCAGAAGCACCGTTTACTGGCATCTGGGTTGACCTTTACAATATTTTTGAACAGTTAAAGCAAGGTTGGCCTTCATAACACGAGGAGTTGAGTATAGGAGCAAAGAGGTCCTTCTGCAGTTGTACAGGGCCCTAGTGAGACCACACCTGAACTAGTATTGTATGCAGTTTTGGTCTCCAAATTTGAGTTCAAATTCAAGTGAGTTTATTGTCATGTGTCCCTGTATAGGACAATGAGATTCTTGCTTTGCTTAAGCACACAGAACATAGTAGGCATTTACTACAAAACAGATAAATGTGTCCATATACCATGATATAAATATATACACACATGAATAAATAAACTGGTAAAGTGCAAATAACAGAAAGTGGTTATTAATAATCAGAGTTTTGTCTGAGCCAGGTTTAATAGCCTGATGGCTGTGGGGAAGTAGCTATTCCTGAACCTGGTTGTTGCAGTCTTCAGGCTCCTGTACCTTCTACCTGAAGGTAGCAGGGAGATGAGTGTGTGGCCAGGATGGTGTGGGTCTTTGATGATACTGCCAGCCTTTTTGAGGCAGCGACTGCGATAAATCCCCTCGATGGAAGGAAGGTCAGAGGAAGGATATTCTTGCTATTGAGGGAGTGCAGCATAGGTTCACGAGGTTAATTCCCGGGATGGCGGGACTGTCATATGTTGATAGAATGGAGAGGCTGGGCTTGTATACTCTGGAATTTAGAAGGATGAGAAGATATCTTATTGAAACATAAGATTATTAAGGTTTTGGACACGCTAGAAGCAGGAAACATGTTGTGGTGTATCCCATTGGAGGTGCTGAAAATGTCAGAGGATAATGTGCTGTGCAGGAATGGTAATGGCAATGGAACAAGGTACAATAATGAAGAAGGGTCCTGTCCTTAAACATCACCAGAGATACTGCCTGACCTGCTGAGTCTTTTTTTGTAAACCAGCATCTACAGTTCCTTCTGTTTCCAAGAAGGAATGCAGGTCGAGAGGGATAACAGAGATTTGCCTGAGGTAGACAGTGGTGCTTCAAAGCAATCTATGCGGACTGCACTGGTGCTTACCATTGACGTTACTAACTCAAGCGGATTACAAGATAACACATGGAAGGAAGGAATGGGTTGGGTGGTACAGTAGAAGCGGCCTCTCTTCCCTCTGCTTCACCTGGATTCAGATCTAACCCAGGTCTCTGATGCTGTGAGGCAGACCTGGTGGGTTGAAAGGCCTGTTTCCATGCTGTCTGACTCAATAAGACTGGGAGATCAACAACAAGAAATGGATCCGTTCCTGTCTGGTCCTAAAGGCCAGACTGTTCTGCTTGACTTGGCGTAGCAGTTTTCTACCTCACAGGAATCAGACATTTAAATCAATCAGACTCCTTTACATTTGCACTCAAATTCCCTAAAAGGCAACATACCGCATACCTTCCTGTACCTGCATGTTGAGTTTCATGTGTAGGAAGGAACTGCAGATGCTGGTTTACACTGAAGATCACTAAAGTAAACTAAACAACACAAATGAAACGCAACAAAGAGAGACACAAACTGCTGGAGTAACTCAGCGGGCCAGGCAGCATCTCCAGATAGAAGGATTAGATGATGTTTCAAGACAGAAGGGTCTCGACCCAAAACGTCACCCATTCCTTCTATGCTGCCTGTCCTGCTGATTTACTCCAGCATTTTGTGTCTCTCTTTGTTGCATTTCATTTGTTTTGTTTAGTTTACTTTAGTTTAATATCGTTTAGAGATATAGAGCGGAAACAGGCCCTTTGGCCCACCGAGTCTGCCCCGACCAGCAACCACCCTGTACACTACCACTATCCTACACACTAGGGACAACTTACAATGTTGAACAAAGCCAATTAACCTACAAACCCGCACGTCTTTGTAGTGTGGAAGGAAACGGGAGCACCCGGAGAAAACCCATTTGTTCATGGGGAGAACGTATAAGGTCTTACACACATAGGAACTCTTGTGCGGTTGTTCAGAGAGTCAAGTCAAGTCAAATTAAAAAGACACACAGAAAGACACATAATCTATAAAAACATATACTTCTCTAAAAATAAAAAAGAAAGTGCCTAAAACCCTATATATAAAGGGGAAAGTGAGAACATTGTAAATTGCACAAACCCTATATAAAAGTGTCGATTGCATTGTAAATTGCACAGGCCCAGGAGACAATATAATATGATATGCTATGAGGTAGGTCAGGACATCAGTTCATTTTGTTTTGGCCAAGAGTCTCACTGTGGCAGGGAAGAAGCTCTTAAAAAAGTGTGCTCTGTTTGTGGCGATGCTGTCCGCTCGTCTGTGCCTGAGGTTGTATGTGCAGTTTTTGTGTTTGAGCAGGGAGTGAGCTGGATGTAGTGTGTCTCTGATGATTCTCTCTGCCCTTTTTTGACAGCGCTGTGTGTAGATTGTGTCCATGGAGGGGAGTTCCGTTCTGATAATCCTCTCTGCAGTCTTTATGACTCTTTGCAGAGCCTTCCTCTCTGTCTGTGTGGTGTTTCCATACCACACCGTGATGCCTGTGGTGAGGATGCTCTCTATCAGTCCTTTGTAGACCTGGGTGAGAGGGCGACAGTGCAGACCAGCTTTTCTGAGCAGCCTGATGAAGTACAGTCTCTGCTGGGCTTTTTTCACTGTGGCAGCAGTGTTCAAAGTCCAGTTCAGATCTGATGTTACTTGTAATCCCAGATATCTGTAACTGTCAGCCCTCTCCACCACAGTCCCCTTGATGATAAGGGGCTGCAGGGGGGGTGGATTTTTCTGAAGTCCATTATTATTTCTCTTGCCTTGTCTGTGTTGAGGCTTAGGTCGTTCACCTCACCATAGGCAAGAATGTCGTTCACCAGACTCCTGTAGCCCGACTAGTCCCCCCCCCTTGATGAGGCCCAGGATGGTGGTATCATCCGCATACTTAATAATGATGGTATTTTCCTGGGTGGAGACACAGTCGTGTGTGTACAGGGTGAAAAGTTTGGGACTGAGACAGCAGCCTTGTGGTGATCCTGTGCTGACGGTGAGCTCTGCAGACACCCTCCTTCCCATCCTCACCACCTGTGGTCTTTCAGTCAGGAAATCCAAGATCCAGTTGCAGGTGGGAGATTACCCATAGTCAGGATTGAACCTGGATCTCTGGCTCTGCAAGCCAGCAACTCTACCGCTGTGCCATCATGTCGCCCTTTATATTTTATTTATAAGAATGCCTAAGTATAAGTCCCTCTGAGCACAAGCACCTTACAATCCCTCAACATTTCACAAAAAACATTCTGCTTTTCTTTTCTTTTCTACTATAGTGGCTGATCGCAAACCTCCCATATTGTCTCCCATCTCCGTGCCCATGCACATTCATTGAACCTATGCATATCCCCCTTTGTACCCTCCTTCCAACTCATACTGCCACCCAGTTTTGCATCAACTGGATATACTACATTTGGTCTTCCCATCCAAATCATTGCTATAGATTGTAGACGTTGGGATGCCCACACAATCCCACTGGCCCAATCCCACCATTTACTGCTTCCCACTTCCTCCAATTCATGCCATTATGTTATCCTAACGTCTCGTCCTCCAGCTTAATAATTTCTCGTTTGTGCTTTACAAATGTCTTCTGAACGTCCAAACCCGTCCCATCTACTTGTTTCCTTCTCTAAAAATACTTACAGATTTGTCAACCACATTAGTCTCTCATGAATCTGTTTCCATTGCAGAAAATCCCAATTTGCAAACCAGTTGCTATTTATTCTCAATGTATAAAGTCCCAACAGGACTAGCCCTCTTCCTGTTCTGAACCAATGCCTACAATTCATGCCAAAATATTTTCACATACATTCTCATTGAGCACAATTCCCCCCCAAACAAAACCCCATTCATTCCCATTAGAGCGGACCCCTTGATTACAATGTCCCTATTTTCTAAAATTAAACATTTAGCATTCCACTGTCATTTAGCATTCCATTCCACTAATGTAGCTAAAGCATAGCAGTGTGTGTTGTGAGGCTGACTGGAGGTTTTTGAGCATTTTCCAGGATTTTGGTTTGGACTGAGTTTCTGTGCAACTGAATGGACCTAGGCAACAGAGTTAAAGATTATTTTTATCAAGGGTTATGGATATACTGAGCCAAGTGTATCCTGATTAAGCATAACATTCTTGGCAAGCTAGTTACAGTTTTATCAAGATTCAGCAATTCTGAATCCAGTTGTGACTTTCCATTTGTATTCTGTTAAATTCACTAAAAGGCAGAGGTCCAATGATTCCTATTACTTAAGCAGTTTGCCAAAGTTATGTAAATATAATGTGACATGGAATACAGAGAAATGTGAGATGTTGTATTTTGGGAAGTCTAACATAGGCAGGACCTACACAATGAATGGTTGGCCTCTGGGAATGTTGTATAGCAGAGGGATCTAGGAGTGCAGGTGCATGGTTCCTTGAAGGTGAAGTCGCAGGTAGATAGGGTGGCCAAAAAGGCTTTTGGCACATTGTCATCAGTCAGATTATTTTCAATGCAACATAGAGTCATAGAATGATACGTGAAACAGGCCCTTCAGCCCAACTTGCCTCATGTCTCATGTCTCAGCCATACTAGTCCCACCTGCCCACGTTTGGTACATATCCCTCCAAACCTGCCCTGTCCATGTACCTGTCTAACTGTTTCTAAAACGTTGGGATAGTCTCAGCCTCAACGACCTCCTCTACCTGATCTTATGACGCACGCGATACTTTGTTGAAAGTGAATGCCATTAAAATGAACTTTGTCTCCTTGTCTTACTTTCCCCAGGTAGTGTTGACTCTTTGTGTGGGAAGGAACTGCAGAGACTGGTTTACACCAAAGATACACACAAAATGCTGGAGTAACTCAGCGTGACAGGCGACATCTCTGGAGAGAAGGAATGGGTGAGGTTTCAAGGAATGGGTGAGTTTCCCTCTCCCGGGATTCTAAGTTGCATTGAAAATACTCTGACTGATGACAATGTGCCAAAAGCCTCTAGTTTCTTTCTCCTGGGAGAGGGAAACTAGAGAGGAAACTGAAGAAGGGTCTCGAGCCGAAACGTTACCCATTCCTTCTCTCCAGAGGGTTTAGTATTTGTTGCTCCTGTCCACCTTTTTTGATGCTGAGTCCCTGCATTCATCTTAACTATTCGTGGAAACAAGGAACTGCACATGCTGGTTTACACAAAACGGCACAAAGTGCTGGAGTAACTCAGTGGGACAGGCAGCATATCTGGAGAATATGAATTGGTGACATTTCGGGTCCGGATTCTTCTTCAGACACTAGTACTTTGTGTCCTTATCGATTCCTCTAGTTACCCCATTTAAGTGAGAAGCCATGGACCTGATCTCTGACTGATGACAATGTGCCAAAAGCCTCTAGTACACAGCTGTGTACATAGAACATAGAACTTGTGTCAGAGGTTATGGGGAGAAGGCAAGAGAATGGGGAGCGATAGGTCAGCCATGATTGAATGGCGGAGTAGTCTTGATGGGCTGAATGGCCTAATTCTACTCCTATTCTTTATGACCTTATGAACTGTTCAACACGAGAATAGGCTATTCTGCCCATAATGGCTGTGTTGAACATAACGCCACATTAAACTCTCCTTTCTCTCTCTCTCTTCCATCCTTTATTTCTCTCTCCCACCTCCCCCCCCCTCCCTCTCTCTCTCCCTCTCCCTCTCCCTCTCCCTCTCTCTCTCCCTCTCCCTCTCCCTCTCCCTCTCCCTCTCCCTCTCCCTCTCCCTCTCCCTCTCCCTCTCCCACTCCCTCTCCCTCTCTCCTAATCATATCTTCCTCCACCAACAACCCCGTCAGCACATTCCTGACACTCATCATTCCACGTACAAACCACCCCCGCATATCTCCTTCAAACTTTGACCCTGTCACATTAAACTGCAATATTAATTATGGGACATTCACGGAGGATGGTGGCAGATCATATCGACAAGAAGAATTCTTCTTTTCTGATCTAGAGTTCTGAGCTCAGGAGGATGAGGGGTGATCTTATAGAGGTGTATAAAATCATGCGAGGAATAGATCGGGTAGGCACACAGAGTCTTTTTCCCAGAGTAGGGGAATCGAGAAGCAGAGGACATGGGTTTAAGATGAAGGGGAAATGATTTAAAAGGAATTTGAAGGGTAACTTTTTCACACAAAGGGTGGTGGGTATATGGAATGAGCTGCCAGAGGAGGTAGTTGAGCCAGGGACCATGGCAACATTTAAGAAACAATTGGACAGGTACGTGGACAGGACAAGTTTGGAGGGCTAGAGGCTAAACGTGGGCAGGTGGGACTAGTGTAGACGGGACATGTTGGTCGGTGTGGGCAAGTTGAGCCGAAGGGCTTGTTTCCATACTCTATGACTTTATGAATGACCAGTTTTGGCTTTTGGTGGCCCATTGCCAGCAAGAAGGGCACAGATAAGGTTTACCAGAATGTTGCCTGGATTAGAGAGTATTGGCTATACACAGAGGTTGGACAAACTCATGTTGTTTTCTCAGCAACATCGGAGATTGAGGGGAGACCATGTAGAAGAATATAAAATGATAACAGACATAGGTAGGGTAGACAGTCCAGAGGGGAAAAGATCAGTGGGCACAGCTTTAAGGTGAGAGGGGATAGTTTATAGGAGAGGCAGCATCTCTGGAGAATAGGAATAGGGGACATTTCAGGTCGAGACCTTTCTTCAGACTGACAAGGGAGAGGGAGTCGAGAGATATGGAAGAGTACGGTGTGAAGGAAACGATAATAAGGAAATGTAGAATGGTTCATTGTTCGCTGAGGGCAAGGTGACGATGTGGCACACAGTCAGTAATATTTAATCAGGAGGACAGTGGAACTAGTTGGAGAACTAGGGTGGGGGAGGGATGGAGAGAGAGAGAGAAAGCAAGATAGAGAAATCAATATTGATACCACTGGTGTGTAAGCTGCCCAAGCGAAATATGAGGTGCTGTTCCTCCAATTTGTGCTGGGCCTTCGACAATAGACAATAGACAATAGACGCAGGAGTAGGCCATTCGGCCCTTCGAGCCAGCACTGCCATTCAATGTGATCATGGCTGATCATCCACAGTCAGTACCCGTTCCTGCTTTCTCCCCATATCCCAGAACTCCGCTATCTTTAAGACCCCTATCTAGCTCTCCCTTGAAAGTATCCAGAGAATCGTCCTCCAACGTCCTCTGAGGCAAAGAATTTCACAGACTCACAACTCCCTGTGTGAAAAAGTGTTTCCTTGTCTCCGTTCTAAATGGCTTACCCCTTATTCTTAAACTGAGGCCCCTGGTTCTAGACTCCCCCAACATCGGGAACATGTTTCCTGCCTCTAGCGTGTCCAAACCCCTTAATAATCTTATATGTTTCAATAAGATCCCCTCTCATCATTCTAAATTCCGGACTATACAGGCCCAGCCGCTCTATTCTCTCAGCGTATGACAGTTCTGCCATCTCGGGAATTAACCTTGTAAACCTACAGTGCACTCCCTCAATAGCAAGAATGTCCTTCCTCAAATTAGGGGACCAAAACTGCACACAATACTCCAGGTGTGGTCTCACTAGGGCCCTGTACATCTGCAGCAGGACCTCTTTGCTCCTATACTCGACTCCTCTTGTTATGAAGGCCAACATGCCATTCGCTTTCTTCACTACCTGCTGTACCTGCATGCTTACTTTCATTGACTGATGAACAAGGACCTCCAGATCCCATTGTGCTTCCTCTTTTCCCAACTTGACACCATTTAGATAATAATCTGCCTTCCTGTTTTTGCTACCAAAGTGTATAACGTCACATTTATCCACATTAAACTGCATCTGCCATGCATCTGCCCACTCACCCAACCTGTCCAAGTCACCCTGCATTCTCATAACATCCTCCTCACATTTCACACTGCCACCCAGCTTTGTGTCACCTGCAAATTTGCTAATGTTACTTGTAATCCCTTCATCTAACTCATTAATATATATTGCAAATATATATTGACATTGGAGGAGGCCCAGGACAGGGAAATGTGGTTGGGGCAGGTGAAGTGTGCAGGAATGGAAGGTAGACACAAAATGCTGCAGTAACTCAGTGGGACAGGCAGCATCTCTGGAGAGGAGGAATGGGTGACGTTTAGGGTCGAGACCCTTCTTCAGACAGAGTCAGAGCTCAGACAGACATAGTCTGAAGCATGGTCTTGACCCAAAACATCACCCATTCCTTCTCCCGAGAGATGCTGCCTGTCCCGCTGAGTTACTCCAGCATTTTTTGTCTACCTAGGGCAGATGAAGAGTAGCCTTGACTTTGTTGAATGGCAGATCAGGCTTTTCCTTATCATCATCTACTTTGATCTGTCGTTTTCACACCTTACCCTTCGATATCTCTAGACTCCCTCTCCCCGTCTCTCAGTCTGAAGAAGGGTCTTGACCCAAAACATCACCCATTCCTTCTCCCCAGAGATGCTACCCGTCGCGCTGAGTTCCTCCAGCTTTTTGCGTTTATCTCCAATGTTGATATTGATGTTGTCATCAGGTTGCTACAAACTATAATTTGTAGAGAATTAATGACAAATATCAATATCAGAGCCTAACGTTACTTTAGACTTTAGAGATACAGTGCGGAAACAGGCCCTTCGGCCCACCGAGTCCGTGCTAACCAGTGACCACCCCATACACTAGTACAATCCTACACACTAGGGACAATTTCCAATTTTTACTGAAGTCAATTAATCTACAAACCTGTACGTCAGCGCCTCTACTTCCTGAGAAGATTACGGAGAGTCGGATTGTCAAGGAAGACTCTCTCTAACTTCTGCAGGTGCACAGTCGAGAGCATGCTGACCGGTTGCATCGTGGCTTGGTTCGGCAATTTGAGCGCCCTGGAGAGGAAAAGACTACAAAAAGTAGTAAACACTGCCCAGTCCATCATCGGCTCTGACCTTCCTTCCATCGAGGGGATTTATCGCAGTCGCTGCCTCAAAAAGGCTGGCAGTATCATCAAGGACCCACACCATCCTGGCCACACACTCATCTCCCTGCTACCTTCAGGTAGAAGGTACAGGAGCCTGAAGACTGCAACAACCAGGTTCAGGAATAGCTACTTCCCCTCAGCCATCAGGCTATTAAACCTGGCTCGGACAAAACTCTGATTATTACCAACCACTTTCTGTTATTTGCACTATGAGTTTATTTATTCATGTGTGTATATATTTATATCATGGTACATGGACACATTTATCTGTTTTGTAGTAAATGCCTACTATTTTCTGTGTGCTTAAGCAAAGCAAGAATTTCATTGTCCTATACAGGGACACATGACAATAAACTCACTTGAACTTGAACTTGTCTTTGGAATGTGGGAGAAAACTGGAACATCCAGGGAAAACCCACGCAGGTCCAGTGCAAACTCTGTACAGACAGCAACCATAGTCAGGATTGCACCCAGGTCTTTGGCGCTGTAAGGCAGCAACTCTACCGCTGCGCCACCGTGCCACCCTTGCTGATGCACAATGCAACAATGCGATGGATGCTCCAGAGAGTAAGGAACTGGTGCACGGTGCAGACAGCTGTTTGCATGTGCTGCACACAATGGGGAACACATGTGTGGTGCTTGAGGACAGGCAGGTGATGACAGAGCAGCAGACCGTGCAACCAGCCTGCTGCTGAAACCAGGCCGGCCAGAAGGTTTCATTGCCGGATCTGCGTGTAGGTAGAACACGAGCTCTGCTTATAATCACATCCCCAGCCCCTCATTAACAGCAGAACATGAGAATATCACCGTCTCCAGAGTCGCCGTCAGCTGCTAAGGATTGAAAAAATCTCCGTAAACGGAATGAATCACCCTTCCTTAATGTCAATTTCAAGGCAATGAAAAGAGATTTCCACTTGAGAATCTTTTGACCCATGGTCACATTTAGTCTGATTACGCTGTTCCCTTGATGCCTTGGGTTTGTGAAACTGTTGTCTAAATACAATTGTTATAATTTTCATTATTAGCACAGGGGAGGGTTGGGGGGGAGGGGGGGGGACAGTGACACAGCAGTACAGTTGCTGCCTTACAGCACCAAAGACCCTATTTCAACCCTGACATCGGGTGCTGTCTGTGTGGAGTTTGCACATTCTCCCGGTGACTGCACGGCTTTTCTCCGAGTGCTCTGGTTTCCTCCCACACTCCAAAGACGTGCAGGTTTGTAGGTTGTGTCGACTGGAGGTGCATATCTGTTTGGATAGATACAAAATGCTGGAGTAAGTCAGCGGGTCTGGCAACATCTCTGGAGAAAAGGATGGGTGACGTTTCGGGTCAGGTCCGAAGAAGGGTCCAGACCCGAAACGCCACCTATCCTTTTTCTCCAGAGATGTTGCCTGACCCACTGAGCTACACTTTGTGTCTATCCCAGGTTTGTAGATCAATTGGCTTCTGTAAAATTCCCAGAGAGTGTAGGATGTGAAAGTGGGATTGTGTCTGGGTAATTGTTGGAGAGTGCAGATTTGGTGTTCCGAAAGGCCCGTTAGCACGCTGTTAGTCTAAATTAAACACAGAGCATTATGGAGCAGCAAAATAATCAACCTATGTTGTTTACACACTTTCTACGGACTCTGGGGACTGCCTGATACAATGCTCTGTTCAGATTCATTATGAAAACATTCAAGTGAAGAATATTGTCAGTGGTTTTCACAAAACTTAGAAGGTAGACAAAAATGTTGGATAAACTCAACGGGTGAGGCAGCATCTATGGAGGGAAGGAAATAGGCAACGTTTCGGGCCGAAACCCTTCTTCAGACTGATGTAGGGTGGGGGGGGGGGGAAGAAGAAAGGAAGAGGAGGAGCCAGTGGGCTGACGGAGAGCTGAGAAAGGGGTGGAGAAAGTAAGGGTTATCTGAAATTAGAGAAGTCAATGAACTGCAGATGCTGGTTTGCACTGAAGATAGACACAAAATGGTGGAATAACTCCACCCATTCCTGCTCTCCAGGCAGCATCACTGGAGAGCAGGAATGGGCGATGTTTCTGATCGAGACCTTTCTTTAGTCTGAGTTATGGGAGAGGGAGACAAGGGTAAGGTGCAAAAACAAGACATCAAATGGGCTAAAGCTCAAGGAAAATGTCGAATCAATAATTGTATGTTAGGGTAAGATGGGAGCGAAGCATATAAGCATGGTCAGGAAAACTAGGATGGGGACGGATGGAGAGAGAGGGAAAGGAAGGGCTGCTTGAAGTGAGAGGTCAATATTCATACCGCCGGGGTGTAAGTTGCCCAAGTGAAGTATGAGATGCTGTTCCTCCAATTTGCATTGGGCCTCACTTAATTAGCTTAATTAGAATGTTAGTTACATGCCTGAATGAGAACTGAGGAGGTCTGGATCTCACCTGCTCTTTAAAATAGCACATGGCCCATTGCCAAACATGGTACATGTGAAGGTTTGTGAATTCCAGATGCATTTCTGTGCTTCAGCTGGGCTGCTACAATGTGGCTGAAGCTGATGAATTAGTTTAGAGATACAGTGCAGAAGCAGGCCCTTCGGCCCACCGAGTCTGTGCCAACCAGCGATCCCCGCACACCACCACTATCCTACGCGGGAAAATTTACAATTTTACTGGTCAATTAAGCTACAAACCTGTAGGTCTTTGGAGTGTAGGGCCTAGACTTAGAGATACCAGGCATCATACCACGCATCTTACCAGGCATCATTTAATAACACAGCCATTTTTCCCTTAATAACCACTAGAACATTCCTCCACAAATGAAATCTTTCACCACTCTGGCAGTAAGGATTTCACATGCGAGTTGAGGTATGAACTGACTAATAAGTCAGTGTGCCAAGCAACAACTGTGGAGCAAAGTGGACAGACAACATATAAACTC
This sequence comes from Amblyraja radiata, assembly GCF_010909765.2. Taxonomy (NCBI): domain Eukaryota; kingdom Metazoa; phylum Chordata; class Chondrichthyes; order Rajiformes; family Rajidae; genus Amblyraja; species Amblyraja radiata. The sequence continues at coordinate 23,057,191 of NC_045988.1, forward strand.
GGGAGATAGTCACAAAATGCTGGAGTAACTCAGCGGGACAGGCAGCATCTTTGGAGAGAGGAATGGGTGACGTTTCGGATGTTCTTCAGTCTGAAGAAGGGCCTCGACCCAAAACGTCACCCATTTCTTCTCTCCAGAGATGCTGCCTGTCCTGCTGAGTTACTCCACCATTTTGTGTCTATCTTCGGTTTAAACCAGCATCTGCAGTTCCTTCCTACACATATCAACTTGGGGCCCTTCTTCAGACTGATATTTCAACATAGCTAGATAATTCCAGAGCCACTTTCCAACAATTTACCTTACTTTAGACTTTAGTGTGGAAACAGGCCCTTCGGCCCAGCGAGTCTGCACTGACCAGTGATCCCCAAACACCAGCAAAATCCTACATACTGGGGACAATTGTGTTTGGGATGTGGGAGGAAACCAGAGGAGCTGGAGGAGAACATAGAAATATAGAAAATAGGTGCAGGAGGAGGCCATTCGGCCCTTCGAGCCTGCACCGCCATTCAATATGATCATGGCTGATCATCCAATTCAGTATCCTGGACCTGCCTTCTCTCCATATCCCCTGATCCCTTTAGCCTGTATCCCTTTAGCCTGCATCTAGCCTGTCCAACCCCTTAAGAATTTTGTAAGTTTCTATAAGATCCCCCCTCAATCTTCTAAATTCTAACGAGTACAAGCCGAGTCTATCCAGTCTTTCTTCATATAAAAGGCCTGACATCCCAGGAATCAGTCTCGTGAACCTTCTCTGTACTCCCTCTATGGCAAAAATATATTTCCTCAGATTTGGAGACCAAAACTGTACACAATACTCCAGGTGTGGTCTCACCAAGACCCAGTACAACTGCAGTAGAACCTCCCTGCTCCTATACTCAAACACTTTGGCTATGAATGCTAACATACCATTCACTTTCTTCACTGCCTGCTGCACCTGCATGCCTACTTTCAATGACTGGTGTACCATGACACCCAGGTCTCGTTGCATCTCCCCTTTTCCTAATCGGTCTCCATTTATATAATAGTCTACTTTCCTGTTTTTGCCACCCCTTTGCTCTATCTAATGTACTTGTGTTTGAATTGCTTCTAACATACAAGCTCTCCTCCTGCAAGGTATAGGCAGCTCCCAAAGTCAGAATAGAACCGGGTCCTTGATGTTGTAAGGCAGCATCTCTCCCATGGCGCCATTGTACCTCATGAATATGTTGGAATATTTTTGAAAGGTTTACAATAGATTTGAGAGTTCACGATATGAAAGATAACTTGGATAAGATAGAGTCCTGTTCGATTCACCTCTAGCCCATTGAGTCTAAGGAAATGGTGCACTACAATGCTGAGAACTGTATTCTGCACTCTGTATCTTCCCCTTTGCTCTACCTAATGTACTTGTGTTTGAACTGATTCTATCTATCTGATCAGTTTGGATAGCATGCAAACCAATGTTTTGCACAGTACCTTGGTATATGGGACAATAATAAACCTAAACCTAACTGAATCTGTATTCAGTGATGCCGCATCACAAATTAGTTAGTCTAAATGCAGTATGTAGGAAGGAACTGCAGATGCCTATGGTCCTAGACTCTCCCACCAGTGGAAACATCCTCTCCACATCCACTCTTCACTATTCACCCATCACATTAACTATTGGACTTACTAAACAGTCCATGAGTTATAAGGTCATAAGTGATAGGAGTAGAATTAGCCCATCAAGTCTACTCCGCCATTCAATCATGGCTGATCTATCTCTCCCTCCTCACCCCATTCTCCTGCCTTCTCCCCATAACCTCCGACACCTGTACTGATCAAGAATCTATCTATCTCTGCCTTATCCACTGACTTGGCCTCCACAGCGTTCTGTGGCAAAGAATTCCACAGATTCACCACCCTCTGACTAAAGACATTTCTCCTCATCTCCTCATCTCCTTCCTAAAAGAATGTCCTTTAATAATGAGGCTATGATCTCTAGTCCTAGACTCTTGCACTAGTGGAAATATCCTCTCCACATCTATCCTATCCAAGCCTTTCACTATTCTGTATGTTTCAATGAGGTCCACCCTCATTCTTCTAAACTCCAGCGAGTACAGGCCCAGTGTCAACAAACGCTCGTCATAGGTTAAAGTAGTAATTCCTGGGATCATTCTTGTAAACCTCCTCTAGACCCTCTCCAGAGCCAGCACATCCTTCCTCAGACATGGTGCCCAAAATTGCTCACAATATCCAAATGCAGCCTGACCAGCGCCTTATAGACCCTCAACGAGACATCCCTGTTTTTGTATCCAAGCCCTCTTGAAATAAATGCTAGCATTGAGTTTGCTTTCTTTACTACCGATTCGACATGCAGATTACCTTTTTGGGCTGAAGGGCTTGTTTCCATGCTGTGTCTTACAATTCAATGTTTCTTGAACGTTGCAGCAAAGTAAGGAAAATGATCCATGTTGATGACTTCTTCTGGTACTGATGATGCATCAGACAAATGAAACCATGGTTACAGTGGACGATGATGCAAGTGCACAGTCCAACCTCCCAACAGATGAGGCCTCCACTGGGAATGAGTGCCAACTTTGCTCTTTGTTCATGACTTACGCATAAAAGGCAGACGCAAGTGGGTCCAATTCTGAAGCAACATTATTTTGGTCACGTTGTATGGGAGATAAATATTGGGCAGTGTAGAGAGATCATTCGATTGCCTTCAGTTCAAATATTGTGTGGATCGTTGTGGAGGAAGTAACTGCGGATGACGGTTTAAACCGTAGATAGACACAAAGTGCTGAAGTAACTCAGCGGGTCAGACAGCATCTCTGGAGAAAATGGATAGGTGATGTTTCAGGTCGAGACCCTTCTTCAGACTGAGAGTCAGAGGAAAGGGAAACGAGATATAGACGGTGACAATGGCCTGATTCCTTTATCAATGTTATCTTTTTAGCAGATCTTTCATTCATTGTTCTATACCTCTCCACATCACCGTCTATATCTCTCGTTTCCCTTTCCCCTGACTCTCAGTGTGAAGAAGAGCTCATCCCGAAACGTCACCCATTCCTTCTCTGCAGAGATGCTGCCTGTCCCACTGAGTTACTCCAGCATTTTGTGTCTATCTCCGATGGTCAATGTGATGGGTGCTGTTGGAGGCCACTATAATAGCTGGAGCAATTGCATCTATGCATTGGGATCTATGCTTCTCCAGCATTTCCACCACCGTCAACGTGATCCCACTGCACCACTGTGCAGAGGTTTCAGCATGTTCCATCACATCCACTTTATACCTCATGCCTGAGAGCAGCCATCTTGATCAGGAAGGTTTGAGCAGAACCTTCTCCTGGTGTTAGATGCAGCTCCGATTTAACGGGACTGTCCATCTAATGTATCTGACCACGTTCTTTCACCTTTTTACCTGGTCAGATACATCAGATGTTCTTTACTGAGAGTGTAAAACAAATTCTGCTGTGCTACACAGCAGTGTTTCTGAGTTGCAGTAAGGTTGCAGTGAGATTATGTCAAGCCCTCTGTGCATCTCATGTTCTGACTGTGCCGGTGCTGATTCACTGCCGGGGGTGAGGGGTGAAACACTAAACTGATTAGTGGCAACTTTCCGCAAAGTTAGTTCAAACATCAGGTGTGGGTTAACATCAGCGATGTGATTCAGCTTGGGTCTCGGAGGATTAATCACAACAAGCAGTTATTCTGGTGTCGAATTTTGAGCTGTGATCATGTCATTTCCCCAAATTGATCTGAACACGTAGATTCCTTGCAGCTGAGGCCTTTGTGGATTCGATAAAAAAGAATTTGGCTGGCGGACTGGTGATGGGAAGCAACGTTTAGGCTGCGGCCGAAATGGAAACTCTGTGTGTGCTTGTGCCTCTGCTGCCCGCTGATAAAGGGAAGGATCAGAGGGGAAGCCTGGGACACAGTTGTCACCTTACTGGGGGTTAATTAGAAAGGGCGCTGAGCTTCTGTGGTGAGCTGGCAACGGAAGCTGGGATCAGCTGTTTCCTTATCACCCCCAGGCAGATTGCCACAGAAAGTAGAAACTAATCATCGAGTGTTTACTACATGTTTAGCAAATTAAAACAGGAAACAGATGTTGCCTAATTAAAAGTAAAGAGGAATGACCATTCGTTCCACCCTATAACAGGGGTCACGGGGTCAAAGCTATCAAGTAGTCAGAGTAATGTATGGCTCGGTGAGAAAATGCTCAGGTTTCCCTCAGTGTAAACCCAAAGCCTTCCTCCCACCTCAGACCCCGGGTGAACTGGTCTGAGGTAAATCTGGTCTCCCAGCGTCTGTCTTCAGTAGGCATATGAGTTACCAGGCTGAATGTAAAGTCAAACGCAGCCTAGAACCCTGAGGACGGGCAGAAATTTAGTTCCACGTCACTGAAGCCCCTGGCCTTGAGGTTTCGAGCAACAGGTCCAGGGTTCACGGGTTCGGAGGTCACGACCTGCATTGACCTCACATCGCTGGTGGTCAGATGTCGAGTGTGGCTTCAGTATCCAGTGAACACAAGCCGCCCTCTCGAATGGTTTCAGGGCACCGAGGAGGCGGCTAGTGGAACTGGTGGTCTCCAACCCCCCTCAGGTGAGGCCCTGGATCAAGCCGTGCGTTAGGTTTGGGGGGGGGGGCTGACCGACGGGAAGAATTGTCCTGACCTGCACTGACCTATCCTGGAGCCAGTGTCACAATGTGTAGGAAGGAACTGCAGATGCTGGTTTAAACTGAAGATTTAATAGGGACCTGAGGGATAACCTTTTTACACAAAGGGTGGTGGGTGGATGGAATGAGATGCCAGAGGAGGCCGTGGAGGCAGGGACTATCACAATGTTTAAGAAACATTTAGACAGGTACATGGATAGCACAGTTTTAGAGAGATATGGGCCAAATGCAGGCAGGTGGAGCTAGTATGGATGGGACATGTTGGGCCGGAGGGCCTGTTTCCACACTGTATGTCTCTATGACTCTATTACATTGGAATCTGTCAGTCGTATTGTGCTTGGCACATGCAAGTTTCCTATGTATGCCATATACAGGACACCACGTTCCCGCAAAGGTTGTACTTAAAAACGCAGGCAGCTTGACGACTGCCTCACTTCTCTCTGTTCTCACTGGTGTGAAGCTCCATTGTTTTCTGAAGAAGTTTTTCGACCCAATGCGTCACTTATTCTGCATGGTAGCGCAGTTGTAGAATTGCTGCCTTAAGGGCCTGTCCCACGGGCATGCGACTCCATGCGGCAAGCGCGACCTAAAGGGCCGGTCCCACCAGCATGCGCCTGCATGCGGCAAGCGCGACCTAACGCGGTCGCTTGAGCCGTACGGCCTCGCGAGGCCGGTCCCACTTCGATCGCCGGAGCCGTATGGAGTTGTGCGGAGCTGATCCTGACATCGCGCGGGGCTCCGAAAAACCGTGTTAAAAAATTCCACGCGCCAACGGCCCGCCGCCGCCTCGACGCCGTACGTTACGCGCAAACTTCCCGCGGACTTCGCTCGCACTTCATGTCACTCACTTGGCCTCCGCGCAGCCCTCGCTTCTGGTTTGGTCGCGCTTGCCACATGCAGGCACATGCTGGTGGGACCAGCCCTTTAGGTCGCGCTTGCCGCATGGAGTTGCATGCCCGTGGGACAGGCCCTTTACAGTGCTTACAGCGCCAGAGACCCGGGTTCGATCCCGACCATGGGTGTTGTCTGTACGGAGTTTGTACGTTCTCCCAGTGACCGCGCGGGGTTTCTCCGAGACCTTCGGTTTCCTCCCACACTCCAAAGATGTACAAGTTTGCAGGTTTATTGGCTTGGTATAAATGTAATCAAAACTGTCCCTAGTGTAGGATAGTGTTAATGTGTGAGGATCGCTGGTCAGTGCGGACTTGGTGGGCCGAATGGCCTGTTTCTAAACTAAACTAAACTAAACTAAACTAAACTATTCCTTTTCTCCAGAGATGCTGCCTGACCCACTGAGTTACTCCAGCATTTTGTTTCCAACTTCGGTGCAAACCAGCATCTGCAATTCCTTCCTACACATCAATTATTTTCCTCCTTGCTCCAAGATTCCTCTGGTTTGGAAATAAATATTGAAATGACATAGATTCCGCTCAAACTAATGTGGAAGACAATCCCTTATCCTTATCCTTTATGGAAGGCACAGTAGCACAGCTGGCAGAGTTACTGCATCATAGAGCCAGAGACCCGGGTTCTAGCCTGACCTCAGGTGCTGTCTGTGTGGAGTCTTCCGTTCTCCCGCAAGGGTTTCCTCCGGGTGCTTTGCTTCCCTCCCACATCCTGCACCTATTTTCTATGTTAATTAGCTTCTGTAAATTGTCCCTAGTGTGTGGAGAGTGCTTGATACAAGACACAAGATACATTTATTTGTCACATGTAGCAGTTGGCACAGTGAAACATGATCACCATACAGCCATACAGTAAAATAAAGAACACAACACACGATAGAGTTCAACATAAAACATCCCCACACAGCAGCATCAAAAGTTTCCCACTGTGAGGGAAGTCACCAAAGTCAGTCATCTTCCTCTGTTGTTCTTAATGTTCACCCGTGGTCGGGGACTCCGGAGCCCTCCGCAGTCGCCGCTACGGGCCACCCGCCGTTCAAGCCCGCTCGCCGGGATGTTGGCACTCCGACGTCGGAACGGGAGGCCAACCTCAGCGGCTTGGACCTCCAAGTGAGAAAGTGGGATGAAGAAGGGTCTCGACCAGAAACGTCACCTATTCCTTTTCTCCAGAGACCTGCTGAGTTACCAGCTTTTACTGTCTCTCCGGTTTAAACCAGCACCTGCAGTTCCTTCCTGCACCTCTATACTTCTCTGGTTTACGACTATCTAAAGATCCTGATATCACTATGGCCAGAGGACGATTAGGATCTCAGGGTAACGAATCATTAACAATGTGACATATGGGTTATGTGGAAGATACAAAGTGATGGAGTAGCTCAGCAGGTCAGGCAGCATCTCTGGAGAACATGGACAGGTGACATTTCAGGTCAGGATCCTTCTTCAGTATTATGTGAACTATTGGTTCAATGGCTCGATGGTTCTTTATTGCCACGTACGCACAACACATTGAAATTCTTCTGCACAGTCGCCATATTTTGGTGCTGTTTACAAATAAAAAGAAACAGTCCACAGTCCAAGTCGGGTCCACATGCGGGAAGTACTGGAGTGCCCTGATCCAGGTAAGCACAGGTGAGCACAGGTGAGCCCAGGTAATAATAATAATAATAATAATGGATGGGATTTATATAGCGCCTTTCTAATACTCAAGGCGCTTTACATCGCATTATTCATTCACCCCTCAGTCACATTCGGTGGTGGTAAGCTACTTCTGTAGCCACAGCTGCCCTGGGGCAGACTGACGGAAGCGTGGCTGCCAATCTGCGCCTACAGCCCCTCCGACCACCACCAATCACTCACACACATTCACACACATTCACACACAGGCAAAGGTGGGTGAAGTGTCTTGCCCAAGGACACAAGGACAGTATGCAACTGGACAGGTAAGTCCAGGTGAGCTCCAGGTAAGCCCCAGGTAAGCCCCAGGTAAGCCCCAGGCTGCTGTAGGCCCGTGACCCAACGTCCCTCTCCTCGCCCGACTGCCTCTGTGTCCCAGGGGCACCTCCTGCAGCCGACCTTGAAGGTGCTGTTGGCAATGCCCCGGACCCTCTCCTACCGGCCCACTCCTCGCGTCCGTCGTCACCAGCGCCCCCCTCCTCCTCCACTCACCGGGGCTTCCGACCTTCCCCCAGCAGGCAGCGGCCCACCGGGGCCTTCTCCGCAGCGTGGCCGGGTCTATGTTCTCGTCGGCCACCGGGTCTGCCCTTGATCTCGGCACCTGACCTGTCGGATCCACTCTCGCATGGCCCACAATGGCTTACACCTCATGTCCCCCAAGTGCTCTGTATTTTGACAACATTGCTTCAAGTGGAACTCAGCTGAAAGTCCAGCCATCTCTATCCTCCAGTGATGGTGATTATACGTCAAGATGCAGAAACAGCTTGTAAATAGAATCATTTCGTTTGGAGACAAGAAACTGCAGATGCTGGAATCTTGAGCAAATAACCAGGTGCTGGAGGAACTCAGCAGTTCAGGCAGCATCTGTGGTGGGAATGTACAGACAATGTTTCAGTAAATAGGACATAGAACAGCGCAACACAGGAATGGGCCCTTTGGCCCACAATGTTTGCGCTGAATATGATGTCAAATTAATCCGATCTCATCTGCTTATAATATACTGGAGTCACCTATTCCTTCTCTCCAGAGATGCTGCCTGTCCCGCTGAGTTATTCCAGCATTTTGTATCTATCTTCGGTTTAAACCAGCATCTGTACTTCCTACACATTTAATCTGCCAAGAATTCAGGTTGGGGCACCTTCTCTAGATCTCTGCTTGGCCTGTTGAGTTTTTTCCCCAGCACTTTGATTTTTTGCTGAATAATTTTGTTTTGTAAGTTCGTTATTTCTGTTTTCTCGGGGGTCTCGCTGACTGATGGAATTTAAAAGGATGAGAGGGAATCTTATAGAAACATATAAAATTATTCAGGGATTGGACATGCTAGATGCAGGAAACATGTTCCCGATGTTGGGGAGTCCAGAACCAGGGGCCACAGTTTAAGAATAAGGGGTAGGCATTTGGAACTGGGGTGAGGAAAAACATTTTCACACAGTTGTGAATTTGTGGAATTCTCTGCCTCAGAAGGCAGTGGAGGCCGATTCACTGGATATATTCAAAGTGTGACGTTTCGGGTTGAGACATTTCTTCAGACTGAGAGTCAGGGGAGAGGGGGGACACAGAAATAAGGAAGGGCAAGGTGTGAAAATGAGACATCAAAAGAGATGTAGTTCATGGAGAATGTAGAATAGATCATTAGCGTGGATAAGGTGACAAAAAAGCAAGCAGATAAAAATTAATCAGACTGGTCCGAGAACAGGAAGGGAGAGGAATGGAGAGAGAGAGAAAACAAGGCGCAACACTTGAAGTTAGGGGACAGAATGCAAGGCTGTGGGGCAGTGGAAGGTGACCTTGCAGGTGGTGTTGTTCAATATTCCACTGGTAGACACTGGAGGAAATGAGCTGGCATGGGAAGAGGATATGAGTAGAAATGAATGCAAGGAAGTGATCGGTTTCCTATCCAGGTTTTGCACACTTCAAGTAACAACCCCCTGCTCGGAACGCTACACACAACAGCAGCAGCATTTAAGTCGCTCAGGGAACAGCACCAATACTTTCTCGGACAAGACTCAGGAGCAGCTTCTTCTCCTCTGTTATCAGGCTTCTGAGTGGTCGTTCCCTCTTCTCCCCTCTCCCATTGGGCAAAAGGTACAGAGGCTTGAAAGCACGTACCACTTTGGAACAGTTTCTTCCCCTCTGTTATCTGGATTTTGGATGGTTCTTCCATAAGCTAGAGTACTGTCTGATTCACCTCTACCCCATTGCGGACTTTGGACTTTATCTATGATGTGCTACAATGCTGAGAACCATATTCTGCCCTCTGTATCTTCCACTTTGCTCTATCTATTGTACTTGAGTTTGATGATGGGATTTATGCATGGGATATCTGATCTATTTGGATAGCATGCAAAGCAAAGCTTTTCACTGTACCTCCATACATGTGACAATAACAAACCTAATCCTAAACCTATTGCCAAAGACCTGTCAAACAAAAAATGGATCCAAACAAATTAATCATATAACTGTACGGAGTTTGTACCTTCTCCGTGACTGTGCGGGGTTTTCCTGGGTGCTCCGGTTTCCTCCACACACTCCAAAGATGTTTGGGTTTGTAGGTTAATTTGGCTTCTGTAAATTGTAAATTGTAAATTGTCCCTAGTGTGTAAGATAGTGCTAGTGTACAGAGATCAATAGACAATAGACGGCAGACAATAGGTGCAGGAGTTGGTCATTTGGCCCTTCGTGCCAGCACCGCCATTCAATGTGATCATGGCTGATCATCCCCAATCAGTACCCCGTTCCTGCGTTCTCCCCATATCCCCTGACGCTGCTATTTTTAAGAGCCCTATCTAGCTCTCTCTTGAAAGCATCCAGAGAACCTGCCTCCACCGCCCTCTGAGGCAGAGAATTCCCCAGACTCACCACTCTCTGTGTTTCCTCATCTCTGTTCTAAATGGCTTACTCCTTATTCTTAAACTGTGGCCCCTGGTTCTGGACTCCCCCAACATCAGGAACATGTTTCCTGCCTCTAGCGTGTCCAAGCCCTTAACAATCTTATATGTTTCAATGAGATATCCTCTCATCCTTCTAAACTCCGGAGTGTACAAGCCCAGCTGCTCTATTCTCTCAGCATATGACAGTCCCTCCATCCCGGGAATTAACCTTGTAAACCTACGCTGCACTCCCTCAATAGCAAGAATATCGCTGGTCATAAGGTCATAAGGTCATGTGATAGGAGTAGAATTAGGCCATTCCGCCTATCAAGTCTACTCAGCCATTCAATCATGGCTGATCTATCTCTACTTCCTAACCCCATTCTCCTGCCTTCTCCCCATAACCTTTGATACCTGTACTAATCAAACATCTATCTATCTCTGCCTTGAAAATGTCCACTGACTTGGCATCTACAGCATTCTTTGGCAAAGAATTCCACAGATTCACCACCCTCTGACTAAAGAAATTCCTCCTCATCCCCTTCCTTAAAGAACGTCCTTTAATTCTGAGGCTGACCTCTAGTTCCAGACTCTCCCACTAGTGGAAACATCCTCTCCACACCAACTCTATCCAAGCCTTTCACTATTCTGTACTTTTCAATGAGGTTCCCCCCCTCATTCTTCTGAACTCCAGCGAATACAGGCCCAGTGCTGACAAACGCTCATCATGGGTTAACCTATTCATTCCTGGTCGGTGCGGACTCAATGGGCTGAAGGGCCTGCTTCCGCACTGTATCAGTAAACTCAACTAAGTATACTTAAACTGGGTCAAGCTTGCACAAAGGTAACTTCAGAATGTAAGAACTATTAAGATATTGTTAGAACATATTTTGGAGTGTGTCTGCTTTTATTTCATGCTTTGTGGAGAGAATACAGTTAAAAAAAAAAATAAGAATGGCTAAATTCTATGAGTTAACACTAGACACTTTGTGGTGGAGAGGGGCACCAGATAATGCTGAGTGCAGCATTTATCAAAGGCATCATAAGCAACTCTATTTTTAAAGCAAAATATTTCTTCCCAGTGAAAAATGAGCCTCCCGCGGTGAAGCAGAGTTCTGTAGCTGGTGATTTACTGGGAACTTCACTGCACTGAGGTCCCTCGTATACAGACTGCAGGAGAGTGACCCTGCATCTGGCAGCGCTGATGGGAACCAGATGCCGGAGTGCAGCGCGTACGAGGCCGGGGCGAGCCAAGTTCTCAATGAGAAACCTTTCTCTCACACACAGAACATGCAACTCTGTCAGAAGCGGTCCATCTGCTCCCTGTTGCAACACCACCACCCCCACTTCTTCCCACTCCTACACCACTCATTCCATCTCTGCCGTTATTTGTTTCTTGATACAGCTTGTCTACTTAAAGCGGCCAGTGAATTATTATCCTTTATCTCTTTTGGTAACAATTACTATTTCCCCCAAACTTTACTCCAATTCCCTGATGCCTCCAGCAAACATCCAGACTGCGATGGATTAGAAGTTTCTCATGGGCTTGTCAGCCGTTTTCTTAACACACTGTGTGTTCGTCTGGGAATTAAAAAAAAACAAAATTAGTGATTACCATTTTAATTTTTTGAGCATCTCATATATTTGAGAACTACATTGTGCACCACAAGAGTTGACACGGAAACAGCTTCTTCCCCTCTGGTCTGAACGGTCTTTCCATAAGTTTCACCTCTACCTCATCGCAGACGTTGGCCTGTCCCACTTTCAAGACCTAATTCACGACCTTTTTGACATGGACATTTTTCATCATTCTAGAAAAACGTCCCGACCTACTTGATGCCACAACTAGCATCACGACCTACCTACGACCTACCTACGACCTTGTGACGAGCGTGCTGGGAGTATGAGTCAAGGGCAAACTTGGCAGAGGTCGTGAATTAGGTCGTGAAAGTGGGACAGGCCGTTAACTGCAGCGCGTTAAAGCTGGGGTTTAAAGTGGGATGGGCAAGATTGGATAGGAGCATGGCACCTTATTCACTCTGAGGATCATGGGCATATGAGGTAGAGGAGGTAGTTGAGGCAGGTACTTGCACAGCACATTTAAACAACATTTGGGCAGGTACATGAACAGAAAATGTTTACATGGATATCATGTCAAAAACAGGCGGCACTGTGGCGCAGCGGCAGAGTTGCTGCCTCACAGCGCCAGAGACCTGGCTTCAAACCTGACCACGACGCGCTCTCTGTACGGAGTTTGTGCGTTCTTCCCGTGACCGCATGGTTTTTCTCTGGTTTCCTCCCACACTCCAAAGATATACAGGTTTGTAGGTTAATTGGCCTGGTGTAAAATGTAAAAAGTGTGTAGGATAGTGTTAATGTGTGGGGGTCACCGGTCGGTGGGGACTCGGTGGGCCGAAGGGTCTGTTTCAGCGCTGTATCTCTAAACATAGATGAGATTAGTTTAGATGGAGTATTGTGGCTGGCATGGACGAGTCGGGCCAGAAGAACTGTTTCCCTGCTGTGTGAATATACTGTATGACTCTATGACTAATTATATTCAATGGTTCGATTGTATTCTTGTCTCATGTACCCAGCTACAGTGAAATTATTTTTTGCATACAGTTTAGTTAAAGTATTACTACACATCACCACAATCTGAGATTAAATACAAGTGTATAGGATTAGTACACTTCGACAGTACACAAGATTCACCAGGTTTTGGCGCCATATTATGCAATCTATACCTTGACCCATTATCTGAAGGGTCTTGACCTGAAACGTCGTCTATTCCTTTTCTCCAGAGATGCTGCCTGATCCGCTGTGTTACTCCAGCTTTTTATGTCTATCTTCAGTTTAAAACAGCGTCTGCAGTTCCTTCCTACTCATCTCATCTGCTCCACTGCAAAATCTCCTCAAGGTATGATAACTTTGAAGAGGTTCTCCTCCTTTCTCCGACGAGGGTTCTGCAACACCCTCTCTCGATGCTCCCCCTTTGAGTCTGAAGAAGGGTCTCGACCTGAAACGTCGCCTATTCCTTTTCTTCAGAGATGCTGCCTGACCCGCTGCGTTACTCCAGCTTTTTGTGTCTAGCTTCAGTCTAAATCAGCATCTGCAGTTCCTTCCTGCCCATTGTATTTGAGTTTGGTGTGATAATATTTAAGGAGAGTGTTATCTGATTAGATTGGATAGAATGCAAAACAAAGCTTTTCACTGAGTCTCGGTACACGTGACGATAATAAACTTAAACCTATACTATTTTTTCAGTAAAGAACTTTACGACCAATTCCATTTGCAGTGAAATCATTTCAGGTGAATATATTGATAAACCCTCTCCTCAGGTCCCTGGGCTGGCACCTTATCAATCAGCATCAGGGTAAGCTACACCACTGGTTGTGTCTGTGAGTGGTCCAACCAGTCCTTGGGTTAGCCAGTAGGAGTTTGTGTAATGCAGCTCGGCACGGTGGTGGAACAGTAGATTTGCCTCCTTACAGCGCTAGAGACCCAGGTTCGACCCTGACTACGGGTGCTGTCTGTAAGGAGTTTGTACGTTCTCTCTGCGACCATGTGGATTTTCTCCGGATGCTCCGGTTTCCTGCCACACTCCAAAGACATACAAGCTTGTAGGTTAATTGGCTACGGTAAAATTTGTAAATTGTCCCTAGTGTGTAGGATAGTGCTGGTGTACGGCGCGCTCAGTGGGCAGAAAGGCCTGTTCCGCAATGTATCTCGAAAGTAAAGTAAAGTATAAAGTGAAATGGACTCTTCCATACCAGCTTAAGTTAGATAAGGCCTCAGTTGTAGCAGTGGTGTATTCTTAAGCAACATTCAATGTGATGCCACATAAGGTGTTGCAATGAAGGATGGAAATTTGAGGGCTATCTATCAATACAAAGAAATACAGATTGAAAATCTCTCAGTGGAGAGACCTCCTTAGCAAAGATCATTTTTGGCAGATTTATAATCATCGGGGCAGGGCTGACATTGCTGCATGGTGTCACTGTGAGAGATCAAATATTTTGTCCATGGTACCTTTAGCTTTCTCAAAGACAGACATGAAGTGCTGGAGTAACAAACACAACGGGTCAGGCAGCGTCTCTGGAGAAAAAGGATAGGTGACTCTTCTTCGGACAGAGTCAGGGGAGAGAGAGAGTCATAGAGATATGGAAGGGTAAGGTGTGAAAATCACAGATCAAAGCAGCTGTTGATAATGAAATGTAGAATGGTTCACTATGAGCTGAGGGGAAGGTGACAACGAGGCATACAATCATTAATATCAGAGGAGGGGGAGCCACCCTGGGGAACGGCTGCTAACCAGCAGCTGTCCGTTCAATTCACTTTTTTTAAATTAGTTTTTAGTGAATTTTGTCCTATGTTTGTTGGGGAATTTGACTTTTTTATGTGGGGGGGAAGGGGGAAACTATTTTCTAGGTCCCTACCTGGTCGGTGAGGCAGCTTTTTCCCCGGGCTGCACCGTCGACCCGTCCTTGCGGCCTACCAGCGGGAGTGGAGCGGCGTTTTCCTGGCGGGGACCGCCCAGCACCTTCAGCTTCGGTGGCGGCACAGCGCTGGAGCGCTATCGCGGAGCGGAGCGGGCGATGCCTTGCCTGGGTCGCCGCGCTGGAGCTCCGGTATGCTGAGACCGCCGTGATCAACACCGTCGAGCTGCGGGACTGTGGTGCGGCCAGCCGCGGGCGGCGGCGCCGACTTTAACATCGGGAGCCTCGGAGCACCAACCGACGCGGCCCTGTCGGCTTCGGAATGCCGTTCCAGCCGTCCCAGCCGCTGTGATGACTCTCCCAACGCCGGAGCAACACCACCCAGCGAGAACGGCCAGGAACATCGGGCCTCCGTAGAGGCAACTGTGGAGGCCTCAATAGGCCTGACTATGGGAGAACTGGGGATGGGGACTGGACATTGTGCCTTCCCCCACAGTGGTAACCATTGTGGGGGGATGTTTTTTTGTGTGTAAATGATTATTTTATTCTGTGTCCAAGATGGCTGCCGGAGGGGAGAGTGTACGCTGGCGCGCTTTAGCTGCCGCTGCTCTCTCTTCATATTGTGTTTTTGATTTTTGTCTTTGGATTGAATTCTGTCTTTAATTTGTGTACTGGTGATGTCTTTACTATTTATTTCATTCCGCTTACATGTTTTTACTCTATTTGCTAAATTTTGTAAGGTGTCCTTGAGACTCTAGAAAGGCGCCCATAAATAAAATGTATTATTATTATTATTATTAATATTCAGATGTTCTTTCTCAGCCTGTTTTTAGTAAAGTTGATCGCACCATTGCAGCGATACAAATGCAGATGAAATTGATTCTTCAACAATAATTTTAATTTATTAAATCTTTATTGAGGCAGTTCTTGGTTCTCCAAAATATTCCAAACGGAATTTAAACTGGAAGTGGAGGGTGGACTTAAGCAAAAAAGGATTCTTGGAGAAGAAGAACTACCTTAAATTTAGTTGCGTCTGGTTGGGTAACTATGGTAGGGTGAAGACTATTCCATGCTTTAATTGTGCGGGGGAAGAATGAATTGCTGTAGACATCTGTCTTGGTAGCTGGTATCTCAAATTGGATCGAATACCCTCGTCTGCTCCTAATAGGTTTGGGTTTGGTGCAGGTTAGGTATATATTCTCAATTGATATTCA
Source organism: Amblyraja radiata (assembly GCF_010909765.2). Classification (NCBI taxonomy): domain Eukaryota; kingdom Metazoa; phylum Chordata; class Chondrichthyes; order Rajiformes; family Rajidae; genus Amblyraja; species Amblyraja radiata. Next base: position 23,072,937 of record NC_045988.1, read on the forward strand.
ACGTTATGTCACACAAGGTGATGCAATGCCTCTCCTCTGTTTTAGCCTTGTTCCCTTCTAATCTATCCAATTGTAGAAGGAGACTCAATTGGACTTGTTTCTCATCACACTGGCAACTCGTGTGTTCCTGACTGCTCATCCCCCACCTTTCCCCTTCACCTTAAATCTAAGTCCTCTGGTTCTTGATTCACCTACTCTGGGCAAGAGACTCTGTGCATCTATCCGATCTATTCCTCTCATGATTTTATACACCTCCATAAGATCACCCCTCAGCATCCTGCACTCCAGGGAATAGAGTCTCACTCAACTTCTCGCTGTAGCTCAGGCTCCTGGAAAATTCCTCGTAGAATTTGTAGGTCTGAAGAAGGGTTTCGGCCCGAAACGTTGCCTATTTCCTTCGCCTCATAGATGCTGCTGCACCCGCTGAGTTTCTCCAGCACTTTTGTCTACCTTCGATTTTCCAGCATCTGCAGTTCCATCTTAAACAAATTCCTCGCCCATCTTCTCTGTACCCTTTCCAGCTTGACAGGGGAGAAAGAAAGGTTTGAGGAGCAGATGGGTGGAGTGAAGTGCCAAAGGCTGGAGTTGCAATGGAGACAAAAGGGTTTCAGATAAGGACAATGGAGGAAGAGTAAAGCCAGAGGGAGGGACATGGTGGGTGGAAGGGGACTGGCAGGTCGGGAAACAGGGGAATACAAGGGAGAGGACGGACTCGGAGATAGGAGATGAACACAAGGGAGGATGGAAAAAGAGCAGGGTGACAGGAGAGGTGGGAGAAATGTGCGCAAGTGTGGGGGTGTGGGTGGGGGATAGCGAAGGTGGTAGGCAAAGTCCCAGTCAGACCGTCACCCACCTTCCAGTTCAGAATCATGTGATAGGAGCAGAATTAGGCCATTCGGCCCATCAAGTCTACTCCGCCATTCAATCATGGCTGATCTATCTCCCCTTCCTAACCCCATTTCCTACCTTCTCCCCATCACCTCTGACACCCGTACTAATCAAGAATATATCTACTCTATCTCTGCTTTAAAAACATCCATTGACTTGGCCTCCACGGCCTTATGTAGCAAAGAATTCTATGAAAATGGCGTACAGAGCCCAAAAAAGGACAAAGGCAATTTATGAACAAAAATATTTTGAAGCATTTGACATTCGGAGGACATGAAATGCTGCTGTTTTTTCCAGCAGTTTGGCTCTTTTTTAATACAAAGAATTGGAGGATATTGAAACCAAGCACCGTGGAGCAGCGCTGTGGTGCAGCAGTAGAGTTGCTTCATCACAGCGCCAGAGACCTGTGTTCGACCCACAGGTGTTGTCTGTACGAATTTGTACGTTCTCCCCGTGATCTGCGTGGGTTTTCTCCGGTATCTCCGGTTTCTTCCCATACTCTAAAGACGTACAGGTTTGTAGATTAATTGGCTTGTTGTAAATGATCCCCAGTGTGTGTTGGATGGTGTAAGCGTGCGGGGATCGCTGGTCGGCGCGGACATGTAATCATGCATTGTCTGCAGGCAATCATGTATTGTCTTTCTGCTGACTGGTTAGAAAGCAGCGTAAAGGGCCTGTCCCACTGTACGAGGTAAATCAAGAGCTCTCCCGAGTTTAAAAAAATCAAACTCGTGGTAAGTACGTAGAATGTACGTAGCGGCTACGTCGGAGCTCGTGGATGTCTCGTAGCGGCTCGTAATGCTAACGGCATGTACTCGGGAAACGCGGTAAGCTTGTGACGTTTTTTCAGCCCTGTGAAAAATGTCCACGAGAGCCCCGAGTACCTACGAACGGCTATTACCGTAATTCTCCGAGTTCGAATCAGGGGAAACTCAGGAGAACTCTTGAATGACCTCGTACAGTGGGACAGGCCCTTAAAGCTTTTCTCTTTACCTCTGTACCCGTGACAATAAACTAAACTGACTCGGTGGGACGAAGGGCCTGTTTCCTCAGAGTATCTTTAAACTAAACTAAACAACTTACAACGATGCCTTTAACATCAAGCGTGGCTGCAGGGTGCTGGAGTCGGGGAGAGGGAGTGATTCTCTGCATGTTTCCACAGTCATGGCCTTGCACCTCATAAACAGCAGGGGAGCATCGAGCCGACTGCAGTCTATGCCCTTGTGATTTACAGCTGGTCCCTGGAATGACAAAACATCGTTTCATCAAAGGGCAGTGGAAATATGAAGCTCTGCCCTGGAAATGCTTTGGGTTGTGTCATCAATGGTAGCTTTCAGGGCAAGGAATGAGAGACATTGTTCAGTAAGTGAATCCGTGGCATTACTAGCTTTGAATGACGCCTCTTTAATGAAGCCCACCTTGTAGCAAGTTGCTTGGCACGAGAGATATCCAAATGTTGACACCAAAGCTTAGACAGATATCGTGGCAGAAGGCCAACATCTTGGTCGTGGAGGTAGGCTGAAGAAGCACATTGTGGCAGGGAAAAGATGTCGATATACAAAAAGTGAAACTTTAAAAAAAATTCTGCAGATGCTGCAAATCGCAAATAAAAAAAAGAAACTGCTGTAAATTCTCAGCAGAACAAGCAGCGTCTGTGGAAAGAGATAGAGAGCTAGCATGGAGGCACAAGAGGCGGCGGATCACAAAGTGCTGGAGGAACTCAACTGGTCAGGCAGCATCTCAGGAGGGAATAGATAGAAGACACCTCCTCTAACCAAGCGTAGGCTTGGTGATCGTTTCGCCGAACACCTCCGCTCAATCCGCATTAACCAACCTGACCTCCCGGTGGCTCAGCACTTCAACTCCCCCTCCCATTCCCAATCCAACCTCTCTGTCCTGGGCCTCCTCCATGGCCAGAGTGAGCACCACTGGAAATTGGAGGAGCAGCACCTCATATTCCGCTTGGGCAGTCTGCACCCTAGCGGCATAAACATTGAATTCTCCAATTTCTGGTAGCCCTTGCTGTCTCCTCCCCTTCTCAGCTCTCCCTCAGCCCTCGGGCTCCTCCTCTTCCTTTTTCCTTTCTTCTCCCTGCCCCTCCCCCCACCCCACCCTCCATCAGTCTGAAGAAGGGTTTCGGCCTGAAACGTTGCCTATTTCCTTTGCTCCATAGATGCTGCTGCACCCGCTGAGGTTCTCCAGCACTTTTGTCTACCTCCTCTAACCTCATCTACTGTATCCGTTGTTCAAGGTGTAGACTCTCCGGTGAGACCAAACGTAGACTGGACGATCATTTCGCTGAACACCTTCGCTCAGCCCGTCAGGGCCTTCCTGATTCCCTGGTTGCCAACACTTTAAATTCCCCTTCCCATTCCCATACTGACCTTAATCCCTAGCAATTTGTAAAGGCAAATTCACCAGTGCTATGTTTCCAGACCTCTCTAATTCAGAGTTAAATGCCGCTCTGATTTAATGCATAAAAAATGATGCTGAACAGTTTCCAGGCGTTCTTGTTTAAAACTTCGGGTCACATTTCTCGCTCTGCCAGAGGGGTGAACCAGTTCCAATCAAAATCACTAATGACAACTACACCATTGGAACAGAGGCCCTCCCTCACTCCTCTCCCTTCAACTTCAACACTATTCCACTCTCCTCCGCGCCTCCCCCCTTCATTTAACATGGTTCTGCCACACTTGCTTACCCGATTTTTTTTATTCATGTGATTGTTACCAGAAATCCGTTGGTTCATATGCCACCATCCAGTAGCTCTTGTTCAATGACCCAAGTTGAAGTTCATGTCTATGCCAACACGAAGGCCAAGCAGCACAGTTGCATTCCGCCAGTTCACTCTCAGGAAGACATTTGCCAAAGGAGATGTAGATGTTGAAGTGATTCTTGGTCCATCTATGTGGAAGACAATAGACAATAGACAATAGGTGCAGGAGTTGGCCATTCGGCCCTTCGAGCCAGCACTGCCATTCAATGTGATCATGGCTGATCATCCCCAATCAGTACCCCGTTCCTGCCTTCTCCCCATATCCCCTATCTTTAAGAGCCCTATCTAGCTCTCTCTTGAAAGCATCCAACGACCCGGCCCCCACCGCCCTCTGAGGCAGAGAATTCCCCAGACTCACAACTCTCTGTGTGAAAAAATGTTTCCTCGTCTACGTTCTAAATGACTTGCCTTTTATTATTAAACTGCGGCTCCTGGTTCTGGACTCCCCAACATCAGGAACATGTTTCCTGCCTCTAGCGTGTCCAAACCCTTAACATTCTTATATGTTTCAATAAGATCAATCCTCCTCATCCTTCTAAACTCCAGAGTGTACAAGCCCAGCCACTCCATTCTCTCACATATTAATCACTCTCAGCATATTAATCACTCTTAACAATTTCTACAGATGCACCATCCTAAACATCGTAGGTTGGCATAACATCTGCTCTGCTCAGGACCACAAGAGACTGCGGATAGTTGTGGATGTGACCCAGTTGGTTTAACACATGCTTGTACGTACATGTGCACAGATTTACACACAAACACACAGTCTCTCTCACTCACACACACAGAAATATATGCAAACACATACATGCACACACACAAATGGGTGGCACAGTGGTAGTGTTGCTGCCTTACAGTGCCAGAGACCTGGGTTCGATCCTGATTACAGGTGCTGTCTGTATGGAGTTTGTATGTTCTCCCCGTGACCTGCGTGGGTTTTCTCCGAAATCTTCGGTTTCCTCCCACATTCCAAAGATGTATAGGTATGCAGGTTAATTGGCTTAGTGTATGTGTAAAGGCTCCCTAGTGTGTGTAGGATAGTGTTAATGATGGAGATCGCTGGTTGGTGCAGACTCGGTGGGCTGAAGGGCCTGTTTTCACGCTGCATCTCTAAACTAAACTAAACTAAATAGAATGGCTGGGGATTCTCCTTAATCTTACCTGCCAAAGTTATTTCAGGGCCTCGCTTTACTCTCCCAATTTTGAAACAAAGAAACATAGAAAAACAGGTGCAGGAGTAGGCCATTCGGCCCTTTGAGCCAGCACCGCCATTCAATATGATCATGGCTGATCATCTAAAATCAGTACCCCGTTCCTGCTTTTTCACCATATCCCTTAATTCCTTAAGCCCTAAGAACTAAATCTAACTCTCTCTTGAAAACTTCCATTGAATGGGCCTCCACTGCCTTCTATGGCAGAGAATTCCACAGATTCACAACTCTCTGGGTGAAAACGGTTTTTCCTCACTTCTGTCCTAAATGGCCCACCCCTTATTCTTAAACTGTGACCCCTGGTTCTGGGGTTTCTTGCTAAAGGTTTCTTCAACACGCTCGTGTATTCCTCAAGGGACTTCCTTCACTCTGCTTGCCTCTACCTGTCATAGCTGATCAAAGTGTGTGGTGCGTTTAATCATTCAGCACCATGAGACCAACTCATGTGCATTGCTCAGACAGAGTTATGTTTCACTCTCTGCATCTCCAGACTTTACATGGCTTGATGGCTTGCTGCATGGTTTGCTCTTGACTTGAGAGTGAATTAAAAATTGCAGGTTCTAGTCTGGGAATTATTGGCACTATTTCTGTCAGGAAGGCTGAGATGAGCATTGCGCATGTCCAATGGCATGGCCATATATGTGGCTAACTAACACCTTGAAAGTGTTCTCTGTGTTAAGAGGGACCGCAGATAGACACAAAAAGCTGAAGTAACTCAGCAGGTCAGATAGCATCTCTGGATAAAAGGAATAGGTGACGTTTCAGTCAGTCTGAAGAAGGGTCTCGACCAGAAACGTCACCAATTCTTTTTTTTCCAGAGATGTTGTTTGACCCGCTGAGTTACTCCAGCTTTTTCTGTCCATCTTTGGTTTAAACCAGCATCTGCAGTTCCTTCCTGCACTTTAAGATGAACCCCGATTGAAATTGCCTATTCCAAGTTTGCTGTTTCATCTCTGTGTTAAATGGCTGACTGCTTATTTTTAAATAGGAACCCCTTGTTCAAAATATTCCCATTAGAGGAAGTATTCTCTTCACATCCCCTTCAAGATTTCTCAGGTTCATTTTAGTTTAGTTTAGTTTCGAGATACAGTGCGGAAACAAGCCCTTTGGCCGACTGAGTCTGCACCGACCAGCGATCCCCGCACAATAACGCTTTACAATTGTAACGCTTTACAACGCCAAGCCAATTAACCTACAAATCTGTACGTCTTTGGAATGTGGGAGGAAACTGGAAAACTCACACAAGTGCAAACTCCATACAGACAGCATCCATTGTAAGGTCTCTGGCGCAAGTTTACCGCTGCGCACTGTGCCACCCTAACTACTGCCATACCCGTATGGAAATAGATTGTAAGCATTACCGTTCTAACCATCTCATTCTCGCATATACAATGATCAGCATGTGGGAATGCCCAGGTGTTCCTGTGGGCTCGAAACTGAGAGCTACAACTAGAATTTCGACAACGGGTAAACAACCCATATTGTTCCAATTATCAGTACGGCACGGTGGCGCCTTACTTCGCCAGAGACCCATGTTCAATCCTGACAATGGGTGCTGTCTGTACGGAGTTTGCATGTTCTCTCCATGACCGCATGGGTTTTCTCCGAGATCTTCAGTTTCATCCCACACTCCAAAGACGTACAGGTTTGTAGGTTCATTGGCTTGGTGTAAATGTAAAATTGTCCCTAGTGTGTGTAGGATAGTGTTAGTGTATGGTCGGTGTGGACTCGGTGGGCCGAAGGGCCTTTTTCCATGCTGTATCTCTAAACTACAAAAAAAACAAAACTTAGACTGTTTAGCCGTACATCTGATGCCGATCAGAGCTGGGACAGGGAACAACTAGTGGCCTGGTAAATAGATGTTTACACGGCTGAAACCGAGGCAGAAGATTCAGGACCAAGATTCAGGACAATGATCTGCTCCAGGGATTTATGACGATAGACACAAGAAGCTGGAGTAACTCCACGGGTCAGACAGCATCTCTGAAGAAAAGGCATGGGTGACTTTTCTGGTCGAGATCCTTCTTCTGACCGATCCACCCTGTGAATCACTTTTGGCAAACTCTGGTTTTTACTTTGGAAAGACCGACAGTCAGCCACACTGGTTAGGTTCCGGTGGCGCTGTGAGTCAGCTGCCTCGCCTGCAGCGGGTTCGTTCTTTCGAGTTATTTTTTAGTATGTTGAAAGGTATGTTTTAGTGTTTCTCTGTATATCTTATGTGGGGAGCGGTGGTGGGCAATAGGGGGAAACCGCTTTCACGCACCTACCTCGACGGAGTTGCGACTTTCTTCCTTGTCACTTCTTCGCCCCCCCCCAGCTGGTTTGGTGCGGCCTTTCCCGGAGTCGGGCCCAGAGCTGCAGCGGAAACCCAGCGGGGACTTTAACATCACGGACCCCCTTGCCGGGGGTCACCAGAGGAGCGCTCTGACCGCTGGCCTGCGGCCTACAACATCTTGGAGCCTCATTCTGTGGAGCGTCTGGCGGCAGGTGTGGAGTGGACCTTCCATTGTGGAGCGGGCGATCCCTCGCCGGGGGTTGCTGGAGAAGAGCTCCAACTGCCGGCCTGAGACCTACAACATCTGGAAGTCGCGGACTCCGGTAAGGAGGTGGCTGATTTGGGAGATCCGGGCCGCGGGATGTACTCGACCTGGCCCGAAGTCGCCGTTCCGACCATGCCGACCAGAGGGCTTGAACATCAGGTCGGCCGTATTGGCGACTACGGAGGGTCAGGGCCCCAACCACGGGTGAACAAGGGAGGAGGAGGAGGACTGTCTGAACTGTATTGCATTCCACCACAGTGAAGAATGCTGTGGCGGATGTCTGTGTTGAATTATGTTGTATATATATCATGTCCTTTTTTAATTGTAACGCTGCATGGTAAATTGCATTCCACTGCACCTTATGGTGCATGTGACAAATACATTTGAACTTGAACTTGAAATTGAACCAGCCCTTCAATGCATTAATCAGCTCTTCATTTTGTGAATGGGGCAAGGACTGCTACAATGGGGTGGCTGCAATTTGGCTTCAATGGAGATATCTACACTGTTCCCACTGCGGCATGGAGCTGAGGTTGAATAACCCGGCTTTGCCTCCAGTCTGTGCCTCCTTCTGATCTCCTGGTCTCACTGGTTCCTCGTACAATCTGCTGGTTGCCACCGGCAGCCCCAGTCGGATTTGATGCTGACATTGACAGCAGTACCTCCATGCTCAAATGGCATGTGCATTGCTGGTGGAACCTGATGTTATCTCTGCCTCCTCCCTCCCTGGTTGCCCACGGAGGTGGGAACAACACAGTTCTTGCTGGCATGGCTCTATCTCAAATAATGCGTTGCCCAGTTTGAGCCTGAAGAAAGGTTCCAACTCGAAATGTTCTCTCTCCATTCCTTCCACAGATGCTGCCTGACACTCGGAGTTCCTCCAGCACTTTATGTTTTGCTCAAGATTCCAACATCTCCAGTTTCTCGTGTCTCTGTTGATTGTTTCTGACTGGTACACCATATCAGTTCTTGCCATATGTGGAGTATTGTGAGCAGTTTTGGGCCCCCATATCTGAGGAAAGATGTGCTGGCATTGGAGAGGGTCTAGAGGAGGTGTACAAGAATGATCCCAGGCACTGGACCTGTACTCGCTGGAGTTCAGAAGGATGAGGGGGCACCTCATTGAAACTTACCGAATAGTGAAAGGCCTGGATAGGGGGAATGTGAAGAGGATGCTTCCACTAATGGGAGAGTCTTGGACCAGAGTCCTCAGAATAAAAGGTACCATTAGAAAGGAGATGAGGAGGAATTTCTTTAGTCAGAACATTGTGAATCTGAGGTCAAGTCGTTGGGTACTTTTAAAGCGCTGATTGACAGATTCTTGATGTACGCGATTCAGGGGTTATGGGGAGAAGGCAGGAAAATGGGATTGAGATGGAAAGATAGCTCAGCCCTGATTGAATGGTAAAGTAGACTTGTTGTGCCCAATGACCTAATTCTGTTCTTATAACATGAACATACTGGCTACTTGCCTCCTCTGTCCATGAGGGACTAGTAGAAACCACACCTGGTGTTGTTCGGACAGAAGTAGAAGATCCCAGTGCCCGTTTACAGAGAGAGTCTCAGCCGTGGACAACAAACCTTCAAACTCCAAGCCCATGCCGGGCCGGAGAGTTGCAGGCTTCCTGTGATTTCCACAATGGACATTCCCCCTCCCTCCCACCCACAGGAGTGATGTGTCTCACCTAGTGACGGGAATCACATTAGCAGTCTGAAGAAGGGTCTTGACCAGAAGCGTCACCCATTACTTCTCTCCAGAGATGCTGCCTGTCCCGCTGAGTTACTCCAGCATTTTGAGTCTGTCTTCAGTCTAAAGCAACACCTGCAGTTCTTTCTTACACCATCCCATTAGCAGCCCGGCTTCCTCCGCCACTTTGCTCTCATCCCTGGATGTCAATGAATGGCAGTGGCTTGCTCGTCCTCAAGGGAGATCCAGGGGAATCAAACCCTCCAACTTTGGGCTTTCATGTGAAGAACAGCCACCTCGCTGTGATATAGAGAAAAGTGTCACCTCTGAACATTGGAGCATTTCTACAACAGGCCATTCAGCCCCTCAAAGCCGAGTTGCCATCTAATCTGCTCGCCCCTCATTCAACACACACACAATTGCAGGGAGAACGTGCAAACTCCTTAAAGACAGCAGCTAAGGCAAGGATCCAATCTGAGTCCCGGGTGCAGTGAGGCTGGAAGAGTTGCTGCCTCAGTTTCCTTCGGAAGCTCTGGTGTCCTCCCACATCCCAAAGATGTGAAGGTTTGTAGCTTGACCGGCATCTGTAAATTTCCCCCAGTGTGTAGGGAGCTAATGAGAAAGTGGGATAACATAGAACATAACATAGTGTGAATGGGCGGCCAATGGTTGACATGGACATGGGCCTGTTTCCATGCTGCTTCTTTCAATCGAAACACACTTGGCAAATACCCTCCAAAAGGAAGGATTGGCAATACAGGTTATTTGAAAATCCATTTAGATTTCTGGGATTGATGGAGAAACATCAGGTTTTTTCAGATAATTATTCACAGGAAAGGGAATGAGCAGATTTTGCACATTGTAAGACCCAGATCAGGTTATCGAATTGCTCAGGAAACATCTTCGGCAGCAAAGAGTTTTGGAATGTTAAAATGGCTGAAGTAAAGGCCTTTCGAGCTCCGTGAAATCGCCATTTCTTTACGCACTGCAAAATATCAAAGTTGTGACAAAGAGAATCTGCCAATTCAGAAATTGAGAAACGTAGGATTTTAATTAACTCCCAACGATGTCTTTAGGGGAAGGTTAGAGTTTACATGGAATGGAATTTTCCATGATGCAAAAACAGGGCAGAAGACCAAGAATGTCATATATCAAAGACCATGCAGGAATCAGCAACAAAACGTCAGTGTTGTAGTGTTTAGTTTAGTTTAGAGATGCAGCGTGTAAACAGGTCCTTTGGCCCACACTGACCAGCGATCCCCGCACATTAACACTATCCCACGCACACTAGGGCCAATTTACACTTACACCAGGTCAATTAACCACAAACTGTACGTCTTCGGAGTGTGGGAGGAAACCGAAGATCTTGGAGAAAATCCACATGGCTACAGGGAGAACGTACAAACTCCATAAAGACAGCACCCGTAGTTGGGATCGAACCTGGATCTCTAGTGCTGTAAGGCAGCAGCTCTACCGCTGCTCCACCGTGCCGCCCAGATTTATATTTTGAAGTGCATGGTGGTTTTATCAATGTAACAGGCCATTGACCTCATCAGTCCATTGCTACACAAGAACTCTCCCCGTCATATAGCTGTCTAATCCTCTTTGCACTTAACTAGTTCCCCCTTAAATGGTGCAAATCCATTCATCGTAAGTACTTAAGATGGTATCAAATTCCACATTCGTAGCTCTCTACCTAGCATTTTGTTAGGTAGACAAAAATGCTGGAGAAACTCAGTGGGTGAAGCAGCATCTATGGAACGAAGGAAATAGGCGACGTTTCGGTCGTGACCCTCGACCCGAAACGTCGCCTATTTCCTTCGTTCCATAGATGCTGCTTCACTCACTGAGTTTCTCCAGCATTTTTGTCTACCTAACAAAATGCTGGAGTAACTCAGCGGGACAGACAGCATCTCTGGCTGGAAGGAAAGGGTGACGTTTTGACTAACAATGATCTACATTTTCCTTGATCTCCATCTCCTTTGATGTCTTGTTTTCACACGTTACCCTTCCTTATCTGTGTCTCCCTCTCCCCTGACTCAGTCTGAAGAAGGTTCTCGACCTGAAACGTTACCCATTCCTTCTATCCAGAGATGCTGCCTGTCCCGCATAGTTACTCCAGCATTTTGTGCCTATCTTCAGCCACCTTCGCTTTTTCCCGATGCTAGGTGTGAAATAAAAGTGTGGCCATGGTGATGCGAGTCATTGATGATATTGGCTGTTATTTTGAGGCAGTGCCTCCTATAAATCCCTTCGATGGCAGGGAGATCAGTATCCGCGAAGGACTGGGCAGTGTCGACCACTCTCGATAATCTCCTTTGCTCCTTGGCATTCAGTTACCGAACAAAAGCAAGATGCATAGTCGCAAAATGTTGGAGTCACTCAACGGGACAAGCAGCGGCTCTGGATAAAAGGAATGGGTGACGTTTCTAGTCGAGACTCTGAGTCTGAAGAAGGATCTTGAACCAAAACGTCACTCATTCCTTCTATCCGGAGATGCTGCCTGTCCCACTGAGTTACTCCAGGTTTTTGTGTCTATCTTCCATGTAAACCAGCATCTGCAGTTCCCTCCTACACAAAAGCAAAACGCGACCAGTCATGTATGCCCTTATTATACACCAGTGGAGTCTCCCCCAACTATCCACACACATCTCCTTTCTGGTGAAGAGAAAACCGTAAACTGGAGGAACTTGAGTCTGAAGAAGGGTCTCGACCCGAAATGTCGCCTATCCCTTTCCTCCAGAGATGCTGTCTGACCAGCTGAGTTACTCCAGCACTTTGTGTCTATCTTCAGTATAATCCAGCATCTGCAGTTCCTTCCAATGCTGGAGGAATTCGTCAGGTCTGGCCGTATCTGTGGAGGATACGGACAGGAGACATTTCTGGTTGGGATGCTTCTTAACACCGTAGGAGCTAGTTAAACCATTCCTTGCAGTTTTGGTATTATTTCCCTGCATATCCTCCAGTGCCTTTTGTAATGTTATAGAAATGCAGAAACAAGAACTGAGCAATGCAGACCAAGCAATCCAACAATCTTTGATCTAAAATATATTTTTAGTCTAAGTTATGTTCCTTGGTTAAACCTGTTCCTGACAGTCCTCAATGGCATTTATATATCAGGTTAATTGTTTCAAAAAGCAAACTTGTGAAAAATAATGCACAAGGGTGTGAAAAACCACTCCGTGTTAAGGTTCCATGACGAATGTTTCAGTAAACTGTACCCAAGCGTGTCCTTTGTACTTGACCTCCAACATACTTTTGATATTTTCATATGTACAGAGCATTGTGTATCATTGCCAGAGTGCTGGTACCTGTCACGCTTTGTCCTGCCTCTCTCCCCTCTTCTGGCTTTCTCCTCCTCCCCTCCCCACATCACATTCAATCTAAAGAAGGGTCTCGATCCCAAACGTCACCTGGCCATGTTTGTCACAGGTGTTGCCTGACCCGTTGAGTTACTCCAGCACTATATGTCCTTTTGTGTATTAAAAAAGAGTGACCGTGAGGCGATGGGTAAGCTCCTGGTTTGGGAACCTGCAGGCTGGGGTTGGGTGACCAGGTCATGAGTTCAAATCCCACCTCTGCCACGGTGTATGTAAAATGACTGCCTGAAAAAGGATCCCGTCCTGAAACGTCATCTATCCATGGGGTTTCTCCATGCAGGTTCAAATCCTGCCAACTCTAGGCTGGGACTCACAGGTGTGTATGTAATTTGCCTCACAGCATCAATCCTGACCACATGTGCTGTCTGTGTGAAGTCTACACGTTCTCTGTGTGACTGTGTAGATTTCCTCTGAGTGCTTCAGTTTCCTCCCACATCCCAAAGGTTAATTGGCCTATTTCAATTGCCCCCAGTGTATATATGTGAAAAGTGGAATAATATGGAACTAGTGTGAACGGGTGATTGAGGGTCTACGTGGAGTCGATGGGCCAAAGGCCTTTTTCCACGACATATCTCTCAACTAAACTAAACATACCCATGATCTGCAGTTCCTTGTTTCTGCATTGCCAGAAGCTGCCGGGATTGGAAGGTATTAGCAGAGGTTGGTTGATCTTGGACTGTGTTCTCCGGAACTACGAAGGTTGAGGGGAGACCGGATAGAAGAATATAAAATGATGTGAGGCATAGATAGGGTAGATAGGCAGAACCTTTTACCTACAGTGAAAACATCAAAGCCCAGATGGTTAGGGGACAAAGTTTAAAGAAGCTGTGTGGAGCATGTGTTTTACATGGAACACAATGCCAGGTGTAGTGGTGAGGAAAGATATGATCACGGTGCTTAAGAGGTTTTTCGATGGGCACATTGATATGCAGGGAATGGAGGCATGTGGATCAAGTGCAAGCTGAGGAGGTTAGTTTACCTTGGCATGGTGGCATTGTTGTGGGCCAAATGGCCTGCCCCTGTGCTGTCCAGTTATATGTTCTATGTTCTATGTAAACAGTAACATCCTGAGATAATATCCCTATTACCTTTGCTACAATTTTTTGATTTTCTAATATTGATTTTCTGTGTAATTGTGTTACCTCTCATTACAGAACCTATAAACCTCATGACTGGTGATTATGCCTTTTCCCCACCTATTGAGGATATAATCAGAGCAGCTCCAATGTCTTGAATCAAGATCATCACTTACAAGTGCCAGTAGAAACAAGGAACTGCAGAAGCTGCTTTACAAAGACGGACACAAAGTGCTGGAGTAACTCAGTGGATCACCTATCCATGTTCTCCAAAGATGCTGCCTGGCCTGCTGAGTTTCTCCAGCACTTTGTGTCCTTCTTCACAACTGCTGTAATGTCAACACAAGACAATTCAAAGATAATCCCAAATCCATATAGGTCCTTACATTTAAAAGGATGAGATAAGACCTGAAAGACGGCACAATGGAGCAGTGGTAGAGTAGCTGCTTTACAGCACCAGAGACCGGTGTTCGATCTTGACTACAGGTTCTGTCTATATGGAGTCTGTACTTTTTCCCTGTGACGGCATGAGTTTTTCCGGGTACTCCGGTTTCCTCCCACACTCCAAAAACATAAGTGTTTGTAGATTAATTGCTTGAGCGCCCAGGAGCGGAAAAGACTACAAGAAGTAGTAAACACTGCCCAGTCCATCATCGGCTCTGACCTCCCTACCATCGAGGGGATCTATCGCAGTCGCTGCCTCAAAAAGGCTGGTAGTATCATCAAGGACCCACATCATCCTGGCCACACACTCATCTCCCTGCTACCTTCAGGTAGAAGGTACAGGAGCCTGAAGATTGCAACGTCCAGGTTCAGAAATAGCTACTTCCCCACAGCCATCAGGCTATTGAACTCAACTCAAACAAAACTCTGAACATTAATAGCCCATTATCTGTTTATTTGCACTTTATCTGTTTTATTTATTGATGCGTGTATATATTTATACAATGGTATATGGACACACTGATCTGTCCTGTATTTATGCCGTCTATATTCTGTTGTGCTGAAGCAAAGCAAGAATTTCATTGTCCTATCTGGGACACATGACAATAAACTCTCTTGAATCTTGAATTGGGTTTGGTAATTGAATTTAGTGTGTCGGATAGTACTAGTATGGAGTGATCGCTGGTTGGTGCGGACTTGGTGGGCCGAAGGGCCTGTTTCCACGCTGTATCTCTAAACAGAAGCAGGTTATTGTGACTAGTTTAGATGGTCACATGAATAATCAGACAGGCATAGATGAGTTGGGCCAGAAGTCTGTTTCTGTGCTATATGACTGTGCTATGACTGTTTCTGTGCTATATGACTCTATAATGGACCTGTCCCATGTAGGCGATTTTTTGGGCGACTACAGGCGACTGCTGCAAAATTTTCAACATGTTTAAAAAATTTCGGCAACAGTGGTGACAATTTTTGCTGTTGTAGGTTGTCATAGATACTGTCATAGGTTGTTTCCAGGTGTCGTAGGTGAATTCCATTAAAACTAGTCCCTGGCAGTCGCCTAAAGAGTCGCTCAAGTGGGACAGGCCCATAACTCTAAAGGGCTTGTCCCACTTGGGTGTCATTTACGCGACAGGCCGGCAGTGACTGACACGCGACAGTTGTCTAGCAGTACGACAGTCGCGCTCCAAATAGCGCCAGTCTCCCAGTGAAAATGTTCAAAACTCGGCGCGCTTTATACATGGGGGGTCACGTGGTGCGGCGCTCAAATAGCACGCCGGCGCATGGTTACTGACGTTGATGCATGGTGATGCATAATAAATTAGCATAGACAATGGTCGTGCGTCACCATGCGTAACCATGCGTCACCACCAGCTACACGACGCCATCATTATGTCAGCGTGCGCAAGGGATACGTCACGCAGGTGGCACGCGAGGATTTTGAACATTCCAAAATCCTGGGATGATAGGGAAGCACCGTGCGTTACCGCGCATCACTGCATACGCCACCACGCCTCACCACACATCACGCACCACGCACCACACACCACACATCACGCACCACACATCACGCACCACGCACCATGCGCGCGTCACAACGCGCCAACCAATTTTTAGGATGTCGCGTAAATGATGCGCAAATGACGCCCAAGTGGAACAGGCCCTTTACTATATTCAATGGTTTAATGGTTCACTGGCTCGTTATTGTCACATATACCTAGGTACAGTGAAATTATTTTTTGCAGTTTAGTAAAAGTATAACTCTACATAAGTCCAAAAGAAGGTCTGAAGAAGGGTCTTGACCCGAAACTTCGCCTACTCAATGTTCTCCTGACATGCTACCTGTCCCGTCGAGTTACTCCAGCTGTATGTGTCTATCTTCTTGAGTTAAGCCCTTGTTGATAATTAAAACTATTCACTTCTGTGAACACAGGGGTCTTGAAGTATCTTTCTGTTGTGGGGCAGAAGCATCGTACAGTTGTGCAAAAGGTTTCTCTGAGAGTCTGCAATGTACAGAGGGAGAAATCGGAGACCAAAGTCTCAGTCCAAACTCAAACCGAAACTTGCAGCTCTGGTTAATGCGAGTATTTGTATGTGAGTCAGGCGATTGGGAGAGATGAGTGTCAAACACATTGAGATGAGAGGAGTTGGTTTAACGTGCCTTGTATCGGGTGCGGTAGGATTCAAACAAGCATCACTACACTGAGAAACTCTCTGAGTCAGCTCTCAACTCTCCTTCTTTTACATAGGTAGTATAGTTTTATTTTAACCAGATCTCTGACGTACATCTTTGAAATAAAAATTAAATAGTTTCTAAAATTTTCTATGAATTTTCATTGTTTAATTTAGCTTAGTTTACAGTCACAGCAACAGGTGCTTTGGCCCACTGAGTCCACGTTGACCAGCGATCTCCACACATTAACACCGTCCTACACACACTAGGGACAATTTTACATTTACACCAAGCCAATTAACCTACAAACCTGTACGTCACTGGAGTGTGGGAGGAAACTGAAGATGTCGGAGAAATCCTTGTCCTTGATGATAGTGACGTTTTAGAGGCTTTTGGATAGGGTCATGCAAATGCAGGGAATGGAGGGGTATGGATCATGTACAGGAAGATGAGATCAGTTTAACTTGGCATCATGTTTGGCACAAGGGGCCCTCCCTGTGCTGTACTGTTCTATGTTCTATATGATGTTTTCTTCAGCCTGCTGAACTCCTCTATCTAGTGAGCAGAATTTTAGTCCAGTTTAGTTTACATTATTATTATTTTCACATATACCAAGGTTGTTGTGTGCTATCCAGTCCACAAAAAGACTATATATGATTACAATCAAGCTGTCCACAGTGTACAGTTACAGGGTAAAGTGAAAGATGCCTTGTGCAAGATAATGTTCAGTACAGCCCGATTAAAACTAGTTCGAAGGACTCCAAAGGTCACCGGTTTGAGAAGTGTTATTAAGGAAATCTTTGACTGTAAAGGGACTTGGGCGTCATTTGCGCGTAATTTACGCGACATGATTTAAGTGTCACGATGCACGACACGCGCGTCGTGATGCACACATGGTGCGTATTACGCGCGCATGGTGCGTGGTAACGTAGGCAGTGACACGTGGTCGCGTGCGCGGCGCCCCAGGATTTTGGGATGTTCAAAATTTTTTGCACGCCATCTGCGTGACGCCAAAGTGGGACAGGCCCTTTACTATAATGCCTCCTATGGCAAGACCCTCCTGCAGCCACTGAGCATGGGAAGTGACAGGGGAGGAAGTTTCACTTCGCTTCCAGCGGTAGCCTCTAAGGATTGAGGATAACGTTACTGGAATAAAGAAGCCAGTTTGAGCAGTATCAATGCCAAGAGCCAGAACACAGACACTGCTGTCCATGACCCAAGATGTGGAGGCAAGACTCCAGAGGGAGTGTGCGTGCAGAGCAGCTCAACGTTGTGTGAGCAGAGAGAATGCGTGGGCTGGTTTTTTTACAGGGAGCCTCAAATTATACGAGGTGAGGGATGGGGGGGGGGGGTGGAGATAGATTCTTGCCGCATGTTTCCTCACGGCGGCAGATGTTCCACCTTCAGCTCAGCCCTCGTAACCTTGACCTTTCGTGCTCAGCGCAGCTGTGAATGGAGCAGTTTATCCGAATTCTAAGGATGGTGGCATTTATTTTATTCTGACCTCCTGATATCTATCTGACAGGGTGCATGTGTTAATAGATTCATGCCAAGGCAGTCAATCAGCTCCGTAACTTACACCACCGCCAGCTACACAAGCATTGAGAAGTGAAGCCAAGTCTACTAAGCTCAGCGGCAGGAGATGTGCAGAGAGGGGTTTACCCAGCGTGTAATGGAAGGCTCACCTTCACAAATGATCTGCACTTGTGTCGATGCATAGACGTGTGTTGTTTGGACCTGTGCGTAGATTTGTGTGTGAGTATCGTGAGAAGATGAGAGAGAGAGATAGAAGAAGAGAGAGAGAGAGAGAGAGTGAAAGAGAGAGAGAGAGAGTAGAGTAGGAGATGAGAGAGATATCCTCTCTCCTTCTCTCTCTTAAATCTCTCTCCTCTCTCTTCTTTTTCGCTATCTCTCTCTCTATTCTCTCTCTACTTCATTCTCTCCTCTCTTCTCCTCTCTCTCTCCTGCTCTCCTTCTCTACTATCGGATATCTCTCTCTCTTCTCTGAACTCTCTCCCTCTCTCTCTCTCTACTCGATCTACTCTCTGTTCTCAGTCATATACTCTCGTACTCTTTCCCCCTCTCTCTCCCTCTCTCTCTCTCCCTCGCCTCTTTCCTCTCACTGTTGCCTTCCTTTGTATGTGTGGGTTCCTGTGTTGTGTGGGGGCTTTTGCCCTTTGTTGTGTTTCGTTGGTGTGTTTTGTTGTGTGTTTTTATGTAGGAGAGAGAGGGTGTAATCTGTGACTGTGGGTTCCTCTATGCATGTTTTGTGTGTATATTTGTATACACATTATGTGTGCATTTCGGACCCACAATCCCGTTGTATATCAAGAGGTGGAAAGGGTCTAGAACTTCAAATTCCTGGCCATGCATATTTCTGAAGATCTTTCCTGGTCCCAGCACACTGATGCAATTATAAAGAAAGCACATCAGCGCCTCTACTTCCTGAGAAGATTACGGAGAGTCGGTGTGTCAAAGAGGACCCTCTCGAACTTCTACAGGTGTACAGTAGAGAGCATGCTGACTGGTTGCATCGTGGCTTGGTTCGGCAACTTCAGCGCCCAGGAGCGGAAAAGAATACAGAAAGTTTTGACCACTGCCCAGTCCATCATTGGCTCTGACCTCCCCACCATCGAAGGGATCTATCGCAGTCGCTGCCTCAAAAAGGCTGCCAGCTTCATCAAGGACCCACACCATCCTGGCCACAAACTCATCTCTCTGCTGCCATCAGGTAGAAGGTACAGGAGCCTGAAATCTGGTACATCCAGGTTCAGGAACAGCTTCTTCCCCACAGCCATCAGGCTATTAAACTCGCCATCAAACAAACTCTGAACAATAACAGCCTATTGCACTTTATCTGTTTATTTATGTGTATATACTGTATATGGTCTATGCTATAAAGACACACTGAACTATTCTGTATTTATGTTTACAATACTCTGTTGTGCTGCAGCAAGCAAGAATTCCATTGTCCTATCTGGGACACATGACAATAAACTCTCTTGACTTGACTTGATGTTTGTTGAGTTGAGTATAGTTTAGGGATACAGTGTGGAAATAGGCCCCTCAGCCCACGCCGACCAACAATCACTAATTCTATCCTACACCGAAGCCAATTAACCTACAAACTTGTACGTCTTTGGGCTGCGGGTGAAACCGGAGCACTCAGAGGAAACCCATGTGTTCACAGAGAGAACTCCATACACACAGCACCCATAATCAGGATCGAACCTAGGTCTCAGGCGCTGTAAGGCAGCAACTTTACCACTGCGCTGCCCATTTGTATATGCGCATGTATGTGTTTGCATATATTTGTATATGTGTGTCTGTGTGTATGTGAGTGAGAGATTGCGCGCTTGTGTGTGAACCTGTACACATCTAAGGCTCCTCCGTGCGTGCATGTGTATGTTATACATGTGTATGTTATAAATGTGTATGTTATACATGTTATACATGTGTATGTTATAAATGTGTATGTTATACATGTTATACATGTGTATGTTATAAATGTGTATGTTATACATGTTATACATGTGTATGTTATAAATGTGTATGTTATACATGTGTATGTTATAAATGTGTATGTTATACATGTTATACATGTGTATGTTATACATGTGTATGTTATACATAGTTCGGCTCTTTAGTGCATATAATGGCCATGTCAGACTGCTGCCCGGTGAAGCTATTTTCAGTTTGTATTGATAAATGTATCCATTTTCTTATTGTGTAGAAGGAGGCCATTGAAGCCTTCACGTCTGTGTCTGTGCATCTTGCCCACCCTTTCCATCACCTCTCTCCCCTAACTCATTCCCCTTCCTCGGTCGGACTGAAGAAGAGTCCCAACCCAAAATGTTTGTCCAGTTCCTGCCACACATGCTGCCTGACCCACTGAGTTCCTCCAGCAGTTTGGATTTCACCCATTCCCCAATTTATTTCCCTGTCACATTCCATTCAACTCCATACTCCCTACCCCATTGAGCCCTATTCTCCTGTCTCTCACACCACACCAGGGGTCTTTGTGGACCATTTAGTTTATTTTAGAGATACAGCACAGAAACAGGCCCTTCGGCCCAACTTACCCACACCAGCCAACATGTCCCAGCTACACTAGTCCCACCTACCTGCGTTTGACCCATATCCCTCTAAACCTGTCCTATCCATGTACAGTGTACATGTCTAATTGTTTCTTAAACGTTGCGATAGCTCTTGCCTCAACTACATGCTCCGGCAGCTTGTTCCATACACCCACCACCCTTGTGTGAAAAGGACCCCTCAGATTCCTATTAAATCTTTTCCCCTTCACATTAAACCTATGTCCTCTGGTCCTTGATTCCCCTGCTCTGGGCAAGAGACTCTGTGCGTCTACCCGATCTATTCCTCTCATGATCTCTGCAACTCCATCTCTGCAACTCATTTCGGGATAGTGTAGGGGAAGCTGAACGTCGGAGTATTTTTAAGACGGGAGTAAATGGTTACTTGGATACAAGAATGCAGAAGGGGATCAGAGATACATGGGAGTGCAGAGTGAGGTTACTGTCGGCTTAGCCCTGGTCTCCCGGAATGGTGGAGCAGGTTTTTAGGAGGTTTTGTTCGAAAGGAGGAGGAACTTCTTTAGTCAGAGTGTGGTGAATCTGTGAAACTCATTGCCACAGAGGGCTGTGGAGGCCAAGTCAGTGGACATTATTATGGCAGAGATAGACAGATTCTTGATTAGAACGGGTGTCAAGGGTTATGGGGAGAAGGCAGGAAAATGGGATTAGATGGCAGAGATCAACCATGATTAAATGGTGGAGTAGACTCGATGGGCCGAATGGACTAATTCTATTCCTCTAACTTGTGAACTTGTAATGCTGGTCCTTTAGTGCAGAGATGGGGATCTTACAGAAACTTACAAAATTCTTAAGGGGTTGGACAGGCTAGATGCAGGAAGTTTATTCCCGATGTTGGGGAAGTCCAGAACTAGGGGTCACAGTTTAAGGATAAGAGGGAAGTCTTTTAGGACCGAGATGAGAAAATCATTTTTTACACAGAGAGTGGTGAATCTGTGGAATTCTCTGACACAGAAGGTAGTTGAGGCCAGTTCATTGGCTATATTTAAGAGGGAGTTAGATGTGGCCCTTGTGGCTAAAGGGATCAGGGGGTATGGAGAGAAGCAGGTACAGGATACTGAGTTGGATGATCAGCCATGATCATATGGAATGGCGGTGCAGGCTCGAAGGGCCGAATGGCCTACTCCTGCACCTATTTTCTATGTTTCTATGAGATCTGCAAGGATGTTGCAGGGACAACGGCCTGAGCTATAGGTTGAGTTTGGGCAGGCTTAAGACTTTATTCCTTGTGAGAAGGCAGGCCTGCAGGCTGCAGCTTTCCCCTCTTACCTCAGAAGAACCTGGCATCGGTTCTTGATTGTCCTACTCTGCGCCACCGTGCTGCCCTGATGCTGGAATTAGAGGCAAAGAAAGCCGATGAACACTGCCCATTGATGGTCACAACTGAACTCTGAAGGTGCACAACCTTGTCAAAGTAAAAGCACAATATACAACAAGACCACGTTCAATGGCAGCGACTCTGGAACAGCTGTGTCGGCAACCTGTGAACCTGCCAGAGTGGGATTCATCCCTGGATTTTCATTGCCGTTGCAGATGTAATTCAAAGCAGACCAGAGGGTTTATTTTTAAATGAGTTATTTGGTTCTTTGTAGATGCTGAAGTAATTTAATAAAATAAAACATGGTCCTCATTAGAAAAACTGTCAGGTAATCTTGGAAACCTGTAGAGTGGGATTAGAATTTATTTGTGACCTCACAACCTTTTCACATATTCTTAGAGGAGAATCATTTTTATTGACGCATTCTTTTCAGCTGAAACATGTCACAAAGGTCCTTGTAAATATTTGTCCAATGAAATAATTGTTCTCTCTCCTATTACATTGACACAGATTCCCAGATTTTGGAGCGATGCCTAATGAGGTCTGATCCCAGGCTTAACGCTGGAACCTTCTTGTTATAACTGCATGAAGGAACTGCAGATGCTGGTTTACATTGAGAATAGGCCCAAACTGTCTATATCTGGGAATTATGGGCCTCGTATCTGAGGAAGAATGTGCTGGCGTTGGAGAGGGTCCAGAGGAGGTTTACGAGAACGATCCCAGGAGTGATTGGGTTAACATATGATCAGCAGGGGGGGGGGGGGGGGGGGGGGACATCTCGTTTGAAACTCTCCGAATAGTGAAAGTTCAGGAAAGTGTTGATGAGGAGAGGATGTTTTCCACATGGGAGAGTCTAGGACCAGAGGCCATAGTCTCAGAATAAAAGGAGATGAGGAGGAATTCCTTTTGTCAGAGAGCAGTAAATATGTAGAATTCCTTGCCACAGAAGGCTGTGGAAGACATCAATGGATATTTTTATGGTGGAGATAGATAGATTCTTGATTAGGACGGGTGTCAGGGATCATTGGGAGAAGGCAGGAGAATGGGGTGAGAGGGAAACATAGATTAGCCATGATTGAATAGCAGAGTAGACTTGATGGGGGCGAATGGCCTAATCCTGCTCCTATAATTTATGAACATATACATGAAATGCAGGAGTAACTTGACAGGTCAGGCAGTATTCCTGGAGAAAAGGAGCAAGTGAATTTTCGACTTGGGACCTTTCTTCAATCTGAAGAAGGGTTCTGGCCCAAAACGTTACCTTCTCCTTCTCTCCAGAGAAGCTGCCTGAGCAACTGAGTCACTCCAGCATTTTGTGTCTACCTCCTTTATCACTGTGTTTGTGAAATTCTGGAGGCCTAGGATGTTAAAACACTAAGTGCTGGAGTAACTCAGTGGACTGAGATTGATAGGGTCAGGATTAATATGGATGTCAAAGGTTATGGGGAGAAGGCAGGAGAATGGGGTTGAGAGGGAAATTAGATTAGCCAAGATTGAATGAATGGTACTTTTTACTTTATTATCACATGTGACAAGTCACGGTGAGATTCTTTGTTTGAATGCTGGAGCAGACTCAATGGGCCAAATGGCCTAATTCTGCTCCAATGTTTTATGGTCAGGCAGCAGCTGTGGAGGGAATGGATTAGCAATGTTTCTGGTGAAGACTCTGCTTCAGATTGAGTGGGGTAAGGGGAGTAGAGAAATCAAGATGGTTGAAGTTGCTCCAGAGTTGGAAATAACGAGGTCCAGTACTAAGCTTCTGGTCGACCATGCTTTGGTGTGATCTATGGAAACGTGGACCACCGACAATAGGCACAAAAAGCTGGAGAAACGGAATAGGTGACGTTTCGGGCCGAGACCCTTCTTTCCAACTCCCCTGACCCCATGTTGCCTGAAGAAGGGTCTCGATCCGAAACATCACCTATTCCCTTTCACCAGAGATGCTGTCTGACCTGCTGAGTTACTCCAGCTTTTTGTGTCTATCTTTGGTTTCAACGAGCTTTTGCAGTTCCTTCCTACACCTACAACAGGCACCTCAACTCTGTCTCCTCAAAAACTATCTTTATGCCATTAGAGGATAAACAAACCATTGTCAGCCTCCAATCCCAGTGAAGAAGACCAACTATATGTGTGGAGATGGTACATTCTCCCTGTGACCACACGGGTTTTCCCCGGGTTCTCCGTTTTACCCCCACATTCCAAAGATTCATAGGTTTCAAAGGTTTCAAAGGTCTTTTATTGTCACGTGGACCAATTAAGGTACAGTGATATGCGAATTATCATACAGCCAGACCAATATATAAATATGACCTCTCCCTCCCCCTTCTTGCAGAGACTGAGCCGCGCCCACACTTCCAGGTTTTATAGTCCCTCCCACCAGAAGGGGTGTGGCCTTCATGGCGTGATTGACAGGAGAGAGGATCTCAACATTTTTTTAAACACTAATAACTCTTTTATTTTTCATCGATGGGAAAAATCCTCGGCACCTGATGAGCGGAGAGGGACTGAGTAAGATGCCCAAAAATCACAGCCGTACGTGGTAGCGTTTTTCCTAAAATCAATATACAGCGTAAACAGGAAGTGGTCAAGATTAGACTTTGAATTGTATAGACGGCAAGGCAACTTTTGCATTTTTAAACCAACCTTTCAATTAGGCAAGGCAACTTTAGCATTCTCAAACCAACCTATCAATTAGGCAAGGCAACTTTAGCATTCTGAAACCAACTTTTCAATTAGGCAAGGCAACTTTAGCATTCTCAAACCAACTTTTCAATTAGGCAAGCAACTTTTGCATTCTCAAACCACTTTTCAATTAGGCAAGGCTACTTTTGCATTCTGAAAACAACTTTTCAATTAGGCAAGGCAACTTTAGCATTCTCAAACCAACTTTTCAATTAGGCAAGCAACTTTTGCATTCTCAAACCACTTTTCAATTAGGCAAGGCATTCTCAAATCAACTTTTCAATTAGGCAAGGTAACGTTAGCATTCTCAAACCAAATTTTCAATTAGGCAAGGCAACATTATCATTCTCAAACCAACTTTTCAACTAGGCAAGGCAACTTTTACATTCTCAAACCAACTTTTCAATTAGGCAAAGCAACTTTTGCATTCTCAAACCAACTTTTTAATTAGGCAAGGCATTCTCAAATCAACTTTTCAATTTTGAAAGGCAACTTTAGCATTCTCAAACCAACTTTTCAATGAGGCAAGGCAACTTTAGCATTCTCAATCCAACCTTTCCATGAGGCAAGGCACCTTTAGCATTCTCAAACCAACTTTTCAATTAGGCAAGGCATCTTTAGCATTCTCAAACCAACTTTTCAATTAGGCAAGGCAACTTTATCATTCTCAAACCAAAAAACACTTTTACATTTTCAAACTACATTAAGGGCACTGACAAGTCAGTAAAACCACTCACAGTTTAGTAGACATGTGTTCAATGTTATTCGCAGCTCAGCTGAGAATTGCGACCTCTCGCTCCCCCATCTTGCAGACAACTGAGGCACCTTCACACTTCCGGATTTTATAGTCCCACCAGAAGGGGCATGGCCTCCAGTAGAGAGAATCTCAACATTTTTAAAACATTTATAAGTCTTTTATTTTTCATCGATGGAAAAAATCCTCTTGTCGTGACCAGCGGAGGGGGACTCTGAGTAAGATGGCCAAAAATCACAGCCGTAAGTGACTGCGTTTTTTCTAAAATCAATATACACTGCAACAGGAAGTGGCCAAGATGAGACTTTTAGTAATATAGATCAATGTGTGTGTGTGTGTATACAGTATATATTACATATATATATATGTGTGTATGTGTGTAAAGTATTTAAATGCAGTATATTATATAGCATTTAATATGTATATGTATAATGCACATACATATAATATGGTGTCTATGTGTGTGTATAATATATAATATATGTATCTATATATTTTATGTGTGTTTGTATATGTTTATATATGTATGTGTGTAGATAGATGGACAGACAGACCTGACCAACGTGTGCTGGGTGATGTCTGAGCTCCGGCCATGAAAGGCACCTCTCCACCAAGCTGCTGCACTGCAGGAAGTGATCATTCCCTGCTCTGAACTGAGGATTTCAGAAGAGGCAGAGCAGGTGTGTATCAGCATATGATAGGGTTTGAAGTTTAGAGATAACAGCATGGAATCAGGCCCCTTTGCCCACCGAGGCCACACCGACCGTCGATCACCCAATCACACGAGTTCTACGTTATCCCCCATTCTCATCCACTCCCTACGCCCTAGGTGTAATTTACAGAGGGCCAATTAACTGACAAATCTGCACGTCTTTGGAGTGTGGGAGGAAACTGGAGCTCCCAGATAGAACCCATGCGGTCACAGGGTGAAGGTACAAACTCCACAGACAGCACCCATTGTCAAGGTCGAACCTGGGTCTCTGGCGCTGTGAGGCAGCAACTCTACCGCTGCACCTACCAATATTCCACATCGGCACTACCCAACTACAGACATCACCTCATGCCTGTCCTATCACACTAGACATCTGACAAACACATGAATAATGACCAGAAGCACTGGATCACATTTCCTGAACCTTTCGAGTTGCATTTAAGTTGCAAAACTGAATGCTTTTCCACAGAAGTGAAAAATAAAGCATAACAATTCAATTGCTTGCTGCTGACGGATGGAATTTAATTTACAGACAAACCTTCACTGTTCAGTATTAATCACAGGCTCAGTTCCAGGAATAAGCACAGCGATCATCTCAGAATTGAATGCATTCATGCATAGTGATGAAGTTGAATATCAAAAAGGTGCAATTATTCATCCTTAAATGGAAATAGTCACTGCTTAACCATCTATGTCAGAATAACCACACACTATTCATCATATTAAACTTTCACTCCTCCCCCCCACAAGTATCGACACCAGCACATTATGTGTGCAGTGCATCCATTGCTGCCACTAAATGAACCCCTGTTACTCTGACACAACCCTCCAAACTGTAAACTCTTCCTCAAGGACAGCAGGCTCAGGGGACACCCTCACCGGCCGACACAAGTAACTGCAGGTGTTGGTTTAAGAAAAAAATTACAAAGTGCTGGGGTAACTCGACGGGTCAGGCAGCATCTCTGGAGGACGTGGATAGATGACGTTTTGGGTTGGGACCCTTCTTCAGACTGATTGGAGTACGGGAATAAAAGGTGGATGAGAGGTAGAGAAGGCACAGTGCTGCAGTAGTAGAGTTGCTGCCTTACCACACCAGAGATCCGGGGTTGATGCTGACTGCGGCTGCTATCTGTACGGAGTTTGTATGTGACCGCATGGGTTTTCTCCGGGAACTCCGGTTTCCACCCACGCTCCAAACACATACTGCACCTATGCATGTTCTCCAGAGATGCTTCCTGACCCTCTGGGTTACTCCAGCACTTTATAACTTTTTTTGTAAACAAGCATCTGCAGTTCCTTGTTGCTACATTATATGTTATTCCACTTTTTCATCCACTCCCTGCACATTAAGAATTTTTAAAAAAAATATGGAGGCTAATTCATTTTTAAACCCGCAAGTCTTTGGGATGTGGGAGGAAATTCAAGCACCTGGAGTGAATCTGAGGGAGAACGTGCAAACTCCACACAGACAGCAGCTGAAGTCAGGATTGAACCCGATTCTCTGGTGGGCTACCAGCTGTACCAATTGGCTGCCTATCCACATATTTTGCAGGGAAAAGCTTCAGGCATCCAGGAGGGAAAGCTCAGAATGGCAAGATCATCAGAGCACTGGTAAAATAATGAGTCCTAGAATGAATTACAATTTTGGCTTTTCTGCTTATTATTGCTTTTCAATTATTGCTTTTCAATAATTATTGAAAATAATTCAATAAAGGCCAAGTCTTTGTGTATTTGTAAAATGGAGATTGATAGGTTCTTGGTTAGTAAGGGCGTCAAAGATTATGGAGAGAATGGGGTTGAGAGGGAAAATGGATTAGACATGATCGAATGGCGGAGCAGACTTGGTGGGCCGAATGGCCTAATTCTGCTTGTATGTCTTATGGTCTGATGGTCCCCCCCCCCTCGAATACAGGGCTAATTGCATCACTGAGTTATTCATTCTAATATTTAAACAATATTTAAGCCAAGCTCATAATAGTGAAATGCTTAACTAAAGGTCATAATTACAGCAAGATATGGAGACCAGCTGTGCTAAACCATCCACTTATCGATGGAAAGACTCAAGTTCAAGTTCAAGTTCACATTTATTGTCACATGCACCAATTAAGATACATTGATATTTGAGTTACCACACAGCCATACAAGTAAAAAGAACGCAATACACAATAAATTTAACATAAACATCCACCACAGTGGAATCCACATTCCTCACTGTGATGGAAGGTAATAAAGTTCAGTCATCTTCCTCCTTTGTTCACCGTGGTGGTCGGGGCCTTTGAACAGGGCCGTTGCCGATGGTCCGCTATTCAAGCCCTCTTGTCGGGATGATCGAAACTCCGGCGTCAGGATGGATCAGAACACTTCATGGAGCTCCCGAGTCGGCCGCTTCTTACCGGAGACCGCTTCTTCACGGTTTTAAAGTCCACAGGGCCAGCGGTCGGAGCACTTCCACGGTGATCCTCGGCAAAGCATTGCCCGCTCCTTGATGGTAAGTCCGCGCCGCGCTTGCGGCTTGAAGCTCCGGGCCGGTCTCCATGGAAGGCCGCCCCAATCCAGTTGCTAGGCCGCAAGGGGGGACGGAGATGTGACACGGAACAAAATCACATCTCCGTCGAGATAGGTGACTGAAAACGGTTTCCCCCTATTCCCCACCCCCCCCCCCCCCCACATAAAACATACCGAAAAACATTAAAACATACATTTTAGACACACTAAAAATAACAAAAAAAGTAAAAATAACACACAGGCTGTTGTTGAGGCTGCCATCTCGGCGCCACCCGGCTCATATGAAACGAGCAAATAACATCTTATCTTCCAGCATCTGGAAAGAGTTTATTGATGAAGCACTTGAAATGTCAGCCCTAAAAATAGATTTAAATAATAATGGATAAACAAAGATGATGTGTTTGATGCTGACTCAATACAAGCGTTCTCAGCTCTGAGTTGGATGAATTGGGGCTGAAAGCTGGGGTAGAACGTCAGGGGCAGTTCTGAATGAGTGTTTCATCGGTGGGGCTCGTATCTCTGGTGGGACATTAAACTGAAGATAGACACAAAAAGTTGAAGCAACTCAGCGGGTCAGACATCATCTCTGAAGAAAGGGAATAGGTGACGTTTCAGGTTGAGATGCTTCTTTAGTCTCATCCTTCTCTCCAGAGATGCTGCCTGACCCGCTAAATTACTCCAGCTTTCTGTGTGTATCTTCAGTTTGAACCAGCATCTGCAGTTCTCTCCTACACAAACCAATTATAAACTCTAAATGAATGTAAAAAATTTACTTCAAGGCATTATTTTGAAGAAATATTAAGAAGTACTCGTTGGCATACTGTGGTACTGAATAATCGAGTCAAAGTGTCACACATTCGTGGAAACAGGCCTTTCGGCCCAACTAGCCCATGCCGACCAACATGCTCAACTACACTAGTCCCTTTTGCCCCCTGCTTGGCCCATATCCCTCTAAACCTATCCTATTTATGTACCTGTCTAAGTGTTTCTTAAACTTGTGATAATACCTGCCTCAAATACCACCTCCGATGATCGTTCCATATGAAAGGCCCAGATATAGTGTGCATGGAATATTTACAGTAGTAGGGGAGTTTAGGACCAGAGGGCACGGCCTCTGAATAATAGGATGTAACTTTAGTCAGAGGGTGGTGAATCTGTGGAATCCATTGTCACAGACGGCCATGGAGGCCAAGTCTTCGGATATTTTAAAAGCGGAGATTCAAAGGTTCTTGTTTAGTAAGGGTGTCAAAAGTCATGGGGAGAAGGGGTTGAGAGGGAAAAATGGATCAGATAAGATCGAATGGCGGCGCTAACTCAATGGACCGAATGGCCTAATTCTGCTTGTATGTCTTATGGTCTTAAGGTTCCCCTCAAATACACTGCTAATTGCATCAGCAGATTATTTATTCCTAAAGTATTAGCTGGTTTACATACATTTGCTTTATGAAGTTTTGCTATTGTGCCATTGGCTCCGCAAGGTATATGTCTTCTATGTTACAAATGCCATTTTCCATTCTAACAGCTTACACTTCAGTCTCTGTGCGTGGAACATACGGTAACGGAATTCTCATTGCACGTTTCAGCCTGTCTTTTGGTTTACAACATTCGTCAACAAAATAGAGAGAGTACAGAGGAGATTTACTAGAATGTTGCCTGGGTTTCAGCAACTAAGTTACAGAGAAAGGTTGAACAAGTTAGGGCTTTATTCTTTGGAGCGCAGAAGGTTAAGGGGGGACTTGATAGAGGTTTTTAAAATGATGAGAGGGATAGACAGAGTTGACGTGGAGAAGCTTTTCCCACTGAGAGTAGGGAAGATTCAAACAAGGGGACATGACTTGAGAATTAAAGGACTGAAGTTTAGGGGTAACATGAGGGGGAACTTCTTTACTCAGAGAGTGGTGGCTGTGTGGAATGAGCTTCCAGTGAAGGTGGTGGAGGCAGGTTCGTTTTTATCATTTAAAAATAAATTGGATAGTTATATGGACGGGAAAGGAATGGAGGGTTATGGTCTGAGCGCAGGTATATGGGACTAGAGGAGATTATGTGTTCGGCACGGACTAGAAGGGTCGAGATGGCCTGTTTCCATGCTGTAATTGTTATATGGTTATATGGTTACCGCAGCAGATAATTATTTTCCAAGTACGCATCTCTTTCATAAGTTGAGGGACAGACACAATGTGCTGGAGTTTCGGGTCGGGGCCCTTCTTCATACCCGAAATGTCACCATCCTTTTTCTCCAGAGATGCTGCCTGACCTGCTGAGCACTGAGTTCTCCAGCACTTTGTGTCTATCTTTGGTATAAACCAGCATCTGCAGTTCCTTTCTTCACTGCATAAGTTGAGGGATGTTGGCCTGTTTTTTATGTGAAGATAGACACAAATTGTCAGAGTAACACAGCGGGATAGGCAGTATTTCTGGATAGAAGGAATGGGTGATGAATCGGGTCGAGACCCTTCCTCAGACTATTTATGTGAGGCTTGCTGTGCACAATTGAATGGTCATGTTTGATAATTACGACAGTCACACCTCAGATGTGCTTATTCTTTCAAATTGATACCTGTCCTTTCCAAAGCTTGCTGTTCGAGTTCTCCCAGTTAGGATTCTGAAATCTCATTCTTAATTTGGACAAGATCAGTGAAAAAACAATCTTTACCAATCTATTCTACATTTTCCCTGAACTTCATCCCCTTTGATCTCGCATTTTCACACCTTACCCTTCCATGTCTCTGTGTCTCCCACTCCCCTGACTCTCATGTCAGCCCTTCCTTCTATCCAGAGATGCTGCCTGTCCCGCTGAGTTACTCCAGCATTTTTTGTCTATATTCCTGATTTCCTTACTTCCTCTCCCAAGCAAATTGAGAATCGCGGTAATCTGCGAGTCACAATGACCGGCACTTGGTTCACTATCCTCCTTCTGTGGAAGCCGACAGACGTTGAAATCCAAGGTTATGGCACCCAAACACAATTTTAGAATTGTTTGTAATCATTAATGATAATGTTGATAGTATCCTGTTCTTAGGAACATTGATTCCACTCTCAAGTTTCCCATTGCAACATTTATTTATACTTGTGGATTCCTTGCAATATTAAAGTGTTACATAGAAACATAGAAACATAGAAAATAGGTGCAGGAGTAGGCCATTCGGCCCTTCGAGCCTGCACCGCCATTCAATATGATCATGGCTGATCATCCAACTCAGAATCCTGTACCTGCCTTCTCTCCATACCCCCTAATCCCTTTAGCCACAAGGGCCACATCTAACTCCCTCTTAAATATAGCCAATGAACTGGCCTCAACTACCTTCTGCGGGAGAGAATTCCACAGATTCACCACTCTCTGTGTGAAAAAAGTTTTCCTCATCTCGGTCCTAAAAGATTTCCCCTTTATCCTTAAACTGTGACCCCTTGTTCTGGACTTCCCCAACATCGGGAACAATCTTCCTGCATCTAGCCTGTCCAACCCCATAAGAATTTTGTACGTTTCTATAAGATCCCCCCTCAATCTTCTAAATTCTAGCGAGTACAAACCGAGTCTATCCAGTCTTTCTTCATATGAAAGTCCTGACATCCCAGGAATCAGTCTGGTGAACCTTCTCTGTACTCCCTCTATGGCAAGAATGTCTTTCCTCAGATTAGGAGACCAAAACTGTACGCAATACTCCAGGTGTGGTCTCACCAAGACCCTGTACAACTGCAGTAGAACCTCCCTGCTCCTATACTCAAATCCTTTTGCTATGAATGCTAACATACCATTCACCTTCTTCACTGCCTGCTGCACCTGCATGCCTACTTTTAATGACTGGTGTACCATGGCACCCAGGTCTCGTTGCACCTCCCCCTTTCCTAATTGGCCACCGTTCAGATAATAATCTACTTTCCTGTTTTTGCCACCAAAGTGGATAACCTCACATTTATCCACATTATACTGCATCTGCCATGCATTTGCCCACTCACCCAGCCTATCCAAGTCACCTTGCAGCCTCCTAGCATCCTCCTCACAGCTAACACTGCCCCCCAGCTTCGTGTCATCCGCAAACTTGGAGATGTTGCAATCAATTCCCTCGTCCAAATCATTAATATATATCGTAAATAGCTGGGGTCCCAGAACTGAGCCTTGTGGTACCCCACTAGTCACTGCCTGCCATTGTGAAAAGGACCCGTTTACTCCTACTCTTTGCTTCCTGTCTGCCAGCCAGTTCTCTATCCACATCAATACTGAACCCCCAATACCGTATGCTTTAAGTTTGTATACTAATCTCTTATGTGGGACCTTGTCGAAAGCCTTCTGAAAGTCCAGATATAACACATTCACTGGTTCTCCCTTATCCACTCTACTAGTTACATCCTCGAAAAATTCTATAAGATTCGTCAGACATGATTTACCCTTCGTAAATCCATGCTGACTTTGTCCAATGATTTCACCACTTTCCAAATGTGCTGCTATTCCATCTTTAATAACTGCTTCTAGCAGTTTCCCCACTACCGACGTTAGACTAACTGGTCTGTAATTCCCCGTTTTCTCTCTCCCTCCCTTTTTAAAAAGTGGTGTTACATTAGCTACCCTCCAATCCTCAGGAACTACTCCAGAACCTAAAGAGTTTTGAAAAATTATCACTAATGCATCCACTATTTTTGGGGCTACTTCCTTTAGTAATACGTTACAGTGTGATAGTACACTGAATGGTTAACTTGCCACCATCAGTTACTTCTGCTGACATCAGACATCTCTGGCCCAGGTAGTAGGAAAACATGATGCAATCCTGTGTCATATTCCAACTAACTAGTCAGTTTCATGCCAAATGCTATGCAATTCAACAAAGTAGGGTGGCGCAGTGGTGGAGTTGCTGCCTTACAGCGCCAGGGACCCGGGTTCGATCCTGACTATGGGTGCTGTCTGTACGAAGTTTGTACGTTCTCCACCTGACCTGCGTGGGTTTTCTTCAGGTGTTCTGGTTTCCTCCTACACTCCAAAGATGCACAGGTTTGTAGGTTAATTGGCTTGGTATAATTGTAAATTGTCCCTAATGTGTGCAAGAAAGTGTAAGCATGTGGGAATCATTGGTCGGCGCAGACTTGGTGGGCCAATAGGCATGTTTCCTCGTTGTATCTTTAAACTAAGCTAAATTGTGAAAGAGCAACTTTTGAGCGGCAAATGTCTAGAATGGCTCAGTGTTAAAGACCAACTTCCAATGCCCACGCACAGACAGAGAGATGTTCAGAGTCAACACTGGTCCTGAGCTCTAACGACAGCCATGGAGGCCATGTGACAGGGACAGGGGAGGCAAACAAGAGTCTGCTGTGAGAGGTTAGGATTGATGCTCTGTTTCCCAATCCAACGTCCACTCTACCCTCTCCCCTTCACCCTCCCTGTGTAAGTAACAAGCCAACAATACCAATCGGTTAGGACAAACAAAAGCATTGATTGAGGACCGTACATTTTCTGTAGACAAAAGCGTGCCGGTACTCAAGCCTAATAAACAGATGGGTCACGTGGCCGGTAACAAAATAATGATGTTTAACTTTGTAAAGATGCTAATGAGCTGATTCCATCACCACTAAAGCACTCGCCCTCTGCCTAGTTTGCCCTTGGAGCATACTCGTAGCATGGTCGTCACAAGGTCGTAGGTAGGTCGTAGGTAGGTCGTAGGCAGGCCGTGATGCTAGTCGTAGGTACTCGTGGCATCACGTAGGTCGGGGCGTTTTTTCTACGATGAAAAATGTCCACGAGTAAAAAAGGTCGTGAATTAGGTCGTGAAAATGGGACAGGCCCTTTAGAAGAGGTTTAAAAGACCTTATGAAGGTGGAAAATGGATATTCATGCCTACATCTCTATTCCCTGATGGTTTCTTTTGCCAGTGAGTCTCTTCAGAGGGATAGTGAGCATTTACTATGTTAATTTGTTCCTGTCTCTTCTCCCCTCTCCCATCAGACAAGAGGTATAGAAGTATGAAAACGCACACCTCCAGATTCAGGGACATTTTACATCAGGCAATTGAACCATCCTACCAACAGCTAAAGGGCAGTCCAGAGCTGCTATCTACCTCATTAGAGACCCTAGGACTATCTTTAATTGGACTTGATTGCACTTTATCTGCTGTTAAACATTATTCACGTTATTCCCTTTATCATGCCTGTGTACACTGTGGATAGCTCAATCGGAATCATGTATTATCTTTCCGCTGACTGATTTGCACACAACAAAGATTTTTCACTGTGGCCTCAGTACAGGTGACAATAAACTAAACTCAAACTCAAATATCCAAACCAAGTCAAACCAAACCAACTCAAATATCCAAACATGTGTCAGGGGTTATGGGGAGAAGGCAGGAGAATGGGCAGGAGAGGGAGAGACAAATCAGCCATGATTGAATGGCGGAGTAGACTTGATGGGCCGAATGGCTTAATTCTGCTCCTATCACTTAGGACCTTATGATATTACCTCATGAGATATTAACACCAATTGCTCAATTTCGTGGGCACTTTTTCTTCACAGTAAACACTATACCCTTTATCCTGTGTCTGTACATTGTGGACGGCTTGATTGTAGTCATGTGAAGTCTTTTTGCTGACTAGATGGCACGCAACAAAAAGCTTTTCACTGTACCTCAGTACACGTGACAATAATAATAAGCTAAGAATAAAAATCTAAAACAATTTTTGCAAACAAAATTCAAATTCACTAAACGACAAATGAAACAACATAGTTGCAACATAGAATGAATACTCATTCTGATCTTTTAAAAAGCAGCACCAGATGGATTTGAATTCACTTTCTCCAGTTTATTAACTCATATTCTTCAGTCCATTAAATTGCTGATAGTCTGTGTGGTTTCTTTGGATAATTGACAGTTAGGTGAAGTGTGAAGATCTTCAGAACTTTGTGGTCAGGTGTAGCAGAATTGCAGCTTATGTTTGTGAAAACTGCCGAGCTTATGACACCGAGCAGCCGTTTCTTCAGAAATTACTGAGGGAAGCTTTGGTGTTTGAGATAACAGAACAAACATGCACTTTTTTTTCTCTCTGCTATACATTTTATTTTTTTGCTGACTTCAGGTCAAAAACCAACCAAGCTTCTCAACAACACTTGCAATTAGAAAATGTGCATAATATCAGAAAGACGTTTGTGCACCTTGTTCATTGCATCATCTGGCACACAAAACTGGTCCCATTGCACGGCCTTGATTAAGTCTAACGATGAAACCATGTAGGTTTAATATAGCAACTCATTTATACTGAATATTCCTTCTTTTACAGCGAGCCTATGGTCGATTTTATTGTGTAGGAACATTTGCTAACACTTCAACTCCCCTCCAATTCCCACACTGACCTTTCTGTCCTGGGCCTCCTCCACTGACAGATTGAGGCCCACGTGATTTGGAGGAACAGCACCTCATATTTAGCTTGGGCAGCTTACACCCCAGTGATATGAATATTGACTTCTCTAACTTCAAGTAACCCTTGCTTTCCCTCCCTCTCCATCCCTCCCCCATCCTAGTTCGCCAACCAGTCTGATTGTCCTCCTGATTATATTTTATCTTTGTGCGCTTCATGGTCACCTTCCCCTAGCTAACCCTGAAAATTATTTCATTTTAGATGGTAAAACACAAAATGCTCGAGTAACTCACTGGATCAGGCAGCATCTTTAGTCCGACTGTAGTTTTAGAGATATAGGTACACCTTCATTGAATGACAGAGTAGACTTGATGGATAGAGCGAATGCAGCGCCGGAGACTCGGGTTCGATCCTGACTATGGGTGCTGCCTGTACGGAGTTTGTATGTTCTCAGTTCCC
This sequence comes from Amblyraja radiata, assembly GCF_010909765.2. Taxonomy (NCBI): domain Eukaryota; kingdom Metazoa; phylum Chordata; class Chondrichthyes; order Rajiformes; family Rajidae; genus Amblyraja; species Amblyraja radiata. The sequence continues at coordinate 23,108,986 of NC_045988.1, forward strand.
CATGAACTGCGTGGGTTTTCTCCAGCATCTCCAGTTTCCTCCCACACTCCAAAGGCGTACAGATTTAAAAATTGTGCCTGGTGGGTGTAGGATAATGTTAATGTGCAGGAATTGCTGGTCGGCACAGACACGGTGGGCTGAACGGCCTGTTTCCTTGCTGTATCTCTAAACTACAAACTGAGACACTCTGCTATTTCAGTGAATATTTTATCAAGTCATTCAGAAAAAATTTTGCAATGACATATTCATGATAGCTTTTTTTAGTCGAATTGATTGGTAATTCTGTCTTTGATTATTGTTTTAACATTTTTACCACCACCTGGGATCGTACTTTACTTTAGATGGAAATGGGCCCTTCGGCCCACCGAGTCCGCATCGACTATTGATTAACTGTTCACACCAGTCTATGCTATCCCATTTTCGCATCCAATCCCTACACACTTGGGGCAATTTACTGAGGCCTCTATCAACCTATTTGGGATGTGGGAGGAAACCAGAGCATCCAGAAGAGACCCACACAGCACCAGGATGGAACATGCAAACTCCACAGAGACAGCACTTGAGGTCTAGATCGAACGGGGGTCTCTGGCGCTGTGAGGCAGCGGCTCCACCAGTTGTGCCGCTGTGACGCCCACAAGTCGAATCTTGCCAGAAGGGTCTGAGAATACCGATTCAAATTACGATAATCATGAACTGAAAATAAGATTTAAATAAAGTTATCTACAAACATGCTTGTTTGTGATTAAAATAGCAGATTCACTTCTTCTTAATTAAAGGAAACGTGCTTTCTGTTTCTATGTTGAGTCTGTACCTGGCGCCAGTCAGCACTGACCGGCTGATCCTTAAGCCGTCTCTGTACTAGATCTGCAAGTCACATTTGTTTAGAGAGATACAACATGGAAACAGGCCCTTTGGTCCACCATCCACGCTGACCAATGATCACCCGTTCACACTAATCCTACATGAGTCTAATCCAATGTTATTCTCTCCATATTGTTATCAATCTCCTCCAGTTTCTATCTCTCAGCCACACATTAAGGGCAATTGACAATGGCCAATTAACTTAAGGGGGTGTCCCACTTGGGCGACCCAAGCTGCGAGTTTAGAAGAGTTTGCCCTGGACTCAAACTCGCAGCATGGTCGACATGAGGTCCTAGGAGGTCGTATGAGGTCACTGGAACTCTCCTTCATGCTCGAGGGAGGACCTCAGCTAGGTCGCAGAAAAAATGTCAGCATATTGAAACATTTTCCCTGACTAAAATTTGGTAGGCATGGGTCTTTTTCACTCGTAGTGCAGTGGAGTGGGGTCGCTATTTACTTACAGGCAGTCGAGGGCAGCCATAGGCAATCTCCTTTGCTGACAGGGCATTTTGATTGGCTCATTGGAGTTTCACGACCTAGGAAGACTTACCGATAGGTAAAATGCCTGCTAAGCTTTATTATACTTCTTAAAAGTGTCTCCACTCCTGCTTCCCCTTCTCTCCACTTCTCCTCCCCTCTCTCTCCCTTCTCTCTCTCCCTTCTCTCTCTCCCTTCTCTCTCTCCCTACTCTCTCCTACTCACTCCTTCTAGCTCCAACTCCCCACCCCCGCGCTCTCTAAAGGACATACGGTGCTCTGTGGCAGCCGTTTACCTTCCTCTTCATCGCACAAACAGCGCTCCTCAGCTGTCCCTGGCCCCCATCTTCATGATGTGTGTGTGTGTGTGTGTGTGTGTGTGTGTGTGTGTGTGTGTGTGTGTGTGTGTGTGCGTGCGTGCGTGCGTGCGTGCGTGCGTGCGTGCGTGCGTGCGTGCGTGCGTGCGTGCGTGCGTGCGTGCGTGCGTGCGTGCGTGCGTGTGTGTGTGTGTGTGTGCGTGCGTGTGTGTGTGTGTGTGTGTGCAGTCGGTCGATGCAGCTCGCGGTTTCAACGCAGCCGGTCGATCCAGCTCGAGGCTTTCCAGGCGAGTGCCCTGGAGCTTGAAGGTTGAAGACACTCTTCTAGACCCGCGGATGAGGTCGCCCAAGTGGGACAGGCCCTTTACCAACCACTGGAACGTGAGGGGAAATTTACAGCAGCCAATGAACCAACCAAACCCGTCTTTGGGAGGTGGAGGTAACCGGTGGAAACCCAAGTGGACGCAGGATCGAACCCCGGTCTCCGGCATTACGAAGCAGCAGCTCTACCCGCTGCGCCACTGCGCCAACCCGTTTGTAGGGTTTGACCGTGGCTTACACAACTTCTGCTGTGGTCAATTACTGCGAGTGAATTTGTAAAATTCGGGCATTGTCAACTTCTTGTTTCAGCGAGGAAGAATTAACCACAAGAACAAAACCACTGGATTTCTAATCGAATATCTTAGCACAGTAAACTGTGACATCTGGCATTGAAGAGTGATCTAATTAACAGAAGGTCAGAAACAGAATCCACATGGATTGAATGATGGGGGTGTGGGAAAGAATTTTCTGAATGCTTCAGACTTTCGTGAAGTGGAATGGAGACCAAGGAAGAAATACATTAAAAACGAAAATAGAGTATTATTGAATGATTTCAAATACCCCTCCCTGCTCACCAAGTGAGAGAGAGAGAGAGAGAGAGAGAGAGAGAGAGAGAGAGAGAGAGAGAGAGAGAGAGAGAGAGAGAGAGAGAGAGAGAGAGAGAGAGAGCGAGAGCGAGCGAGAGAGAGAGAGAGAGAGAGAAGAGGAGCAAGAGGGAGAGGGAGCTAGGGGGAGGGGGGGAGGGGGAGAGAGAGAGCGAGCGATATAGCTGCAGAGAGAGAGAAGGAGAGATCTCGAGAGATTCAGAGAGATAGCTATAGATCTCTTCGATCTTCTCTCTCTCTCTCTCTCTCTCGAGACTCTCTTCTCTTCTCTCAGAGAGAGATAGAGAGAATTCGAAGTTTTATAGCGGGAGAGAGGAGCTCAAGCTTCTCTTCCGGTTATTTGGCTATCATGCTCGATTGCTGTTTCTCCTCCTCTCTCTCTCTCTCTCTCTCTCTCTCAGCTCTCTCATCTCTCTCTCTCTCTCTTCTCTTCGCTCCTCTCTTCTCTTTTCTCTACTTGCTTCTCTCTCTTCTCTCTTCTTCTCTCTCTCTCATCTCTCTTCTCCTCCTCTCTCCTTCCCTCTCTCTTCCCGCTCGCTCTCTCTCCTCCTCTCTTTCTCTCTCTTTTCTTCTGCTTTTTCTCTCTTTCTTCTCTCTTTTTCTCTCTTTCTCCTCTCTCTCTCTCCCTGTCTCTCCTCTTCTCTCTCTCTCTGTCTCTTTCTCTCTCTTCTCTCTTTTCTCTTCTCTTCTCTCTCTCTCTCTTCTCTTGTCTAATAGGGGTTGCACAGTGCATGATAGGACACTGATGAAGGTTGACAAACTAAGACACCTTAGGATTCAAGTCCAATGTTCCCTGAATGCAGCAACACAAAATTATCCCTGAGACCTCGTGGGTTTTCTCTGGGTGCTGCTGCTTCCTTCCACACTCCAAAGACGCACAGGTTTGTAGGTTAATTGGGTTCGGTAAACACTGTCAAATTGTCCCTAGTGTGTAGGATAGAAACATGGAAACATCGAATAATAGGCGCAGGAGTTGGCAAGTCGGCTTTTCCCCACATCCTTTGATTCCTTTAGCCCTAAGAGTAAATTTAACTCTCTCTCGAAAAAAATCCTGTGAATTGGCCTCCACTGTCTTCTGTGGCAGAGAATTCCACAGATTCACAACTCTTTGGGTGAAGACGTTTTACCTCATCTCAGTCCTAAATAGCCTCCCCTTATTCTTAAACTGTGACCCCTGGTTCTGGGCTCCCCCAACATCGGGAACATTTTCCCTGCATCTACCCCGTCCAATCCTTTAAGAATTTTACATGTTTCTATACGATCCCTTGTCCTTCTAAATTCAGGTGAATACAAACCCAGTCGATCCATTCTTTCATCATATGTCAATGCCAGTGTACGGGGCGATCGCTGGTCGGTATGGACTCGGTGGGCCAAAGGGCCTGTCTCCATTCTGTAACCTTAAAGTCTAAAGTCTAAAGATATACCTTAGAAAATATATGTATAAGTCAGTTTGAAGAGCGGTGGGGTCTAAGGGATTAGATCTACAGATGGCGGGAAAATATCTGCTTATCTGCACCCCAGACAAAATCCATGAATGTTGTCAGAGCATGGGGAGGGTTTAAATGAATATTTCTGAACTCTATTCAGCAAGGAGAAAGTCTTTGCCGTCTGAAGAAGGGTTCCAACATGAAACGTCACCTGTCCATGTTCTCCAGAGATGCTGCCTGACCCACTGAGTTGCTCCAGCACTTTGTGTCTAACTTTGATATAAACCAACATCTGCAGTTCCTTCATTGCAGTTGGTCATTTCAGTTAGGATGGTGAATTTTGACAGCATGTTAGGTTTAATGAGGAGGTATGAAAGTCTTAGTGAGCATTCTAGTGGATACATTCCCAGTGGCTGATGAGATGGGCTGAGGTCCCTGACATCGATGTTAAGTCTCTGCTGGTAGTGATGATGTGTCAAATGACTGGAAGACAGCAAATAGAACTCTGAATGTGGAGCAGTGGAGCACAGGGACATGGTATTTGGCCCACAGTGTCTGTGCCGTACAAAATGCCAACTTAAACTAATCTCATTTGCCTGCACGTAATCCATATCCCTCCATTACCTGCATATCCATGTGGCTATCTAAGCCTTTTGATGCCACGATCGCCTCTGCCCCCACTACTTCTCCTGGCAACGCGTTCCAGGCACCCATCACACTCTGTAAAAAACTTGACGCTTGCATCTCCTTTAAACGTTGCCCATCTGACTTTAAAGCTACACTCTCTAGTCTTTGACATTTCAATCCTGGAAAAAAGGTGTTCTGACTGTCGACCTTGGGGCCAAGGAGAGAGCGTTCATGTCTTGGAGCAGTTTCCACCAATCTTTCCACCACCACGCACAAGAAGCACAAGAAGCAACAAGACAGACTCCATTGTATGCAGATGCCGAGAAGTGTGTTCAGGTCCGGCTGAACAACCTCCAATCTTGTGTGTGGACTCGATAAGAAGATGAAGACTGCCTACCTTATTTAAGTCTATATATACTTATGGAAACTTTGTTCATGAAAGGGCAGCTGGGCTTGCCAGATACTACAAGCCAGTGAGACTAACATTGGTCAGGAGAGTTCATTTAGTTTAGTGATACAGAGCAGAAGCAGGCCCTTCGGCCCATCGAGTCCATGCCGACCATCGATCACCCGTACACTCGTTCCATCCTACACACTAGGTACAATTTACCAACGCCAATCAACCTATAAACATATATGTCTTTGGAGTGTGGGAGAAAACCCGAGCTCCCAGAGAAAACCCACACGGCCATGGGGAGAACGTACAAAGTCCATACGGGTGGCATCTGTAGACAGGATCAAACCCAGGCACTGTCTCTGGCACTGTCAGGCAGCAGCTCTACCGCTGTGTCACTGGTGGTGTTGAAAAAAATTCCATAGGACAAGATTAATATATATACATTGATAGGCAGGAATTAGTCAGTGAGAATGGTAGTTGTTCAGTTCCAAAATGACTAATATTGATGCATTTTTGACGAGGATGTTTAATGATAAGGACAGGGTGGTTGATGTGGTTTTCAAGACATCAGTAGTCCTCTGACGAGTCCATGCAGAAGGTTAATCCAAAGAGTTGGAGCCAGTGAGATCCTGGAGAAGCTGGTTAATTCGATCCAAAGTTAGCTTAGTATTAGAAGATGTAGAGTGATGTAAGTATAGTATGTAAGTCCAAAGATCTCTGTGTTGGAAGGGACTGCAGATGCTAGTTAAAGTAACAATGATGAAGGAAATCGCCAAGTGGGACAGGTCCTTTATGACATGTTCGATGCAGGATACTAAAGGGCCTGTCCCACTTTCACGACTTAATTCACGACCTTTTTTACTCGTAGACATTTTTCATCACGCTAGACAAAACGCCCCGACCTACTTGATGCCACGAGTACCTACGACTGGCATCACGGCCTGCTACGACCTACCTACAACCTCCTACAACCTCGTGACGACCATGCTGCGAATATGAGTCAAGGACAAACTCGGCAGTGGCCGTGAATTACGTCATGAAAGTGGGACAGGCCCTTAAAAAAGAATGACCAAACACAATATAAAGAATAAGCACTTTTTTTATTGAAATAACTCTTAAACTTCATAAGATCATAATGTCTTATGTTCCATCTCAAATGGATATTGAAGCACAAAGTACTCTGCCTCGAGGCCACAGAGGGCAGTTTGGATTGGAGCTACTAGAGGTAGTTTCTAACACTTTTGATGTAAAACTCTTTGAATAACATTGGCACTGGTATTACATTGGAGTAAAAAATAATCCACGTTTCACAGCTCTTTGTTTAACGAACCATTACCACAATTTGTGACATACTTGAACTGCAGTAAGAGTACAGTCATATAAAATATCTCCAACAATATGATGTGCCAGCATCAACAACTACATTTATAGGAATCTTCACTCCGCCCCGATGATATCGCTACATCTCTAAGCTACTTTAGTTTAGTTCCAAAGCACCAGCTTTCTTTGCTTTTTTGTTCTTTTAAAAAATATAAATTATTCTTAAAAAAAGCTAAAAAATATGTTTTAAACAAAATACATAAAAACATCTTTTATTATATCAACTATTTTAGACTTTGAACCTGCAGAAAGTAATCATTTATTGTGTCGAGGCCATTCACGTTGATTACAAAATTCAGAGCCAATGGAATCTATGATCGAGCAATATCGGTGACAACACATCTGGAGCAATGTTTCTTGATGGATTGAAAGATACAGCCCGTCGGCCCATCGAGTCCATGCCGACCATTGATCGCTCGTTCACATTAGGTCTATGTTATCCCACTGTTGCATTCACTCCCTGCACACCTAGGCCAATTTACAGAGGCTAATTAGTCTACAAACGAGCCTGTCTGAGGGATGTGGGAGGAAACCGGGGCACCTAGATGGTCACAGGGGGAACGTGCAAACTCCACACAGACAACACCCGAGGTCGGGATCGAACCAGGGTCTCGGGCACTGTGAGGTAGCAGTTCTAACAGCTGTGCCATCGCAGTGCTTTTGGATTTACGCAGTACAGTATGTGTGCAGATCATCCCTCGAACTTTCATGAAACTTGCAACATATCACACACTTTGCTCATACCTGCAGAGAGAGATACAAGTCTGTTTGGATCGACTGTACTCTGCCCCTTATTGAGGAGGCTTTGGTCATACGATGCATCTCTTAACTGTGCTTATACTCTAGAAACACTTCTCAGACTTCGGTTCCCGCTCACTGTCTAATAATCGTCCTAAATGTCATATTATCCCCCGCTATTCTTAATCAAGAACTCAGCCATCTTAAACATCCACAGAAAGCAGACACATTGTGAGCTTCCTCTCAACCTCTGTCAGGATGTTTAATCTTAGGGCATTTGCAGCTGGGATTCCTACATCTCTCAGGTACGATGTACTGCTCTATACACCTCTGGCCATCAGTCAAAGCCTCACTCTTCCTGGGCCTACGATTCAGTGATGTTCTCTCTCCTCACTTTGCTTTGAAGGAAAATAACAGAAGGCACTTTAAAAACAAATATTCATCAAATTCATCATATGGTTCCAGGCTGCATCTGCATTTACATAAGTTCCTGTCCCACGCTGCCTTGTAATCCTCAGTACCCTTTCCAGCTTGACAACATCTTTCCTACAACATGGTGCCAAGAACTGAACACATTAATCTAAATGCGGCCTCACCAGTTAGAGTCTTATACAAGATGGTGGTGAATTGGCTTCTTGCAGTGCTGCAGTCCTTGAGGTCGGGTACACCACAATATCGTCAGGGGGTTGTTGCAGGATTTCAATCCAGAGACGGTGAAGGATTCAAGATGGGAGTGTGCGGCTGGCTTGTTGGGAAACTTGCTGCTGGTGGTGTCCACAGGCCTTTGCTGCCCTTGTCTTCCTAGCTTATGGAGGTGGTGGGTTTGGTAGGTGCTATCTAGCTGGCCACCTGGAAGCCTGTTTGTATCAACCCCTGCACCAGCCTGCTACAAGCACACTGAAACTGTGTCGACCTCAGCTGCAGCTTTCCCTCTCTCTACATAGTAACGGGCCTCGACATAATACCAGCCTTTGTGGAAAAGGTGAACATTAGAATTCAATGTGCGCAGGAAGCAGCATCTACACACCCATAAGATAGACACAAAATGCTGGGATGACTCAATGGGTCAGTCAGCATCCCTGGAGAAAAGAAATAGGTGAAGTTTCAGGTCAGAACCCTTCTTCAGACTGTAAGGTAGAAGTGGGGCTGGGGGGGGAGGGGGGGAGGAGAAATCGAGTCGAGACTTCTATTCAATTTGAGTTAAGGTTAGTTCCCCCTACCACCACTTCTATCTTTCAGTCTGAAGAAGGGTTCCAACCCAAAAAGCCACCTATCCCTTCTCTCCAGAGATGCTGTCTGGCCTGCTGGGTCACTCCAGCATTTTGTGTCTATCTCCGGTATAAATCAGCATCTGCAGTTGCTTCTGACACATCTGCACACTCATATCTGGTCGGTATTTGTCCCGCATCCAGTCTTTACAAACTGATAATCTGGCCATTATTTCTCAGTTGTTTGGGGACAAATGATGCCACACTGCCTTCTCAACTGAAGCGGGACATAGGCTTTCACAGCTCAGCCTGAGGGCTTGAAAGAGATATGAATACAAGTCTATTTTTTGTTTTGTGGCCTGAATCCTCAGAAGAAAGGGTGCCCTTGGGAAAAGTTATTTGAGGAGCACAAATTATCTCTCATTGGCAGAGTGTACTGAATTTCACACGTGCTCTTACTATTCTGACAAGACTCATTTGCTTATTGCCACTTGTGATAGAGTTGGCTGCACACAACGGAAATGCAACTTGCCTTGTGGACCCAGTAAATGTGAATCTCCCGACATTATACACTGCAAGATCTCACTTCTTCACTAAGAAGACGCTCAGCATGGTCAGAGAGAAACGCAGTCGATTAAGGCGTTGGTAAGGCCACATTTAGAGTATTGTGTTCAGTTGGGGTCACCGTGTTATAGGAAAGATGTTGTCAAGCTGGAAAGGGTACAGAGAAGATTTACGAGGATGTTGCCAGGACTGGAGGGTCTAAACTATAGGGAGAGGTTGAGTAGGTTGGGACTCCATTCCTTGGAGCGCAGGAGGATGAGGGGTGATCTTATCAAGGTATATAAAATCATGAGAAGAATAGAAATGCGTAGATGCACAGAGTCTCTTGCCCAGTAGTAGGTAAATCGAGGACCAGATGACATAGGTTTAAGGTGAAGGGGAAAAGATTTAATAGTAATCTGAGCTGTAACATTTTCACACAAAGGGTGGTGGGTGTATGGAACAAGCTGCCAGAGGAGGTAGTTGAGGCTGGGACTATCCCAACATTTAAGAAACAGTTAGACATGCACATGGATAGGACAAGTTTGGAGGGACATGGGCCAAACGCAGGCAGGCAGGACTAGTGTAGCTGGGACATGTGGCCGGTGTGGGCAAGTTGGGCCGAAGGGCCTGTTTCCATGCTGTAACCCTCTATGGCTCTAAGAATACATTGCCCACAGAAGTCTCACAGATGGCATAATTACACATACCGATAACTGATACAAACACATCTTTAACAATGCAAAAAGAGAACAGAAACTTGCAACAAACTCTCGCTGTGAATACCATCTGAACACTCTGGTGGAAAATTTCAGAAGTGAAGGCACAAAACAGTATTCACCTTGTCGAAGATGGCAAAGAAACAGTGAGCATAAAGCATCCTGAATTCATGGTTCGAAGGGTCATGAGAAATAATGGTCTGGGTCCTTGCATAGCCTCAACAACGGAGTTTCTCCTCAACTTCAGTCAACTCGACAAACAGATTTTCAGCCTGCCTCTTCAACTTTGAGCAGTTTGAAGGGTTGAAACTGAAGATAAGACACAAAAAGTTGGAGTAATTCAGCAGGTCAGGCGGCATGTCTGGAGAAAAGGAATAGGTGACGTTTTGGGTCGAGAACCTTCTTCAGACCAGAATTCTTCAGATTTCAGGGTTAAAATGTCCGTTCATTCAAGGCAACCTCTATTGTCCCTGCAGATTAGAAAGAGCGTCTCAACGTACTTCACCTGCAAGGCTGCGGAGCTTAGAGATGGCCTGAGGAATATCTCCGTCCTTAATTCCACTTCTCTGATGGCACGCGAATGTGGTGAATTTTACTAGATTTAAAAACTGATGCCAATCTTTCCTCGTCTCTTTTCACCTTCCTGCAATAATACTATGACCACTACTTTTTGATCAGCTTTTTACAGGTACTGTCCCAACAAGTGATGGCGTTGCATAGAATATGCACACTTTCATAATGGGCAGTTATAGTCGGGAACAGTGAGATAAATACTATATAAAGGCTTTAGAATGGTGAGACTGGGAGATAGGCCATGACATACCAGGTGTTTGACGTGGACCATAGTATTAGTGGTTCAGGGTCGATCCTTCTCAACTTTGGATGACGAATCCCCTATATGAAAAATAATAACTGATAGGTTTAAGGTGAAGGGGAAAAGATTTAATAGGAATCTGAGAGGTAACCTTTTCATACTAGGGGTGCTGGGTGTATGGAACAAGCTGCCACAGGAGGTAGTTGAGGCTGGGACTATCCCAACGTTTAAGAAACAGTTAGACAGGTACATGGATAGGACAGGTTTGGAGGGATATGGACCAAATGCAGGCAAGGTGGGGCTAGTGTCGCTGGGACATGCTGGCCGGTTTTTGGCAAGTTGGGCCAAAGGGCCCGTTACCACATTGTATCACTCTATGACTCTATGATATAATTAACCTCATTGATTGTCACACTAGACAAATAGCAAAACACAGATTCCAGCTGGCTTGGCTTTAAGAGATGGGGTTTTTTGGCACATCATTCGGTTACAAACCGCTTTCTGGCTCTTCATCGAGTGTCTTGACATGATCTATAGATCTTTTTAACACTTCATCCAAGCAGCTGGCAATGGCTTATACAATACTGCAAATATTGAGGCCAACCTAAGGCAAAAATACTGGCGCGTAAGGAACACGGTAAACTAGCCGCAACACCAGTCACGGTCCACCAACATGGCCAAGGCCATTGACGGCAATGGCCTGCCAACAATGGCAGCTGCCCAACGGTGGTAACGATGTTGCCGTGGTGATAGTGCCTGTTCCATATCCCACAATGCTTCATGTTAACACAATCCTTGCTCTGTCCACCTTGTAATATTAAGGCAGGATTTTAAACAAAGAGTTTACAAAACCAAAAACAAGTAAAATAAACATTTTTTGGAAAGGAGAAACGACTGGTTTTGTTTGTCTTTTGTGGCGTTGCGCATTGTTCCTCAACGCCCGTCTTCAAAGCGATGTATCTTGACTGTCTATACCAAGCTGAAGCAAACAAATCATATACAAGTCTTGGGAGTGAGCACGGATTAGAGTCCGCAGTCCAGTCCATACGTGGCTGCTCCTTACTCATCAGCGTCTGGTTTGACATCCAGCATGGCGTGAAGCTCCTCTGGGGTGTAGCCCAGCAGGCTCTGGAGGTCACAGACAAACCGGTACACGTAGCGTTTGCCCGCTGTTTTGTGAATGATGTTCTTGTCATAGTAATAGCGTAGGCCGCGGCTCAGCTTCTCGTAGTTCATCTTTGGTTTATTCTTCCTCTTCCCCCAGCGCCTGGCAACCTGAAAATAGATGAGACGAACATAAACTTACACATCTTCTGGTTTTGTTGAGGCTTAGAAGAAGGCCAAGGGGACTACTTATAACATGCAAGGGCAGCACAGTGGTGGAGGTGCTGTCTCACAGCTCCAGAGTCCCAGGTTCAACCTTGACTTTGGGTGCCATCTTTGTGGAGTTTGCACGTTCCACCGGTGACCACCTGAGTTTCCTCTTGCTGTAGGAGTGTAGGAAAGATGTTGTCAAGCTGGAAAGGTTACTCTCGTGCTGTATCTCTAAAGTATGGGCCAAATGTATAGGAAGGAACTGCAGATGCTGGTTTAAACCATAGAGGGACACAAAAACCTAGAGTAACAGCAGGTCAGACAGTTTATCTGGAGAAAAGGAATAGGTTATGTTTCAAGTCGAGACCCTTCTTCAGGCTGAGTCGGGGGAAAGGGAAATGAGAGATATAGACGGTGATGTCGTGAGATATAGAGAAACATCTCTTTCCCCTGACTTTCAGTTTGAAGAAGGGGTTCGACTCGAAACGTCACCAATTGCTTTTTTCCAGAGAAGCTATCTGGTCCGGTGAGTTACACCAGCTTTTTGTGTCTACATGGGCCAAATGTAGGCAGGTGGGAGTAGCGCACATGAGGCACATTGGTCAACATTGGCATGTTGGGCCGAAGGGCCTGTTTCCATGTTGATTCTATGACACTACAACTCGATGTTCGGGGCACTGTGTTCTGAGCCTGTTTTTGCTGGGGAATTTAAACAAATCCCTAACATTCTCTGCCACAGAAGGCAGTGGAGGCCAATTCACTGGATGTATTCAAGAAAGAGTTAGATATAGCTCTTAGGGCTAGCCGAATGAAGGGATATGGGGAGAAAGCAGGAACGGGGTACTGATTTTGGATGATCAGCCATGATCATATTGAATGGCGGTGCTGGTTCAAAGGGCCGAATGGCCTACTGTACCTATTTTCTATGTTTCCAACACGTTCATAACAAGAAGCACATGAAGCGGGATCAATAATCACTGCATTGTTACCTCATCGGGATCTGCCAGCTTGAATTCCCAGCCGTCTCCCGTCCAGCTGATAAACGACTGGCAAGACTTGTCCGTCAGGAGCTCCAACAGGAACTGCCACAATTGGATGGGTCCACTGCCTGTCACGGAAAGAAGAACTTGTTCATTAACAGATCCCCGAGAGATCAAAGGCTTTTGCCCGTAACACAGTTCTGTGGTCAAAGAGTCATAGCGTGGAAACGTGCCCTTCGGCCCAACTTGCCCAACATGTCCCAGCTACACTCGTCCCACCAGCCAGCATTTGGTCCATATCCCTCCACACATGTCCTATTTGTCTAACTGTTTCTTAAACGTTGGGATAGTCCCAGCCTCAACTACCTCGTCTGGCAGCTTGTTGCATACACCCACCATCCATTGTGTGAAAACGTTTCCCCTCAGATTCCTATTAAATCTTTCCCCCTTCACCTTAAACCTATGTCCTCGGGTCAGTAAAGTGCACAATCAAGAGGTTTAAAAAATAAATCTCATCGGCCTTTCACACAAGGTGGGTGGGTGTATGGAATGAGCTGCCAGTGGAGGTAGTTGAGGCAGGGACTATCCCAACGTTTAGGAAACAGTTAAGGCAGCTACACGGATACAATGTCTTTCTGCTGACTGGATAGCGCGCAACAAAAGCTTTTCACTGTACCTCGGTACATGTGACAATAAACTACACTGAACTGGATAGGACAGGTTTGGAGGTATGTGGGTCAAAAGTAGGCAAGTGGTACTAGTGTCGCTGGGACATGTTGGCCTGTGTGGGCAAGTTGGGCCGAAGGGCCTGTTTCCACGCTGTATGACTCTACGACTATGGCCTTAGAGCAAAAGTCAACACCATTAATTGTTCACATGTCTCCTCTGTACTCTTACAATGCTTCAATGGGACAGATGGAGGATTGGAGAGAGGAAGGGTGTTGAAAGTTAGCAGGGAGGGGTGGGTGTTGGTGGGTGCTGAGAGGGAAAGTGAAGAAAGGGTAGGATGCAGGGCAGGTAGAAAAGACCAGGTGTTGAGGATGTTGAGAAGGAAGAAATGGGGAAAGAGAGACAGTTTAATCTTGTTTTCCAATCCAAGACATTTACTAACATTCCAGGGTGCCAATTCATTAACCACCTGACAGATAATGGAGCAAGTCCTTCAAACCCCTCTGGCAAAAAGTCTCACCGATATATGTAAAATGTTTGAAAGCTTGTATTAAAGGTAACTCACTTGAATACAAGATGGGGAAGTGAAAGATACCGATCCACCATCGATCTTCCAGCAAATGGTGGTCCAGAACTTCCTATAATCTAGGTAAAAGTACTTGAAATCCCACCCCAGAAGACCCCCTGAAACTGGGACACCTCGGCTGGGTGAAGTGGTGGATCTCGACCTCATCGGGCCTCCACGGCCGAACGGTGTCGAATCTGCCCCCCTGCAGCCGGGACTTTGGAACTCTGGCCCGGCCAGAGCCAGCAGATCCGTTCCCACAGCTGACTTCCAAGGCCGACTTTACGGGCCGGTAACTCGGCCCCTCGGCGGACCGTTCCGGTACCATTCGATGACTCGCAGAGTCCGTGACCTTGGTTGGTCCGGCAAAACGGAAAATCTAGAAAAGCTCTGGAACCAACGGCGCTGGAAAATTGTTGGTGGATGTGTATACTGGCGGTGTAATTGGCAAACTGAGTCTTTGATTGTATCTCTCCTTGTGGCCTTGGATAAGGAAGAGGACCCAGCACATTCACATGGATCAGAATAAAACAAAGACCAGCAAACAGGTGCAACTACTTTAATGGAAAACAAATAAAACTGCAGGTGCTGGGATGTGTATTGTGAGAAGTTTTGGGCCCCATATCTGAGGAAGGATGTACTGTCACTGGAGAGGATTCAGAGAAGGTTTACAAGAATGGTCTCAGGAATGAGTGGGTTAACACATGACCAGCATTTGACGGCACTGGGCCTGTACTCGCTGGAGTTTAGAAGGATGAGGAGACCTCATTGAAACTTATCGAATAGTGAAAGGCTTGGATGTGGAGAGGATATTTTCACTAGTGGGAGAGTCTAGGACCAGAGGTCATAGCTTCAGAATTAAAGGACGTTCCTTTAGGCAGGAGATGAGGAGGAATTTATTTATTTAGAGGGTGGTGAATCGGTGGAATATATTGCCACAGAAGGCTGCGGAGCCCGTCAATGGATATTTTTAAGGCAGAGATAGATATTCTTGATTAGTACGGGTGTCATGGATTATGGGGAGAAGGCAGGAGAATGCGGTTAGCAGGGAGAGATAGATCAGCCATGATTGAATGGCGGAGTAGACTTGATGGGCTGAATGGCCTAATTCTGCTCCTATCACTTTTGAACTTACGAACATGAATCTGGAAAAATAATAGTGATGTTGCCAGACCCGCTGAGTTCCACTAGCATTTAATGGCCTGAAGTGGGATCACTGACTGGTATATCAACAGGTTCCTCCTTCCACAAATACTGCTCGATGGACTGAATCCTTCCAGAATTTCTGATTTTGAAACTACAGTATAATTACTGTAACCATTCATTCTTAATCAAAGAACACTCAAAATCACCCCTCAGCACAGGTTAACATCGGCAACAGGGGAAGAGAAATAGGTGATGTTTCAGGTCAGGATCTCGACCCGAAGCGTCACCTATTCCTTTTCTCCATAGATGCTGCCTGACCCACTAAGTTACTCCAGCTTTTTGTGTCTATCTTTGCTTTAAACCAGTATCTGCCTTCCTAAAGATTTGCAAGAGGGGGTTTCTCCAATGAAGTGAACCACATGTATAAACAGAGTTGATAAGCTGCAGCCTCCACATGAAATACAAATATAAATGTTTAAGGAACTACAGATGCTGGAAAATCAAAGGTAGACAAAAGTGCTGGAGAAACCCAGCGGGTGCAGCAGCATAAGAAGGGTTTCGGCTCGAAACGTTGCCTATTTCCTTCGCTCCATAGATGCTGCTGCACCCGCTGAGCTTCTCCAGCAATTTTGTCTACAAACAAATATAAATTCATGCACTACAAATTAATTTTAGCATATTAGCTTAAAGAGAGGGAAGTGATTCTAAAGCATGCAAACATTTCCCAGAAAATATAGGGTGGGACTGACGTTAGAGATATAGCGTGGAAACCCACCAACCAGAGATCACCCCGTGCACTAGCACTATTCTACGCACTAGGGACAATTTACAATTTTAACAAAGACAATTAACCTACAATCCTGTACATCTTTGGAGTGCGAGAGGAAAACCGGAGCATTCTGAAGGTCTGAAGGAGGGTCTCGACCGAAACGTCACCTATTCCTTTACTCCAGAGATGCTGTTTGACCCGCTGAGTTACTCCAGCTTTTTGTGTCTACCCAAGATGTGCAGTTTGGAGGTTAATTGGTCTCCGTAAATTGCCCTTGGAGTCTAGGCAGGGGGAGTGAATGTGAAAGGGGGATAACGTATAACACGTGTGAACGGGTGATCGATGATCAGCGTGGTCTCAGTGGGTTGGACAGCCTGTTTCCATGCCGTATCTCTCAATTAAACCGTGCCTGAGATAGTTCCCACTCACGAGAGGAGAGGAGAGGTGAAGACTGTGAATTGCCACCTCTGCCAAAAGACTTCCATTTGTACCACCGCAACTCAAATGGGGAGCAGAGGGTCACAAATAGTTTCCACATAGTTATAAAGTAATAAACACCATAATAAAATAAAGTATGTATAGGAATATGCAGATGCTGGTGTAAACCGAAGATAGACACAGAAAGCTGGAGTAACTCAGCGGGACAGGCAGCATCTCTGGAGAGAAGCAATGGGTGGCGTATCGGAGCAAGTCCCTTCTTCAAACAGGGTGACGTTTCGGGTCGAGACCATTCTTCAAACAGGGTGACGTTTCGGGTCAGGACCCTTCTTCAGACTTCTTCAGAGTAGTAAAATGAAGTCTGTGCCGTGGTGGGTGAAGCCACATCTTTTGTCACAAAGGCTGCGATGATTACCCACTGAGCCAAAATGTGCAGAATTAAGGAATCTCAACCCAAATGCTCACACCCGTCCAAAAGTCAACGCAATCCAAAACATAAGGTCCACACACTTCACACTCCATTAACCCTGGCCTTTCTATCCGAAGCCTAAGAATAGAGCTGAGGCCAGGGATCACGTGCTAAACATTACCCACAATGAGCATAGTGTTTGCCGAACAACATCCGCAAATAAAAAAGTTCATGCAGGAAAAAATTCAGCCAAAGTCCCAGACGTACGGTGGCATCATTTTATTACTATGTGGGGAATGGAGTATTTGTGTCTCACAGCCCCCATTTGGTAACAAGGGAACGTATTGATGGGACTGTGAAAAATGCAGTTTTTGGAGATAATCACAAGCGAGTCAGTGTTTGCAACTCGGACGAGGTGACAGTGCTGGTCTCTTTAGGTCTCTCATTTTACTAACAAACCCTCAATGGCTGCGATGATCCTATTCCTCAAGAATGCAAGCAGACAGTGAAAGAGGGTTTGAGGCAAGTGGCAGTAAAATGTACAGATGTTGAGCGGCTTAGATCCTAAAGTAAAATTGCCAGCAACATCCTCTTCAGATCCACTCACTGTCGTGCCCTGCAGGATGGTAGTCCTCAGGAATGCGTGGGTTAACCTACGATGAGCGTTTGTCAGCACTGGGACTGTGCTCGCTGGAGCTTCGAAGAATGAGGAGGGACCTCATTGAAACATGCAATATAGAGAAAGGCTTGGATAGAGTAGATGTGGAGAGGATGTTTCCACTAGTGGGAGAGTCTAGGACTAGAGGTCATAGCCTCAGATTTTATGAAGGAGATGAGGAGGAATTTCTTTCTTCAGTGGGTGGTGAATCGGTGGAATTCTTCGCCACAAAGGTTGTGGAGGCCAAGTCAGTGGTTATTTTTAAGGCAGAGATAGACAGATTCTTGATCAGTACAGGCGTCAGAGGTTATGGGGAGAAGGCAAGAAAATGGAGAGATAGATCAGCCATGATTGAATGGCAGAGTAGACTTGATGGGCCGAATGGCCTCATTCTACTCCTATCACATGACTTATTGCTCTCCAAACCTGAAACATGTTGGGGTTATTTTCACGGAGCAGAGGGAATTCAACAACAATTTGACCAAATTGCTCAATTTATGACTAGGTGGATGGAACCAAACGAATATGAACAAAGGGACACAAGATGCTGGAGTAACTCAGCAGCTCAGATAGCAACTTTGGAGAACATGAATAGGTGTCATTTTGGGTCAAGACCCTTCTTCCACCCGAAACGTCACATCCATCTAGAGATGCTGCATCACCCGCTGAGTTACTCCAACACTTTGCGTCCTTTAGCGTAAACCAGATACTTTGTGGAAACGGGCGCTTAGACCCACTGAGTCCACACCGACCAACAATTACCTGTGCAATCGTTCTATCCGACAAACTAGCGGCAATTTCCAGAAGTCAATTAACCTACAGACCTGTAAGTCTTTGGAATGTGGGAAGAAACCAGAACACCCGGAGAAAACCCATGCAGTCACAGGGAGAACGTGCAAACACCATACAGACTGCGCCTGAGGTCAGGATCAAGCCCGGGTCTCTGACACTGTTATGAAGCAACTCTAGCGCTGCGCCACCATGCCATCAGTTCCTTGTTTCTATATTAAGAACAAACAATATACATAACTGTATACAGGTTTGTATGTTAATTGGCTTGGTAAATGTAAAAATTGTTCCTCGTGTGTGGAGATAGTGTTAGTGTGCGGGGATCGCTGGTCGGCGCGGACCCGGTGGGCTGAAGGGCCTGTTTCCGCACTGTATCTAAACTAAACAAAACTAAACTAAAAGCAAGTGATCAGAGGGGCAAACGTAGGAGTCACACTTTCACCCAGAGTTATAAGGCTATGGAACGTGGTGCAGTGACTGCTGCCGACTTGACAGTGTCTCTAGCGAGGGAAAGGAAATGCAGCTGTCTCAATATGCAGAAGGAACTGCAGTTGCTGGTTTACACTGAAGATCGACACAAAATGCTGCAGTAACTCAGCGGGACAGGCAGCATCTCTGGATAGAAGAAATGGGTGACGTTTCGTGTCGAAACCCTTGACTCAAGGCTATGGCAGAGGACCATATGTATCGGTTGGGCCAAGTTGCATTGTATTAACTGACTGCTCACTGGGGTGCAGCGAGTGGAGTTGTATCCTCACAGCACCACAGACACGTGCAGTCTATGTGGAGTTTGCACGTTCTCTACTGTGACCACATGGGTTTCGTCCGGGTGCAGTAATTAGATGAGTGAATGTGAAAGCCCACACCTAGTGTTAGTTGAGGGGACTGGGCCTGTTTCCATGCTGTGTGACTCTCCGACTCAACAACTCAGTGGGTCAGGCAGTCTCTGTGGAGGAAATGGCCAGACGATGTTCGGGGCCGCGACCCCTTTTCGACCCAAAACCTCACATGTCTATTCTCTCCGCAGATGCTGCCTGACCCGCTGAGTTCCTCCAGCACTTTGTGTGTTTTGCTCAAGATTCCAGCATCTGCAGTTCCTTATGTCACCAACTTGACCACATTGTGAACTTTAGAACTGCCAATGCTGCCAATAACATTATCTGTCTCTCACCATAGGCACTGCCTGATCCACCGGGTATTGTCCTTTTGATTTTAGCTTTCCACAGCAGTTCTGAACCACGTTTCACAGCTTTCACATGCTCCTTTATTTACTCTCTCTCTAGTATTCCTCTTTATTTTATTAATCACCGGCAGCCATCCATCCCCCCCCCCCCCCCCCCCCCCCCCCCCCCCCCTGCCTCCAGTCTAGGCATAGATTTCCCCTTTGTCCTATCCATTCCACACCCCACCTCCAACTTCAACCCGCTTTGATAAGTCTCATTCAGTCTCATTGTCTGTAACTCATTTTCACCTAGCCCACTGCATCAATGGTCAGTTTCTTTTATCATCATTACTTTTTTGCATATCTTTCATTCACTTGATCTATATCTCTCTGTATCACTGTCTACACCTCTCCTTTCCCCCCTTCCCCCTGCCTCTCAGTCTGAAGAAGGGTCTCAACCCAAAACATCACCTATTCCTTTCCTCCAGGGATGCTGCCTGACCTGCTAAGTTACTCCAGTTTTTTGTGTCTATCTTTTGTTTTCTCACTTGTCCAGCTCTGATGAAGGGTCATCGACCTGAAATTACAACTCGGTTCCTCTTTTCACTGAGGCCGCCTCATAAGCGATCACAGGCCAAGCTGAAGCTTGGAATTGTAGCTGAAGCTGAAGCTTGGAAGTGGAATTGAAAGGAAACTGGCTGAGATGTAGGCCCAGGACCATTGGGTGGACACTCTGAATTGCAGGAGCTGTGACGGGGATGAACAATTCTTCATATTTGCAACAATTTTGGAGATAGCAAAGAAAACCACGTTTTGGAAATGGGTTAATAGCACTCATAAGCAGTGCAGACAGAAGCATTAAACTTCAAAGAGATCAAACAATTAAGTGAATGGGTGAAAGGGTGAAGTGGTGGCGAATGGATTTCATTGCAAGGAAGCTGCTGGCTTGAGTTTAGTTTAGTTTAGTTTTAGTTTGGAAATACAGCGCGGAAACAGGCCCTCCGGCCCACCGAGTCCGTGCCGACCAGCAATCCCTGCACACTAACACTATCCTACACAATTTGCAATTAAACCAAGCCAATTAACCGACGATTCTGTACGCCTTTGTTGTGTGGGAGGAAACCGAAGATCTTGTAGGAAACCCACACAGGTCATGGGGAGAACATATAAAACTCTGTGCAGACAGCACCCGTAGTCAGGATCAAACCCGGGTCTCTGGCGCTGTTAGGCAGCAACTCTACCGCTACACACCCGTGCCATCCCAAAAAATTAAAATAAAATAAAAAGTATGGAAGAGAGGGCTCAGTAAATAGTGAGGGGGTAGAGGAAGCAAGGCCTTGTGGGTTCATGTACATGGATCATCAAATAACATGGACACATACAGGAAATAATTGTAAAAATCTTATTGAATGCTGGACTATCTCCAGGACCAGTGCTTAAGACATAGGAGACCTGCTGTAGATGTACAAACTCCTGCTTACATCACCCTTCAACACTGTACAGGGTGCCAGGCAGGGGAATGGGGTTGAGAGGGAAAGGTAGATTGGCCACGATTGAATGACAGAGAAGATGGGCCGAATGGCTTAATTCTGTTCCTAGAACTAAAAAATAAAATAAAAATATAGTTCTGGATGTTATACCTCAGAAAGAATGCATTGGACATGGACTGAGAATCAGATAAAGTGATCAGAATTATACATTTCCCCCAAAATCGAAGTTGTGCTACCTAGGACGATATTTATTTTAATTTAGATTTATTTCGATGAAGGGCATTTGGGAACCAGCTGTTCCAATTTAAAAAAGGACAATCATTTAACTTCCTGCCATGGTGGGATTAGAACCCACTCCGCTGTGACTTTGGTTAAAGCCGATGAGAATTACTGGCCCCATCACTTCACCACTACACCACCAGCCACACATATGGTGTCAGCTCACAACAACATTCTTAGTGAATGATTCCATTATTTATTTTGTATAAGCACAACCTGTGATGTAACCTAAACTCCAACCTGGTCAACCTGCTGATGACCTGAAACATTAACTGTGCGGCACAGTGGCACAGCTGCTGTCTCACAGCTCCAGACACCCAGGTTCGATCCTGACCACGGGTGCTGTGGGTATGGAGTTTGCACGTTCTCCCTGTGACCGCGTGGGATTTTTCCAGATGCTCCGGTTTCCTCTCACATGCCAAAGTTATGCAGTTTCGTAAGTTACATAGAAACATAGAAAATAGGTTCAGGAGTAGGCCATTCGGCCCTTCGCGCCTGCACAGCCATTCAATATGATCATGGCTCATCATCCAACTCAGTATCCTGTACCTGCCTTCTCTCCATACTCCCTGATCCCTTTAGCCACAAGGGCCTCATCTAACTCCCTCAAGTTAATGGCTTCTAGGATAGAACCAGTGTCGGGGTAATTGCTGGTTGGCGCGGACTGGGCAGGCCAAAGGGCTTGTTTCCATACTGAATCACTCACCTAAACTAAACTAAACGAACTAAGCTGTAAGCTGATTTCCTCCTAAGTCAGTAATGCCCATTTTCTGTAGCTACCCACGTTGTATCACTCTACATACATTGCTATAATTCTTTCATTTCATTGAATATTCACACAAACACTTCACAGAATTAAACTAATGGAATAGATAAAGTCTCCCGTCATTAATGAACACCACAAAACATTTTACTACTTAGTTTAGTTTAGAGATACAATGTGGAAACAGGCCCTTCGGCCCACCGAGAGAGACTGCACCGACCAACGATCCCCGCACATTAACACTATCCTACACTAGGGAGGATTTTTACATTTATATCAAGCCAATTAACCTGCAAACCTGTACGTCTGTGGAGTGTGGGAGGAAACCAAAGTTCTCGAGGAAAACCCACACGGGTCACGGGGGGAACAAACTGACTCTGTACAGACAGCACCCGTAGCCTGGATTGAACCCGGGACTCTGGTGCTGTAAGGGCTGTAAGGCAGCAACTCTACCGCTGTGCCACTGTGACACCCTACTATTGTGGAAAATTATTATGCAATGTGTGGGCGAATTTGTGTACATTTGGATTTTCATTTGTGTGACCAGTTCCTGCAATACAACACTGGGCATGACATTGTACTATCCGATATAAAGCCTGCTCTGTGAAATGCAGCAATGTTCTAGGTCATGTATTGAAGAGCTAGTTCTATATTTGTGAAATCATTGCAATATACAGAATAATATTTCGGCAATCATTGCCTGATATTGCCATATCATATAATATATTCTGTGTTCCAACAAACTCAGTGAGGCAGGCAGCACTCGTGGAAGGAATGAACAGTCTGACGTGAAATGTCGCCAATTCATTCCCTCCACAGATGCTGCCTGATCTGCTGCGTTCCTCCAGCACTTTGCATTTTGCTCAAAATTACAACATCTGCTGTTGCTTCATATTATATTTTATTAATGAGCGAAAAAGCATCTGTCTGTACGGACTTTGTACGTTCTCCCCGTGACCTGCGGGGGTTTTCCCCAGGTGCTCTGGTTTCCTCCCACGCTCCAAAGAGGTTTGGAGGTTAATTGGCTTTGGTAAAATAGTAAAAATTGTCCCTGGTGTGTTGGACAGGGTTAGAGTGCAGGCTGATCGCTGGTGGAAGCAGAAACATTGTGCAGAGGGGCTTGTTACTGCGTAAACTAAACAAAAAAATTTAATTTCCCCATGCAGCATTAAGAGAAAAGGAATACAGTTTTGGCTTCTTCCTGTAACATGCCGTTGCAAATATCAAAATTTAAAAAATGTCGCACGTATGCAGTTGTGAAACAGCTTCACATTTAAATGGTGCAGAGTCGAGCAGCTCTCACTGTTGCCGAGAGTGTGGTCAGACGTGCAACAATAAAGAAGACTGCGAATGGCAGCACGGGCCTCGCTGCAACCAGGGCAGCACCACATCTGAGCTCTGCTAGGGTGGGCAGCCCAGGCACGCATCATGTGACTGTGGAGGAGTGCGTCTCACTGTGAGACCAAAGAGCCTTTTGCATCTGGGTGGCCTACTTAGTGATCAACATGCACAGCAAACTCAGCCGAGTCCCACCCTCGCAGCTGAAACTGGATGAAGCCCATAAAATATCTGTGCCCGCAAACCAATGCTCAGGCTGGCTGAAGGGTCCGTTGAAGGGTCTGGACCCAAAACTCACCTATTCCTTCTCTTCAGGGATGCTGCCTGATCCGCTGAGTTACTCCAGCACTTTGTGCCTATCTCAGACTGGAGAATTGCCCCATATACCATAAGAGTATAAGTGATAGGAGCAGAATTAGGCCATTTGGCCCATCAAGTCTACTCCGCCATTCAATCATGGCTGATCTTATCTCCCTCCTAACCCCATTCTCCTGCCTTCTCCCCATAACCCCTGACACCAGTGTAGGAAAGAACTGCAGATGCTGGCTTCAATCAAAGGTGGACACAAAAGCTGGAACAACTCAGCGGGACAGGCAGCATCTCTGGAGAGAAGGAATGCATGACATTTCACGTCATGACCCTTCAGACCTCTGACACCCGTACTAATCAAGAATCTATCTATATCTGCCTTAAATATATCCACTGACTTGGCCCCCACAGCCTTCTGTTGCAAAGTATTACACAGATTCACCACTATCTGACTAAAGAAATTTCTCCTCATCTCCTTTCTAAAAGAACGTCCTTTAATTCTGAGGCTGTGATCTCTAGTCCAAGACTCTCCCAGCAGTGGAAACATTCTCTCCACATCCACCCTATCCAAGCCTTTCACTATTCTGTATGTTTCAATGAGGTCCCCCCTCGTTCTTCTAAACTCCAGCGTGTACAGGCCCAGTGCCGACAAACACTCATCATATGTTAACCCACTCATTCCTGAGATGTTTGCAAAGTTCTTGAAACGTAACTGAACCAAAGTACTGGACGTAACCAGTGGGATGTTCAAAGAGTTACAATAACTCTTTGTAATAATGCTTGGATGTACATGGATAGGAACGTTTTAGAGGGATACGGGCCAAATGCAGGCTGGTGGGACTGGAATAGATGGAGCATCTTGGTTAACATGGGCATGTTAGGTCGAAGCTTGTTTCCATGCCGCATGACTCAATGTCTATCTATAACCGCTAATTGCAATGTTAAAATAAATTAGATATAGATCATTCCACTTGCTGAGCAGAATTTTCAATGCACGCTGTCCAACATACATATGAAAGCACAAATGCACACATACGTACATAAATACTCAGGCACACTGATGTACATTAAATTGAACAAAAACTCATCTCCTGCCAAAACCACAGAACATGTGGTTCAAATTCATTTATTGACTCCTCTTACTTCAAGTAACCCTTGCATTCCCTCTCTCTCCATCCCTCCCCCCTTCCCAGTTACCCTACTAGTCTGCCTGTCCTTGTTTACATTTTATCTCTGTTTGCTTTATTGTTAGCTTCTTCTAGCCAACAGTGATCTATTCTATATTTTCCATGATCTCCATCACCATTGTTTCATATTCACACCTTACATTTCCTTATCTCTGTATCTCCCTCTCCCCTGACAGCAGTCTGAAGAAGGGTCAGGCAGCATCACCCGAAGATAGGCACAAAATGCTGAAATAACTCTGCGGGTCAGGCAGCATCTCTGGAGAAAAGGAATATGTGTCACCTATTCCTTTTCTCCAGAGGCGCTGGCAGACCTGCTGATTTAGTCCAGCATTTGATTCTATCTTTGGGAGGAAACCAAGTCCTACCTGTCCCTGGAGAGAAGGAACGGGTGACGTTTTGGGTCGAGACCCTTCTTTAGACCTGACCCGAAACATCACCCATTCCTTCTCTCCAGAGATGCTGCCTCACCCGTTGATCCAGCATTTTGTGTCCACCTTCAATTTTACCAGCATCTGCAGTTCTTTCTTACTGCATTCCACCTGTCCCTATTGGCTTCACCAAAGTTGGCACGGTGGCGCAGCGGTAGAGTTGCTGCCTTACAGCGTCAGAGACCAGGGTTCGATCCTGACTACGGGTGCTGTCTGTAAGGAGTTTGCACATTCTCCCTGTGACTGCGAGGGTTTTCTCCAGGTGCTCTGGTTTCCTCCCACATCCCAAAGACGTGCAGGTTTGTAGGTTAATTGGCTTCTGTAAATTGTCCCTAGTGTGTACGATGGAACTAATGTAGAGATGATCGCTAGTCGGCACGGACTCAATGGGCCGAAGGGCTTGTCTCCTCACTGTATCTCTAAAGTTAACTAAACAAATTATTTCTCAAAGTAAGTTACGGCATCTGGTACAAAGGTGGCCTCAAATTCAGCAAATGTTTCCACTAAAATAGCTAGAATTGATCTGGGATTTCCAGGAATTTAATAATTAATCTCCTTGACAAGTCTGTGATAAAATTAGGGGTGAAAATTCAATGAATCAATATAATCATTTCTATTTAGTTATCACAAAAATATTGGAACTGGGATGAGAAGATATTTGGAAGGTAAGAATCAACAAATCACCCAGCCTTTCTTGAAATCCATTTGTCCTGCTGTAGACACAAAATCCTGGAGTAACTCAGCGGGACAGGCAGCATCTCTGGAGAGGAATGGGTGACGTTTGGGATCGAGATCCTTCTTCAGACTGATGTCAGGGGAGTGGGAGATACATAGATGAAGAAGTGTAAGGTGTGAAAACAGGACAAAGAGGATGGGGATCAAGGAAAAATGTAGAATAGATCATTGCTGGCTGGGAGAAGGTAACAACAAAGCAAACAGAGATAAAATGTAGTCAGAGACAGTCAGACTGGTCAGAGAACTGGGAAGGGGAGATGGAAAGCAAGGAAAACTTGAAGTTAGAGAAGTCAATATTCATACCGCTGGGGTGTAAGCTGCCCAAGCGAAATATGAGCTGCTGTTCCTCCAATTTGCGCTGGGCCTCACTCTGACAATGGAGGAGGCCCAGGACAGAAAGTTCAGTGTGAGCATGTGAGGGGGTGTTAAAGTGTTGAGCAACCGGGTGTTCAGGTGGGTTTAGGCGGACTGAGCGGAGGTGTTCAGCGAAGCGATCGCCAAGCCTACACTTGGCCTCGCCGACATATAGGAGTCCTGCGGCTCAGAATGGAGATGTGGTGATGGCCAATGATGGTGAGGAGGGGGATGGAAAGCCTGGACATTGGGTAATCAGAGATAGAACGAACAACATGGAAAAGTCCTACAGCACAGGAACAGGCCTTTCGGCCTGCAAAGTCTGTCGTGAACATAATGTCGGGATAAACATATCTCCTCTGTCTGCACATGATCCATATCTATCCCTTACCTGCACATCCATGTGCCTATCCTAAAAGCATCTTAAAAGCCACTATTGTATCTCTGCCTCCACCACCACCTCTGGTCGCGTGTTGCGAGCAGCCACTGTGTAAAAAACTAGTCTCACGCATCTCGTTTAACCTTTGCCCCTCTCACCTTAGAGCTGAGCCCTCTAGTCTTTGATGGGCTCACAGTGAAAGCTTCGGAAATTCATTCAATCACTTCCCTGCCACAGGCAAAGCAGAGAGAAAACATGCTGCGATTTACGGATTCAGTGAATGGGTGAGAATATCACAGCCAGGCAGAGTGCTCTACATGTGATTAAAAGAAAAAAGTAAGAGCAGAAAAAGCACGTTGATCGCCATTTTCGACAGACACCATTTTGAGGGAAGGAATGGGTGGCGCAGCGGTAGAGTTGCTGCCTTACAACGCCAGAGACCCTGGTTCAATCCTGACTATGGGTGCTTGTCTGTACGGAGTATATACTCCCCATTTCTCCGGGAGCTCCGGTTTCCTCCCACACTCCAAATACTTACAGGTTTGTAAGTTCATAGACTTGGTATCATTGTAAATTGTCCTTAGTACGTGTGTGATTGTAAGATAGTCTATGTGTGCGGGGATCACTAGTTGTAGCGGACTCTGTAGGCCAAAGGGCCTGTTTCCACGTTGAAACTCTAAACTAAACTAAAAACTCTTCTGTTTCTGTCCAGCTAACCATTTTGCTGTGAATAGTTTCAGAAATTAATTTGTCAAAGCTAAGTTTGCAGGAAAATATGTCTAGTTGATGCGTTACCTCATGGTCTGAATGTCAGTCTAACTCCAGTCGAGACAGTGAAGGAGGGTCTCGACCCGAAACGTCACCTATTCCTTTTCTCCTGAGATGTTGCCTGTCCCGCTGAGTTACTCCAGTTTTTTGTGTCTATCTTTGGTTTAAGCCAGCATCTGCAGTTCTATCCTACATAGTTAGCCTGCCCACACTCTCCAACTATCTTCTCAAGAATTGCCTTTGAGGTCAGTATCAGAAGCCACAACACCACGTTCGAGCTCATCCTGTCCGAAAAGGGCTCAATCTTACCCAGGGCAACCAACCCAAGTGGTTTTGATCAGTAAAAGGTTTCCATTATGTAGGAACATTGAGGGCAGAGCTGGTCCATTAACCTCAAGTCTATTTTGACTTTCAAGACATCCATGACCTCATTCTACATCGCTGCCAGTGACCCAAGTCCCAAATTCCTTCATATTTTTGGGTATTGTAAATTGTCCCGAGTGTGTAGGATAGTGTTAGTGTACGGGTTGATCGCTGGTTGGCACAGACTCAGTGGGCTGAAGGGCCTGTTTCCGTGCTGTTAGTAAGTAAGTAAGTTTATTGGCCAAGTATTCACATACAAGGAATTTGCCTTGGTGCTCCGCCCACAAGTAACAACATGACATACTGTGACAGTTACGAATGACTCAGAAAACACTAAACATTAATAATAATGATAAAACATTAATGATAAAACACCATTGATCAAGCATGTGATCCAACAAAATACCAGATCAAAGGGAGGCTACAGATTTTGGGCTGTTGAGTAGAGCTACTGCTCGTGGATAAAAACTTTTTATGTCTGGCTGTGGCAGCTTTGACAGTCCGGAGTCGCCTTCCAGAGGGAAGTGATTCAAAGAGTTTGTGGCCAGGGTGAGAGGGGTCAGAGATGATCTTGCCCGCTCGCTTCCTGGACCTTGCAGTGTACAGTTCATCAATGAAAGGAAGGTTGTAAGCCAATAACCTTCTCAGCTGATCAATCAGCTAAAGGATGGATGTGGGGGCTTCGGAAAAGATGCAGAGTGGGTTTACCAGTATTCTGCCTGGATTAGGAGGTATTAGCTACTGGGAGAGTTTGGACAGACTTGTGGAGCAAGGAACTGCAGATGCTGGTTTAAAAATGACACAAAAAGCTGGCGTAATTCAGCGGGACAGGCAGCATCTCTGGAGAGAAGGAATGTGTGACGGTTTGGGTCGATGCCCTTCATGGACAGACTTGGATTGTTTTTGCTGGATCACCAGGAGAACTGATAGAAATGTATAAAATTATGAGGTATACTTAGGGTAGACAGTCAGAATCTTTATCCCAGGATAAAATACTAGAGGACAGAGCTTTAAGGTAAGAGGGGGAAAGTTTAAAGGAGTTGTGAGGGGCATGTCATAGAGTCATAGAGTGATACAGTCTGGAAACAGGCCCTTCGACCCAGCTTGCCCACACCGGCCAACATGTCCCAGCTACACTAGTCCCACCTGCCTGTGCTTGGTCCATATCCCTCCAAATTTATCCTATCCATGTACCTGTCTAACTGTTTCTTAAACTTTGGGATAGTCCCAGCCTCAACTATCTCCTCTGGCAGCTTGTTCCATACACCCACCACCTTTTGTGCGAAAAAAGTTACCCCTCAGTTTCCTATTAAATCTTTTCCCCTTCACCTTGAATCTTTGTCCTTTGGTCCCCGATTCCCCTACTCCGGGAAAGAGATTCTGTGCATCTACCTGATCTATTCCTCTCATGATTTTATACACCTCTATAAGATCACCCCTCATCCTCCTGCACTCCAAGGAATAGAGACCCAGCCTACTCAACCCCTCCCTATAACTCAGACCTTCTAGTCCAGGCAACATCTTCGTAAATGGATTTTGCACAGAACATGCCTGGAACGCGTTGTCTGGGGTGATGGTTGAAACATGTACGATATTGGCATTTAAGAGACCTTTGGATGGGCACTTGGATATGCAGGCAATAGAGGAATATGGGTTATGTGCAGGTAGATAAGTGATGGTCTTGGCATCATTTTCGGCACAGACATTGTGGGCTGAAGGACATGTTCTTATGCTGTACTGCTCTATGGTCTAATTGAACTGCAAAAGCGATTTGAGCCAAATGCCAAGATGTAGCCGGTCTTTTTTTAATTAAAAACTCACAGAAAACTAACATCAGGCAAAAATAACATCAAGGCCAAGACAACAAGTGTTCGGATGAATACACGTTACCACAAACCTGTTTGAGTGGCTGATTGACGACAACACTGGGTTCCACTTTTATCACAGATAAGATCTGGGTGAATGTTGTGCACACAATGAAGCACAGGCAGGCAAAAGTAACTCATTGCACACACAGATTGTCCAAACCCTACCAGTTGGTGGTTACTGAACATTCTCAATCGAGTGAGTCACAAGCTAGACCCAAGATAGTTTAGGGAGGAACTGCAGATGCTGGTTTAAATCGAAGATAGACTCAAAATACTGCAGTAACTCAGCGGGCCAGGCAGCATCTCTGGAGAGAAGGAATGGGTGATGTTTCGGGTCAAGACCCTTCTTCAGGCAATTACTGCAATTGGTTTGGGAACAGCTCCATCCAAGACCACAAGAAATTGCAGAGAATTGTCGACAAAGCCCAGACCATCACACAAACCAACCTCCCATCCATTGACTCCATCTACACTTTATGCTGCAAGGCTGCCAGCATAATCAAGGATGAGTCTCACCCCAGTCACTCCCTTCTCCCCTTCCCCATCAAGCAAGGGGTACAGAAGTGAGAAAATGCACACCTCCAGATTCAGGGACAGTTTCTTTCCAGCTGTTATCAGAGAACTGAACTTTCCTACAAACAACTAGAGAGCAGTCGTGAGCTACGATCTACCTCATTCGAAGACCCACGGACTATTTCTAATCGGACTTTACTGGACTTTATCTTGCACAAAATGCTATTCCCTTTATCATGCATCTGTACACTGTTGGCGGCTCGATTGTAATCAAGTATAGTCTAGCTGCTGATGGGTTAGCACGCAACATAAAGCTGCTCACTATGCCTCGGCACAGATGACAGTGAACTCAACAAAACTTCATCTCTAGTCTTCATCTCATCCTCAACATTACAATTGCACATCTCTCATTTATCTTGTGTATTTCCTTACGACATAAGAGGCCACTCGGCCCATCATGCTGGATCTCAGAGGAATCCCATTGTTCCCGTTCCCTCACTGATTTCCCTCCAACCTATTCCCTCTCCCATGTCTGAAAGCACACCTCCAGATTCACGGATAGTTTCATCCCAGCTGTTATCATCCTAGCACAACCAGAGAGCAGCGCTGAACTACGATCTACCTCTTTGGTGACCCTCGGACTATCCTTGATCGGAGTTTGCTGGCTTTACCTTGCACTAAACGTTATTCCCTTATCATGTATCTATACGCTGTAAATGGGTCGATTGTAATCATGTTTTGCCTTTCCGCTGATGAGTTAGCATGCAACAAGAGCTTTTTACTGTACCTCGGTACACATGACAATAAACTAAACTAAATCCCTCGCATTCTCCTGTCTCCCACCTATCCACTGAGGATAATTCACTGTCGCCAATTGAAGTCCCACCCGCATGTATTTAGAATGCGTGAGGAAAGCGCCCGGCGGAAACCTACACAGTCACACGGAGAACGTGCAAACTCCACACAGTCAGAACCCAAGAACCATCCGAGGAACATCCTCTCCCGCCATTAGACGTAATGACTTAAAATACTTTAATACTTTCTCAAAAAGGTGGTGTGGGGTGGACCAAATAATGTTTTAATTGAGGCTCAACTAGTTATGTATTCACTGCATGGGTGTTCCAAGGCACGGGGGCGTTAGGAAGGACCAGTGGGCTTGATGCCTTCAATTATCCTGCCTTTGCTCACTGCAGCATTGTACAGTGTTGGGTGAACATTTGTACAGTAACTTTGTCGGTGCCAGAAACGTGGCCACGCTTGTGTACTGCCTAGGTGAGGTCTATTGTACGACCCAACCAGATTGTATGCAAAACCAAGCATGTCACTGTACCAAGGTAGACAAAAATGCTGGAGAAACTCAGCGGGTGCAGCAGCATCTATGGAGCGAAGGAAATAGGCAACGTTTCGGGACGAAACGTTGCCTATTTCCTTCGCTCCATAGATGCTGCTGCACCCGCTGAGTTTCTCCAGCATTTTTGTCCACCTTCGATTTTCCAGCATCTGCAGTTCCTTCTTAAAAACTATGTCACTGTACCTAGCTACTTATGACAATAAAGGGCCTGTCCCACCTAGGCAATTTTTTAGGCGACTGCCAGCGACTGTCATAGTCGTAGCAGATCGCCAAAAAAACGGCAACTGGACCCCCCCCCCCCCATACGACAATATCTACGACAATGTCTACAATAACCTACCACCTAGTCGACGACAAACTACCGACAACTGGTGACTCATTAGGACGTCCACCTACGACCACACCTACGACCATACAGGCGACAACCTACGACAACCAAAGGCAAGCTACGGCAACCGAAGTCAACCTACGTCCGTCCATGACAAGCTATGACAAGCTTTGACAAGCTACGACCCTGCCGGCAACAACTGAAGGCTATTCAGTTGCCGGTACCTGTCGCCGGTTGACGTAGGTTGACGTAGGTAGTCGCCAATGGAATTCACCAAAGTCAGCACCGGCAACAACTTACGTCACCTGGCAATAACCTACGACAGCACCTACGTCAGGAGAAGTCAAGCTACCCTAATTGGCATCAACCCACTGTTGCTGAAATTTTTTGAACATGTTGAAAATCCAGCAGCGACCAGAAAGACGCTACGACTCTTTGGGCGACTGAGGAGACTACTCACGACCATACAGGTGACACCCCGGCAACCATGTGGTGACAGCCTAGTCGCCTAAAAAAGAACCTAAGTGGGACAGGCCCTTAATTAAGCATCATTGAATTGAATCGTATAGTGATAAAACAATAAACACATAGCATTGGGCTGTGTGTAGGAAAGAACTACAGATGCTGGTTTAAACTGAAGATAGATATAAAAAGCTGGAGTAACTCAGCGGGCCAGACAGCATCTCTGGAGAAAAGGAATAGGTGACGTTTCAGGTCGAGACCCTCCTGCAGTATTTGGGCTGTTGGGGATGGAGGATTGCAGGGCAGATAGGGGTTTTGTGGGATGAATGTGGAGTGCAGTGCATCTGGGATTCGGCTGGGAGCATCGGAACCAGGGGATGGAGAGGGGAACTGAGGGCGAAGGAGGATCATGGTTGGTTTTAGGTGGGTGAGGGGGTGGGGGGACCAAAAGGAGTTCAGATGGCACTTCGATTAGAAGTATGGAGGTCAGGGAGCGACCTGGAAGAACTACCACAAAGAATAAGCTTCTTACAGCTAAGGTGGACCACAACATGCTGGCAGTTCTGAATACTCAAATCCCCAGGCTAGATTCGGCACCGATAGCTCGAGCTCAGTGTTACTGAGACCTACCTTTGCATGAGTAGCAGGGTTTGTTTTTGAGCCAAGCACGCATAAATTACCACAGGTCACACGCAGAGGCATATTCTTAGATACCAGTGCATGAGACCACGTGCACATATGCATTGGGTACATGGAACATGCAACAGAAAACTCAGCAATTCCAATGTTCTCAGCGTAACACCGCAAATTGAGTAAAGGAATGTTTTTTTCTTGAACATCTAATCAAGATTTAGCTTAGTGATACTGCATGGGAACAGGCCTTTGGTCCAGAGACCATCCACGCTGACCATCGATCACCCGTTCACAATAGTTTGATGTCATCCCACATGCCCACACCAGGGCAATTTACAGAGGCTCAATTAACCTACAAACACACATGACTTTGGGATGTGGGAGGAAACCGAAGCACCCCGTGGAAATCAATGCAGTCTCAATGTGCAAACTCCACACAGACAGCACCCGAGATGAGGATTGAACCTGGGTCTCCGGCGCTGTGAGGCAGCTGCTCTACTGGCAGCACCATTAGGCCGCACACACAAACACAATAGACGCAAAGAGCTGGAGTAACTCAGCGGGACAGGCAGCGTCTCTGGAGAGAAGGAATGAGATGCTGCCTGTCCCGCAGAGTCACTCCAACTTTTTGTGTCTATCCTCCGTTTAAACCAGCATCTGCAGTTCCTTCCTACATAAAAACACAATGTTGGCCTCCGTGATTCTAACGCTAGAATGCATCTGTTTCACATCAACAGCGCTGGTGTTCCACATATAAACACATCAAAGTATAGCACAGGAGGCAAATGGTTGAGGGGTGGATAGATGCAACCAGTCAATATCTCACTCTGAATCAAGACTCACACAAAGGCAGCTCAAAGTAGAAACGCAGTTCTACATCATTCACTTTTCTCTTAAAAAATAGTACGTGATTTTTATCAGTCTCCACAATCTGACCTACTTCTAGCCAAGGGGTTGGTTTCTGTGGCAACCAAAGAAGGTGAGAAAAAACAAACTATTGTTTTAAGCAGTAATTGTCTCTTTGCAAGAATATTTGACACCTGAAGCGCATGTACTTGGAGCCACACACACTGCGCTCTCTCTTGTCTTCCATTGGGACAATACCAACAATAGATGATCTTGTAGAGTTGTATAAAATCATGAGAGGAATAGATCGGATAGACGCACAGAGTCTTTTGCCCAGAGTATGTGAATCGAGGACCAGAGGACATACGTTTAAAGTGAAAGGGAAAAGATTTAATAGGAATCTGAGGGGTAACTTTTTCACACAAAAGGTGGTGGGTGTATGGAACAAGCTGCCAGAGGAGGTAGTTGAGGCTGGGACTATCACAATGTTTAAGAAACAGGTTTAGATGGAAATGGGCCAAACGCAGACAGGTCGGACTAGTGTAGATAGGACATGTTGGCCGGTGTGGGCAAGTTTGGCCAAAGGGCCTATTTCCACGTTGTATGACTATCACTATGACTCCATAAAATGCAACATCGCACGTTACCAGCTGCTGTGATCCAGACCTCGCTATTTTATGTTTCTGAGAATTTAGCTAAGGCAATCAAAAGAACCACACGGTGCATTTCTAAGCCTTGAATTTACAGTCAAACCAAGGGTATGGTTGTTCCATGAAGATGGTGCCTTTTGCTGGCCAACTGTCAACTCAAGAATCTTGGAGGAAAGTACTTGAATGCAAATAACACACAGATGTAATCACAACGAAGGCACTCAAACGCCTCTTCTTCCTTAGAGGTTTCGATAGATTTGGCATGTAACAGAATACTGTTAATGCACAGTAGAACGTATCCTGACTGGTTGCATTATGCTCTTTATGGAAATTCCAACACACGGGAATGAAGATAGTGGTGGACTCAGCCCTGTTCATCACGGACAGAGCCCTCACCACCTTCAGAAGCATCTACACACGACGCTGCCCCAAGAAGGAGGTATCCATCATTGAGGATCCCCACCATCCGAGCCATCCACCATCCACCATCCCCTCTTCTTGCTACAGCTGTTGGGCAGGAGGTACAGAAGCCAGATGTCCAGGTTCAGGAACAGCAATAGCTCCCAAGTTCTTCCCCCAACATGCGTAATGCTATTCCTACCTCGACAGCAAAAGACTATAGTCCACCCAAGACAGACACAAAAATGCTGGAGTAACTCAGCGCGTCAGACAGTATCCCTGGAGAAAAGGAATAGGTGACGTTTCTGGTCGAGACCCTTCTTCAGACTGTGATCCAGGGGAATGGGAATGAGAGATATACATAGAACCAGTGAGTGAAAGATATGCAAAAAAGTAATGATGATGCAGGAAACAAGCCATTGTTAGGTGTGTGTTAGGTGAAAACAAGTTACAGACAATGAGACTCAACAAGACGCCTCTTGCACTACTGCGGACTAATTTGTTTGTCTAATTGTGTTTTGCACTAATTATGTTTTTTTTGCAGTCTTCTTTCTTTTAGAAATGTTACATGTAATTTATGCATAATTGATAGTGTTTTTTTGTGCGTTGTCTGATGCCGATGCTGCTGCATGCTGTCAAGATGTTTCATGGCTCCTGTACCCCCATCGTACGTGCACTTGACAATAAACTTGACTTGACTTGAAAATTTGAATCAATCGACTAAAAGGAAAATATCAACTGTAATAAAGGAAGAAAGTGACCAATACTTAATCCAAATGAAATACCAGTTAGCCCTTCTTTGTCCGAAACATCACCTATTCATGTTCTCCATAGATGCTGCCTGACCCACTGAGTTACTCCAGCACTTTGTGTCTTTTTTAATATTGTAGTTTTTTTGTTTTAGAGAAAAAGCGCAGAAACAGGCACTTGGGCCAAACTGCGATTCCTGCACGCGGACATTATCCTGCACAATTTACAATTTAACTGAAGTCAAATAACCTACAAACCTGCTCGTCTTTGGAGTGCGCAAGGAAACCAGAGCACCGGGAGAAAACCCACGTGGTCACGGGGAGAACGTACAAACGACATACAGACAGCACCCGTAGCCAGGATCGAACCCGGGTCTCAGGTGCTGTGAGGCAACTACTCTACTGCTGAGCTACCGTGCAACTCTGGTGCTGTACTTAGCTACATAAATCATTGATATATTCATCTAGTTATTCATTTAAATAGAATTGCTTATGTATTATCTATATAAAATACTTATCTATCGTTATCTCTATATATTTATCTATATAAATAGATGTTTCAAGTTCTTTTGATTCATTATTTTCCTTGATGCTAAGAGTGAGGTTATATTTCCAGGTTAGTAATCTGAAAAAAACCTGTCAAATTCT